>NC_086284.1:79159181-79465610 GCF_963924245.1 Chroicocephalus ridibundus
CAGACTCTCGTTGAAATATTTGATTTGTCACAAGAACCAACTAAGATTCATTTTAAAAGCTCCAGTGCCAATGATCTAATGTAAAGCATTTACTTCTGTCACCCTTTTACTCACTGGTCCAGATATTGCAGCTGATGTAATATGGCAATAGCTCCATTGAAGTGAGTGGAGTTCTGCCAATTCATACTGCTGAGGATAAGTCCTACTAAATGCTGATCTGTGCCTTCAGTTGTCCTCATTGATTTCAGCAACTCTGCATGCTGAACATGAGTCAGACTGTGAGTATTTTATTCCCATGTCAAGCAATTATTTTTTTTGCATGGATAATCTCATACTGACGTGAGATAAATCTCTTCTACAGATGGCTCACCAGTGTGAAATGTAAGACCACAAGTGCCCAAACTAATCCTTAAATAGATAGTAATTAAAGCAGAACACAGATGTAATAAAATTTTTCACTTACAGTGAGCGAGATCAGAATCTGTCTCTGACTGTTAAATATTGAAGACCTGATGTGTAAATTAAGAATCAACAACAATGAAAAATTATTTCATAATCTTTCTTTATAACAGTGTAGCAAGGTAGTTAAACAAATAAGAAACCCCACAATGTGAATCAATAAAAAAACTGTAGGTAGGTAAAAAAGACAGAAGATAAAATAGAAAGTAAAATGAAAGATTAATCTGCTAAATAAAAAAATAGACTATCTTAAAAAAAATCCTTGCAAAGTAGGAATACAGTACCTGATAAAGTTTGCTGAAAGTATATTTAAACTATTTCATGTTTGCTTAAGTTAATAAATGAGCTACCAAATATGTTAATGGTTTACAAATCATTGACAGAAAATTGTCCTAAATTACAGACTTGTCAAGAATGTTTTATGTGTGTGAATTTGTGGAAGTATAATGGGTTGTCATGTTTATGCCTATATTTCTGAATTAGAGCGCTGATTGTAGTAGAATTTTAATTAAATTTGTTTCTAATAAGATATATTTATCACTATTTATCAGTGTTTGTAAGAAAGACCTTAGAGCCAATATCAAACCTCATACACTGAAAAACATTGGACAGAAGGTGATTTGTGTGTCTTATGCTACCTACCTTTCAAACAAGCATGTATAGCCTCTTTGCAGGAAAGGGAGATAAGATTTTGCTTGTACAATGTACTAGTTGTGTAAATTTTTAATGCAATACAAAAGACTGAGTGCATTGTCTAGTATTTATAATTTATAAAGAATCCTTTAAGCCATCCACAAATTGGCTGCAGACAGCAACACAGAAATGGTCTCTCATATGTCTATGTGGATAAACATTTCTAATTCTAGCTTCTTAGGAAATCTCTTCTCTGTAATTAGTAGACTTTTTGTTGGATGTTACATCTGACTTTCCCTTGATTTATAGGCAATTATTCCATTCTGAGTTAAACCATCATGGACCTACTGGTCTGGGTTCAGTCAAAGCAGAAGGCAGTTTACTACAACATGAAGAGGCATGAGATGCGTGCCCAGAGACAGGGGATTTTTCAGCCTACTTGAACTAGACAGTAAACTGTTCAATCTTGTGGAAGGAGAATGGTTCAAAAAATTCCTACCAGCAGCTTCACTCTTCCCCACCTTATGTTAAGGTGTGTGACTGAGCAAAGGACAGCTTCTTTTCCCCACACCACTCTCAGGCTTGAACTTGGAAGTCTTTGCTCTCCCCTGTGCATGTGAACCCTGTACCCAGAAAACCCCACTGAGTTTGCTGTTTGAAGCATCCTTGTCATCCACCCCATACTGGTAAATGGTTTAATACTGTTCTGGTGGCACAGTCATGTCCACAAATCTTGGGATATCTTATGGGAGTTTCAGTGCTCCTCTAGGAACAAGAAGTTAGAAAAGTCTTTTTTGTGCTATGCCCACTTATCTCAGGGCTTTGGCTAACACTGGAAACCAGAAAAATTAATTCTTCTGAGAGAGGCTACTCTTAAAAATAGACTGACTTCTCCATACTTTTCTCAAGTTTACAGTTTTCTTGCTTTATACTTAATCACGGATCTTTTCCAGTTTCTGCTTTCCTCTGTTAGACTTGTTGGGCTTTTTATCTGCTGCTAGCAATAGTCTTCAAAGAGCAGGTGAGCCAGGAATTATAGAATCATGGAATCATAGAATTGTTAGGGTTGGAAGGGCCCTTAAAGGCCATCCAGTTCCAACCCCCCTGCCATGGGCAGGGACACCTCCCACTAGATCAGGTTGCTCAAAGGATAAGGAATCTCTGGTCCACTAAGAGTTATCTCCCATTCCGTTTTTGTAGAGAACTGTTTGTGGAAATGGTCAATTTCCTTCTCATTCTCTCTGATGCTCCTCAATCTACTCCCTTCTTCTCTGAGCTCCATCACTTCATCTTGGAGCTGTGCCACCTGGCTGAGCGGGCATTGTCGCCTGCTGCCAGTGAAAGGCTGTGGCATTGCTCACAGCCTCTGGCCTGGATACCAATATCCATTAGGGTGGGTGCTGGGAACACAGTCTTCCTCCTCTGAGTGTCCACCATCGCTCCTTGGGTGAAGTGCAGCACCTCATGTCCTGCCCAGTATAGCCTCCCTTATGTCTAATTTTGTCTTTTGCATGTTGAACTTTCAGTACCATGTACTAATAATCTATTTTCCCTCTCCCAGTGGTACATTTACCAAATGTGAGGACAGTGTCATGTTATGAAGTTAAAAGATCGTGAGAAGAGTTGAAGTGACCTGGCATGAAGCCGGAAATATGACAGAAGGTGGGAGAAAATAGTAAAAGTAGGTTAGAACAGGAACACTATTTCTTTCCTCATACTAAGAGCCATACTAGCTGTGCTATACTACTAATCCAGGCATCTTGGCTTCAGCTACCTGGACC
The DNA here is from genome assembly GCF_963924245.1 of Chroicocephalus ridibundus. NCBI lineage: Eukaryota > Metazoa > Chordata > Aves > Charadriiformes > Laridae > Chroicocephalus > Chroicocephalus ridibundus. Next base: position 79,162,055 of record NC_086284.1, read on the forward strand.
TGCTCAGCTCAAACATGTGTTTTTATTGCAGCCACTGAAAAACACAAAAGAAGTAAACAGATGTATAAGGATGTCCAAAGCTTTTTCTTGCAGGGCAATTGGAAAGATTGGAGGGCGAGCAGGAGATACAAGTCATCTGAAATATCCTTGTAGTCTCTCATATGACATTCTAGATATCTACGAGTAATATGGGTAAATTCATTGGTTCTTTAGTTATTTCTTTTTCTCAGGGAACAACTGAAATATAGAAAATACTGGTGAGAACTCCTCTGGCTCTGTCTGGCTGACAGCTTTGTAGTCTGTGAGGCTGCTCACGGACCTTGTAAAGGAGAGCTGCTCCTCTCCTGTGAGTCCAGACCCACTCACGCAGTCCCAGAACATCTGGAGCAGAATTGCAGATGTCACTATCTCGGCTATCAACTTGCTCACTCAAATGGAGCTTTGCTTAGAAAGTTTTCTTATGTGACCTCATATATAAAGTCTACGGGATCTGGAAGTAAGAGCACTTTCCTGTGGCACTCTTGGAGTTCATCTGACTTCGGGCTGAAAACCAGAAATAGTTACTGTTTTAGATTCAGATCCTTTATTATTTAGTGGAAGCAGAAAATGTCCAGAGAACTCTTTGGCCCTTTCAGGACGACAGAGGAGTGACAGAATCAAACTGTCCTCCTTTTAATTCTGTTTAGCAGTTATGCATCTCCATTATTTATCCATATAAAGAGGAATTAGAGAGAAAGACAAACATTTATGGTAAACTGCTTGGTCTTTCAGAGATGTTAAGGAGGCACATGTTAGCTCATGTCAGCTTCAAGGCAGAAGACTCATTTATTTGCTGATCCTCAGATGACTGACTACCTGCACAAGCACAAACCTTTTCAGGTCGCTTACTGACAGGAATAACTTCCAGTTATTCTGGACTGGTGGCAAATCAAGACCTAGTGATGATACTGGCTCAGCAACTTTAGCTTTCTTTAGACAATTTTTTCTCAGCACTTTAATTAGCAGTCTTGATGTTAAAGAGTAGACCTATCAGCAAGATATTGGATCAGCGTATCCACTGTTTTCAAATTATGTCAGAGATCAGGCCACTATGGGGTTTCTGGTTTAGCACATCCTCTCACTCGAGAGAGACCATAGTATAAAATGTGAACAGCATTTGCTATGTGATATTTGTGCCCAGCATTGGCCTTGCTCAGAAGATTATATTCTGCTGCGCATCATATAAAGACTTGCAGAATCAAAGCCTAATTTGTGTTTTAACGACTGAGAGTGAGAGCAAGTCTGCTCAGTCTCATACAAGCCCTGAGACAAGAATGCTCTCTAGTCTATTCTGCACATTGCCTAGGGAAACGGGATGTTGATCCAGGACAGTGGTTTTGAGTCTATGGGACTCAGATGCTGCAAAGAAGAGGTCCACACATGGTGACCAGAATAGGAAGCAGTCTATACCAGCTGATGAACACCAAATTCATAAAGGGATCCCTGCTGGATTTTTATTTTATACATCCAAAACTGAAGTAAGCTTTAAAACTACCGATTCAGGCTTGGCATCTGTGAACATGATTTCAACACTGAAAAATACTAACATCTCAGAGACAATTCATTCTGTGTTTTGCAAGGTAGATTCCTCTAGAAAGTCAGCAGTCAGATAAATTCAGTATCTGATCATCAGTTCAAGTGGACAGACTTTAGAGTCTTTTAGTAGTTCACTAGACTGTGTGAAAAACAGAGGAAAATTACCAGCATACTAAAGAGGAATCTGTAGCGTTCATTGTGACAACGGCACTGCAAATTAACGAGCTGAAATGCCTGGTATATCAACTTTCCTCAAATAACTTTGTAAGGATGGCTTTACAGATTAATTCTAGCCCTGACATCTTAGGTAAATTTCACTGCTTACAGTAGCCCTTCAGGGCTATTTAGTGAGTCATTGCTACAGAGATACCACTTTTTTTCTTTTTCTTCTTAGAATAAACACTCAAACATTTTATTGAACTACCGCAGAACAGACAGTATAACACTTTTTAATGAATAGAGATTGTGAGCCCTCTAATTGGTGAAAATACTTCTGCAGTTATATATAAAAGCTTATTGGCTTTGAAGTGATCTAAAATACATGGACACTGAAACATTAGATTTACAGTATATTCGTACCTATAGCACTCAGCATAAATGAAGACACACAATAAAGGCTTTCCTATTGTCAAAATGAATCCTTAAACAAAATTGAAATAATTCCTTGAAATAGAAATTAATTGTTTTTCTTCTTTTTGCATAGCAATTTAATTTTTATATATTCAGCATGATATGGAAACTAATGAAAGACCATCATAGTTTAATATATTTATTCACCTGATAGGTACTATACACCCACCTGCACTCGTATTCTAGGCTTTTGATTTCGGAATTACTGCTATAGATATGCCAAATATAACCCTTAATTTTTGGTGTATTCTTTTTCCTTTAGGACTTTGCTCATTTTTTAATTGTGTTATCTTCCTTATGAGGAGAAGCTAAAAGATTTCAAGGGAGATTTTTGTTTGGAAACACTTCAGTTTTCCACTCACAGAGCAGTGTTCTGCAAGTTCTCTTTCACAGTGCCTGCGATATCAAATGGGGTCTTTATATGTTTGGAGGTTACCTGAAGTGCAAAATGTCCAAGATGATGAGGTATCACAAACAGTGAGATCATTCAAAGATAGCAAATAGGAATTACATGTGAAAACTCAGCCATCTCCCCTAATCTATCCCAGCTGATTAACAGGAAAATGTTTCCCATCCTGCTCCTCCTCCAAAGAAAACCATATACTCCTAAAGTATAAGAAAATCATATACTCCATATACTCCTAAAGACAAAACTGAAAAAAAAAAATCAGGTTTTTTTTTTTTGAAGAAGAAAAAGCAAGAGTATTTTAAAAATATGACTTAGAATGTCTCTTTCTTTTTCCTACTGTCCTTTAAACTGCATATTGGCTATTTGCTGTCTGAAAGAGAATAAACAGCACCTTGCTTAATTCTGGGTTATGATGTCTGGGTATGATGTCTTACCCCATGTAGTTTAGTCAAGTTTTGTCCTAGCTGCTATGGTAGAAAAGGTCAATCGGTTCCTGATATGACCTCATTTTGTGAAATGAAGCCTGAAATCACAATGAACAACAGAAATGTACTTGCATGTAGTAAAGATGGTGCTTTAAAGTGGCTTATAATATTACAAAGTATGGTCATTTTTTGTATATATTACACATAAAATAAATAGTGCAGACCTCAAGAGTTGCCTTATTTTGGTATTCAGCATTTTCCTGTATTAATACTCTTGTGTTGTCTTCACCTTAAAAAGCAGAACAGTGTATAAACTCACCTAAGAATACAGTTCACAGTTTTTATCCTGTGCTGCACATTCCCTGCCCATGATTAGTAACTCTGTTTTTCCCTTACTAGCATATTCTCATTACCGGAAAGAATAACTTTTGGTAACGGTATTTCAAAATCCTCTTAAAAATTGTTAGCCCAAACACACTTAAGTGTTTTACAATATTTTTTTAATAACTGAGAAATATCAGCACTTGCAAGGTAGTTGGGTCAAGAACCATTTGGGAAGAAGGAATAGGACTCAAGGGCATTCAGTACATTTCAAGTACATCTAGGAACAGATGAGAAGAATGGGAAGAATATGGACACTAATTAAAGATTAATTTAAATGAGAAATACCTTGACAACCCCTTTTGTGGAAGAAAAGAGATGTTGGCATTAAGGAAAGGGAGGCTGCCTGAGGTAGAAGGCTGTATTATGGAACTTCAACAGATAGCAGCTTCTAACACTTAACATCATTCACAGCATCACCCCACCTGCTTCAAAATGAGCAGATGCTTCTCTGCAGAAAAGTAATTATCCTCAAGCTCATGCTATGTTTGTGGTGAGCCGACTGTTCAATTCACATGAGCCCAAGGTTTTGTATTTTGCACAGCTTTATTTAATCACATCCCGTGTTCCCATTCAGTGCTAAATTAAGGCTGCAGAAAAGGCCTTTCTTCCCCCTCTGAGAGTCTGATCATTTTTACTAGCACCAGGGAGAAAAATGAACATAAGCATAGTTCTGACACCAAGAAATCTGTCTGTCTCTCTAATCCACCTAATCTCTTTTATAGCTCTATACTTTTATTATCATGGTATCCAAAGAATATCACAAAAAATAACAAAAGATTCTTCAGCCATATAAATAACAAAGATAAAAAGGATGAAGAACGGAATACAGATAAAAGATAAAGGTGGCTCCCAAACAGAATTAATACTTTGCCTCATTTTCTGATAAAGGTGATGATACTGAATGGGGGAGAAAGCCAGGCGGGCTCATGAGAACAGGGACAAGGAAAAAATAACAACAGAGGTGGAAACAAAGCTTACTTTGCTTAGTTCGCTCAGGGTGGGGAGCCCCAGTAAGCTCTGGACAAGAGTTGACAAATGAAGGCTCAGGCCTAATAGCTGTTATTTTTAATAAATGAATCAACTATAGGGTGATACTTCACACCTGGAAGTAGCGAGCGCAGCATTTCTTTTGAATAAAGAGGGAAGGGAAGGAGAGGGAAGGGAAAGATTGAGACAAAACAAGATCTCGAGGCTATACAAATATGAAATAGGAGGCTGGAACAGGAGTAAAGAACAGCAAAAACATTTCTGTAAGTGGAAAAGGAACTTAAATAAAATATGGATTTACATAGATTACGCTGAAATAAACTCATTTCTTCCTTTGATAAAGCAAATGATTTTCCAGAAAAAGGACATGCTATAAATATAATCTGGCTGGAGTTCACTAAAATATTTCATTAAAGTATTTGATATGATGCTATTAGAGAAACTTACTTAGGATGTAAAAAATGGAATTATCCACAAAAACAGTAAACTATTTTAGGCACTGGTTGAAGGGGAAGGAGTAGCAAGTAACACTGAAAGGGGAAGTATCTATGAAAGGATAGGTTACACAAGGATCATTCTATTTTCTTATTTCATATTATATTTTAAAAAATGACCATGACTTGAAAAGTGCATGCTAATAAAATGTACTGATGAGAAAGTCAAGGAGGATTATTAACTCAGGAAGATCAGAAAGAACTGGGTGACCTTGAGAACTGAGCAATCCTAAAATTGGGAATAAATGCAGCCATTGAAAGTACAAGTTGGTACATCTGTAATACAGTTTTTTATTATAACCTGAGAGTTCATCTGCTGAAAATGACTGAGGAAGAGAAAGGCCAAACTGGACAAGTCAGTCACACTTTTGATCCCAGAGCAAACGGTTTCTAGAAGAGATTGAAAAGTACTAGCCTGTGTTCAAGGCACTGATTTTGTCACATCTGGACCATCCATAACCAAGAAAAAAAGAACTCTAAGTAAGACAAGTGAAGAAAAGTGAGAAAACATATACCTGTATTTATTTTTGTTTCTGTGCCTGAGAGGTAGTGTGGGACTGGGTTATACCCACCTTCTCAGTGCTAGTGGAGCTAGCATGCAATTGCAGAGATCTGTTTTGTAGTTTAAAAGTTCTTGGCATCGAAAGAGGAAACCTTTCTGTCTACTAGCCTGCCCCCAACTCAGAAATCAAAAATGAGAGACACGGGGAATGAAATTGTCAGGAGCAAACAGGAAGAAGTGACAGAAGAGTAGTGGTTACTTGACAGTAGCAGGAAAGAGAGGAGGAAGTAGTTTTGATGCTATTTGCAACAAATATTATTGCTTATGGCCTTTACTGAAGAAACACCTTTTGTTCCATCCTTCCACCTACCCCTATAACACGGTAGAATAAAAGCAAGCACTCCATGTGCCCCACAGAAACACTTGGAGTAATAAGATAAAGCTAGTTTAGGTATGTACTATCATTCCAGGAGTCTAATAAGTCTCTTGCTGTCACAAGCAGAGAGTTCAGAAAAAGGTTAGGAATGGAAATAAGCTGCATGCATGCAATTAAAAGAAAAAAAAAAGGCTTTGCTGACAGTCAGACGTTTTCAGGAAACACCAAACTATTTGCATGCTTTTTCTTGTATTGCAACTGGCTATACTTCTTCCATATCATAGTATTTCCTGGTGTTATCTGAATGCATTTTAATTCAAACCTGACGTTTCTTCCTTGCAAAGAGTTATGAAATATTTATGGGATTATACCTGTATGTTTCAGCTGTGATACAGGGATTTAAAAGTAGTTTTGCTGATGGATGCCCTACATCGTCCAGTGAAAGGTCTGTGTCAAGTGAAATACTGCTCATTTATGTCATCTGTTTCCTTCCAACAACCAGAAAAAATAAGAATTACATTTTCACCTGTTAAAGAAATTGAAGTGCTGCAAAATACTGTTGGCCAATGTAATTTCCTCAGAAGATTATATCACTCAAGGAATATAATTTTTTGTTATTTAAATCTGGTTTCTAACCATCACTGTTTTTTTTCCACAGAGTGAGATTTTGCATCACAGCCTGAAGAAAACAAAAAATCATTTACTTTTATCTGTTGTCATGCAACCTCATTTAGACTTTAAATATCTTCCCAAAACTTAACCTTCAATTTTCCTGTTCAGTTCAATCCATCACTTCAACTGCTGCATTATAGTCTTTACATTTGCAAAGATGGGGACATGACTGCATTGGTGAGTTCTCTTGGTCTGTAGAAAGGAAATTTGAAGCAGTAGTTGTGTGAAATGTGCACAGTCATGTTGTTCTTGTTAACTATTTTATAGCTGGTCATTTCAGTAAAATAATAATAATAATAATAATAATTTAAAAACCTCAAACCAAAACAAAAAACAACAACCAGCTCTCTGGTCAATGTGTTTCTATACAGCTGTAGAGTGAAATGGGGACTTATTTCTAACGACTAAGTGGACTTCATCAGTTTTGTCTTTCTTTTTTGCTGTGGCTTTTGGGACTCTATTAACTTTTGGGGAAAAGAAGAGTGAACTACTACTGTTTTATTCACCCATGCCGGAAACAGCTGAAATGGGAAAGAAAAATTTGATGCCATAAACCAAATCTATTTCCAGTAAAAGATAAATTTACATAGCGGAAGGGGGAACCATTCCTTACTTTAAAGATGTGTAATAGAATCATAGAATCATAGGGTTGGAACGGACCTCTGGAGATCATCTAGTCCAACCCCCCTGCCACGGGCAGGGACACCTCCCACTAGATCAGGGTGCTCAGAGCCCCATCCAGCCTGGCCTTAAAAACTTCCAGGGATGGGGCTTCCACCACCTCTCTGGGCAACATGTTCCAGTGTCTCACCACCCTCATGGTGAAGAACTTCTTCCTAATGTCCAGTCTGAATGGACCCATCTCTAGTTTTAATCCATTCCCTCTAGTCCTACCATTACCTGACATCCTAAAAAGTCCCTCACCAGCTTTCTTGTAGGCCCCCTTAAGATACTGGTAGGCCACAATAAAGTCTCCTCGGAGCCGCCTTCTCTCCAGACTGAACAAGCCCAACTCTCTCAGTCTGTCCTCATAGGAGAGATACTCCAGCCCTCTGATCATCCTCGTGGCCCCTCTCTGGACACGTTCCAACATGTCCATATCTCTCTTGTAGTAGGGGCTCCAGAACTGGATGCAGTAGTCCAGGTGGGGTCTCATGAGAGTGGAGTAGAGGGGGAGAATCACCTCCCTCGACCTGTTGGCCACGTTTCTCGTGATGCAGCCTAGGATACGATTGGCTTTCTGGGCTGCTAGTGCACACTGACGGCTCATGTTGAGCCTCTTGTCCACCAGCACCCCCAAGTTCTTTTCTTCAGGGCTGCTCTCAAGCCAGTCACTGCCCAGCCTATATAGGTGCTTGAGCTTTCCCTGACCCAGATGGAGGACCTTGCACTTGGTCTTGTTGAACTTCATCAGGTTGGCATGGGCCCACCTCTCCAGTCTGACAAGGTGAGACAGTCTGCTCTGGCGAGACTCCACCTCGAGTACTGCGTCCAGCTCTGGAGCCCCCAACAAACGGAGGACATGAACCTTTTGGAATGAGTCCGGAGGAGGGTCATGAAGACGATCTGAGGGCTGGAGCACCTATGCTATGAGGACAGGCTGAGAGAGTTGGGGTTGTTCAGCCTGGAGAAGAGAAGGCCTTTGGAGGCCTTCCAAGGGAGGGGGAAGGACTCTTTATCAGATAGTGTAGCAATAGGACAAGGGCTAATGGTTTTCAACTGAAAGAGGGTAGATTTAGGTTAGCTATTAGGAGGAAATTCTTTACTCTGAGGATAGTGAGACACTGGAGCATGTTGCCCAGGAAAGCTGTGGATGCCCCATCCCTGGAAGTGGTCAAAGTTAGGTTGGATGGGGCTTTGAGTAACCTGTGCCTGTGGAAGGTGTCCCTGCCCATGGCAGGGGAGTTGGAACTACATGATCTTTAAGTTTCGTTCCAAACCAAACCATTCTATGATTCTATGATTCTATTTTTTTTATGAATTCTGTCCATCATACTCATATGAACCCTTTTTGATAATCTTGATTATATATGAAGTGGGAAGCTACAACCTAGCAAGGAGGAAAGAGTGAGTTAAAGGCAGCAAATATCTGAATATTAACACAGAAGGTCGTAGCTTTGATTATAATGCAAGAGAGATCTGTTTAGCTTTTAAAGTGAGCTTTTTTATACCTGGTCCTTTCACCTTCCTAGCCAAAAGTGGAAGATGAGGTCTTCCCAGCCTATCCGCTGATGAGGTTATTCCCTGTGCAAGCAGATTGGGGTGGAAATAACCTGATAGTTACGGCCTTAGACAAGAAAGAGTTTATATAAACCAAGAGCTTATGTAGGGGCAAAATTTTAAACTTCCAGTCATTACACATACATTTGCAATCAATTTTTTCAGTTGCGTCATTTGATAATTTAAACAAGCAAACAAAAAAAAAAAATCAACCCCAAAACAAAACAAACACAAAACCTAGCATAATTAATAGCTCTTTCATTTGCAAGTAATTGGATAGATACTTCTAGGTTTTAAAGAAAGTTTGTTATATGCTATAAAACCTGTTTTTCTGAAGAAAGATATTGTATATATGCACACCACTGGAATTTCTTAAGTGTTCTTACTGGCTTCCATCCTCATTAGTCTACTCAGTGTGTGCTCTCAGCTGGACAGCAACTTTACAACTTTGAAGTCAGTCAAGTGGAGCTCACACTAGGCACAAAGTGCTGTGATTTCTAAGCAAAAAGGAAAAACTAGAGTCCAAGGAAATACAGTCACAGTTGCTCAAAATCAGGAGATTGAGTATCATTTGTTTCAATTCTCCTTTCAGCTTTGTTGGAATGTCTTTCTATTCTTTCAGAATATGCTGTTCTGGGGCACAATCTTGTTCCCTTCCTGGCAGGGCAACAACTTTTTAGGACGCAGTTATGCAATGTGCAATACTACTTACAAATCGTGTAAATAAAGGAAAAACAGTTGAGACAGAAGAGATTTAATTCCAGCACTGGAAATATTGTTATTTATTTTCAATGCTTAAAGCCCATCAGTATCACTGGAATTATAAGAAAAATTATCTAGGGATGACTACCTGAGACATGCAAATGAAGCTAGCCATATAGCTGTTAATATATCTTTAGTCTAAAACTATATCCTGAAAACATTTTGAGTGCTGTGCACCAAGCAGATATTTTTTGTGGTGGGGTACAGGAGTTCTGAGGGACTCCATGCTTTTCACCAGGAAAACGAAATTCTGGCACTCATTATAGTACTGTAGTTGTTTCCTTGTCTACTGCAAGAAGCATTTACTCTGGCTGGAGTCAGCAATGTGCATTTTATGTCTTTGTAAATAGAGACATTTGGGGCAATTACCAAATAGAAGTGCTCCAACACTTCTAAAGCACTATTTGATGTTACCTGACTATCATTCATTAACACAGAGCTCATAAGATCAAACAATGTTTAAACAATGTTGGAGGTATAGCTCTGCTGCTTTTACCTCCAACATGGTAATTTTGTATAATGTAGATGGGATTTAAAGGAATGTCAAAATGTCACTAATCACAGAGGATAAAGAAAGGAGGTCAAAAGCAGAAAGAGAATACCAAGAAAACAGAGTGAGTAATAGAAAAAAGGGAAATTATCTGCTATAAAAATGCAAGGCACCCACTTGTGGGTTTGTTTTTTGTTTTGGGGTTTTTTTTTTCGTTTTTGTTTGTTAGTTTGTTTTTTGTGTTTTTTTCTGAACAAAATGCCTAATTTTGCTTTAAGCGCAAACTTTATGTTCCAGGGAACTAGATGTCAGAAAGAAAACATAAAGTAAGTGGAAAACCAACATATATTTCCAAAAGCTTCCCTGCAAATCTTTTCTCACACGTATAAACCAAAATCTTAATTATATTAACATACACCAACTGGTGGCCATGGGTGGTGTCAAGGTTCTACGAAGATGAGATTCACTGATCATTTCTGTCATAACCCTGAAGCTTAAATTTATAATCTACTTGTTCAAGATTCACATTATGACAGATTTCCAACAAACGTCCTGGGAACATGGGTAACTGGAAATCTACTAACTGCCATCATCCCCCTAACACAGTTTTTTGGCCTTTGATACCTTTGTTTTCCTCCATGTCTCCTGGCTAGCATCTAGATTGTGACACTGCAAGTTTGACCCTTTACTTTTCTTGTGTTTCATGAGACCTGTAGCATAGCCTGGTAAAAAGGAAATATGAAAGAAGCAATGGTGGACTGTGACTCCCATTATTTTTATATTCTTTGTGCATGGCTGCTCAGTGTAAAACGAATAGGTGGTCCTTTGAACACAGATTCCTCTTTCAAAACATTCCCTCCTACTAAATATAATTGTCTGGCTTCCTTACTTTTTTTTGTATAGTTACAATGATGACAAGGAGTATAGAGAAAAAGGTTCCCCTAATGTCTTGCAGTTAGGACGTTTTCTTGGAAAGTGGGAGTTTTAGGTTCTAAATCCTTGCATTAGTGGAAGATGAGGAACATATTTTAGCATACACAGAGGCTGGGCCTCTTTAGGTACTTCCTTCCTGCCTCTAAATCACAGCTTGTTAAATGCTTCTCACCTCAGGCTGGGGAAAATCTGTATCTTGTGAGGTAGCATTCAGACATCTAAGAAACTTTTCAGATTGCCTTGGCTTAAACTGCTGATGATCAGATAATTGAATGGTAAGTAGGGTGAAGTAAGGCCTTAAATTTCACCTCAAATTGATCTAGGCTCTCTCATTATATTTCTTAGATATTGTAGGCACATGCTGTGACAACCTGGCAACTAGAATATAAAATACTATTTCTATATAATAAAAGAAATTACTTTAAAAAATAATTGGACACTGGAAAATAATTTTAGGCACTTAATAAATATTTCAGAAAAAAACCTGAAGAGTTAGCAGAGAGTAAAGATGACATTTTATTTCACATTTAAACTTTAATTATTCAATATGTCATATTCTGATCTTTCAGCTATCGTATTATCTCAAAGACATTTGCTTCCAGTGAGGATGTTCAGCATGTACCAGAAATTGTCTTGTATCAATCAGGACAGAGAATCAGTGTTTTTAACTGGCACTCTTTTAATTCCTTCAACCTCTGAAACAAAGCCTACATTTAGAAATAAAAGATCAATCAGTTCGTTTGCTATTTCAATGTCTGAATTAGGAGCTTGATACTGGGAAATAAGAAATTTGAGACAGGCAAATGTATATTGCTTATTTGCTTAACAACACAGAAAAAACATGATTACTTAATTTGCACAACATGGAATCTGTAGAACAAGAATTACTGGATATCTTACATAGTCGTACTCACAGCACATGCTCTTTCTTCTCCTGTTTTCCCTTCTGCATGAATTTCCTGAGCCATGACAGTGAATTCACCTATGACTTAAATTTGAAATCATATTACAGGAAACAGAAGTCTTGGTTTATCAGTATTAGTTTAGAACAAAATAGCTTTTTCCTACTCTTCAGACATCAACTATAATAGTGTTTGAAATGTAGTTTAGCCCTTCTGTCACCTAATCTTTTATGCTTTCCTTCTAGAAGCTCATTTCTATCGAAGGAGAACAACTATTTTCTCTGGAGAATATTATTTATACTCAACAAAAATTCCACACTGGCACCAGTGACCAATATATCCCTGAAATTAGAGTTCGAGGACTTTAAGGTCTTGCTGCAATTTTTCACTGTTACAATTAATTAATCAAATTAAGAACTGAGATATTAATTATATGCACCTTGCTGGTATACTTCAAATGTTATCTTATATTTTGACTTTCCTAAGAGAATTTCAATATTTATTCATGTGTCATAGACTTCTAACTATACTGCCTCTAAAATTAAAACTGAAAATCACATACATTTTAAGGTAATACTGCCTAAAAGCAGGGAAATATTATCTGAAACTTAAACAGTTCAAAGCAGGAATGAGCAGACGAAGTAATTTCCTTTCACACAACCACTATGTGCAAAATCTTCTTTGCTGTAACTTGACTATTTTTCCACAAGAAAAATACTTCCTGTAGGCAATGGAACATACAGAAGTTATGGAACATCACCACATTTGGGCACCATATATGGCTATACATTTATAAATAAATAGGTATCCAAAGGTCACAGGAAATAGTCCTTTTCATAAGTTTAGACCTCAGGCTCCAACTTGACCAAGGTGTGTCATCCTCCCCTCTCTATCTGTTACAGAAACCTTAAACCATTATTAAACCGTTAATCCATGTGTCTATTATATTGTGATGATTTCACTGATTTCAGTGGTTTCTTTTTGTGTTTGATTGGGGTTTTTTTGTTTGTTTTTTTTTTGTTTGTTTGTTTACTTTGTTTGTTGTTGGGAAGTTTTTTTGTGGTTTATTCATTTATTTGTTGGTTTTGCTTTATGCATGCATGTTTAGTGGGTTAATGTAAACACAGGTGAGCTTTTAGTGCCTGTTCATTGCATGGGGCCACCAACGACTAAAGGCAGAAGTAAACATGACCATGCATGACTCTAGTCAAAAGAGTCTTGAATCAGCAAAGACTTAATTTTATCACTTCATTAATGTGTACAAACCTATGAAATGAGAAAAATGATATAAGTTCCACCTCTGTCATGCACAAAATTGTTTGCAGTCTTAAAAAGACCCATTTCATAATGGGTAATAAGTAACATCAGAAATTGTCAAAATGCCACTGAAAAGCAGGGACCTTAAATGCATTTATGAGTGACGCATTCTGATCTGTAATTCCAGAATCCACCAGCTGTTTTCCTTACCCAATGTGTGAAGACACGTAAAATTTTTTTAACATAAATTGAAACGTGACACCCCTTTGCAAGCTAACACCTCAGTGCTGTTGATTCCAACATCACTGAGAATTGTCAGCAGAATGATTAAGTTACTTATTTTTGCAATGAATTAAAAATGTGTGGGTCACATGATAGTGGATTGAGGAAATGTGCTGTTCTCATTTACCTCATAAAAACTTATTTATGTAGTCTTACCCTCAGTGTCTTGGGAATTCAAAACCACGGTGTGCTGGAATCAGGTTGACCCAATACAGCAGAGGAGTTTATTTGAAACCTCACTTCAGGTTTGACTCAGGTTTTGAGTCAGTTATTTTCTTTCATAAACCACAACTTAGATTCTTCTCTACCTTTACTGAATTTTTAAAATCCTACAAAATATAAGTGGGTTAAAGGACAAGAAAATCAAATGCTACTCCTTTGGAATTAAGGAATCAAAGTGAGAAGAATGTGAGAAAACTTCAGGAACAGCATCACTCCTTTGTTTTAGCTGTACAGAGAAGTTTTAACAAGGGCAAACATGGGGCAAATGATTTTTAAGTAGATGACAGACATAAATGAACCATGAGCTAAGCCCCACAAAACATCTTATTCCACAGCCAATTCATTTCACAATAAGATCTTTTGATATAATGTATCTTTAGGGGAGTGGAAAGTCTAAATGACTATGAAAATTAAAAGATTATGTTTTTCTAACTAGCTAGAAGTCAAAAGAACCAATCCTTTTCTGATAGAGCTTATTTTTCTACTTTAAGGACATAAGTAATACTTTTTATGTATTTTATTACTGAAGTTTGTTTTTATGGGGAATTTAAGTAAAAAAGAGAAGGTCACGATCACATGGGCTTGAGGAAGCTATTCCAAACTTAAAGGAAGTACTGAGTAAAGGAAAAAAGTCAAGAAGGAAATGAAATGAATGCTGAACTTTGATTCACTTGTGGAACAGAATTGCATGTAATGATTACTCAGAAAAGATTTTAGCCAGGTGTGTTTTGACAAAAAGTCTAGATGACAAGGACAAAATTTTACTCTGGCATTTTTCAAAGAAAGAGTAGTAAAAACAAATCAAGTGGCATGGAAAGTGTTCTCAGGACTTGTTTAATCATCATGAATCTCACTGAAAATATTTTTTTTAAATTAATATGGACTAAGGATATATTTTTCTTTTCAGTTTTAAATAATTTGAACCATATAGCTCACACAGAAGGACATCCAAAGAAGTAGACTTGGAAGTCTAGGACTTTCTTTGGAGCTATTGTCTCTGCAGAAGAGAATTTAAGATTCACAGAACAGGAGAACTTTCTGGTCTGAAGGTTAGAATAAAGGTTTTTCTTCAAGAACTTATACTAAAATGCACTGAACACTTAAATTCAGCAATTTTATCTGACTTTCATAAGGAAATGAGATTTTACTGTGTTATCTGATAGTGTCTGTAAATAACTTCTGAACTTTTTGGAAAATTTAAATTATATATGTCAAAGGAACAAAGGTATAAAGGGTAGAAAATTCCTATTACTGGCTGTGTAGAGGAAGTAAAATGAAATTAGCGTCCTTACTAACGAAAAGGCTGTAATATAAGCTCAAGAACAACCTGTTTTCTTGGACTATATGTTAATCAATAAGTATATATTTGTTGACAAAAGAGTGCAGTAGCTCCAAATCAGTCCCTGCATGGGTTTATTGTCTGCTTAGAAGACATGGAACAAAGGTGGGGATAATGTGAGGGCTGAAAATCATGGGATTTGAGAGAGAATGAGAAGTGCAACAATAAGAAATGAGCTGGAAGAAGAAAGCTAGTATTATTGTACTAGAAAGTATAAAGGACACCATTCCACAGGAAACTAGGTTTAATTAATGCCACTGTCTGTAATGCCACTGCACTAGTGCTTCTACTGTCTGTAGAAGCCCTTTTTTGGGACATAGTGTTAAAGATTCATAAGGATTGATATGTTTAAGGAAAATGAAAATTCTACTTTTCTGAAATGGGATAGTATGGTATATTATGAAGTCTTGTAATTTTCATTGTGCAGATTTGGCAGAAACATCACTTTCGAAATAAGCAGAGATTGCAGAAAGGATTCTTGTTTTCTGAAAATGAAATCAGTTTGAAATCACAATTCAATTTGCTGATGAAGCCTATTTCTCACCAAGGACTTACAACACATAAATTCAGAACATGAAAAAGTACATTACTGACTACTAATTCAATGAAAAATATAAAAGCGGTAGCTGTATATTACTGTCTCTGTTTTGTGGAGCTTGGTTTCTAATTCTTGAAAGTAGATTTCACTGATCTGTAATATTCTTAGTACATTTCATGGCAGTAACGTATCTGCATATATGACAGTTAAACAGTCTGTTAATGTTTCCAACTGTCTCCTGCATAGTAAATTAGTTGTTATTTTCACGAGGTAAGGGACCAATGATTTCATCAGGTGCTGGAATTAAGAGTATGTAATTAGCTTGGCAACTGTGGCACAGAGATTAAGTTGTTGTGCTTCATTAATTAATAGTAAAATAAAGCAGCAGCTGCATACTAGACTGAGATAGTACTGATGCTCAGAGCATCAGGACTTCCTTTTTTGGTCATTGCAGAATTTCTCTGGAGGTGGCTTCAGGATAGCTTTGTACAAGTGAAGTGAAATTCAATGATGTAGGGTGCTTAAAATAAACCCTGAAGAGTTTAGAAACTTGGAAGATATTCCCTGAAAGAAGAATTAATTCACTCCTTTATGAATGAACACACCCAAATAATTGACAGTAGTGATATTCAACCTCACATCATCTGTCAGGCAGGTAGAATAAGTTTTGGGGTTTACTATTCATGCATTAGGAGTTGTGGTCTTAACACGCACAGCCACAAATGGTATTGAACAGAGTGTCCTTTTCTCACATCCCCTTTCACTGGGTGGAGGAGTTATCAGTACTGACTTCCAAGTAGTGCTTGGCTATTCAAAACAGAGTTCATTGCACAGTGTTTTTCCTTTTCTTCTGTAGGTGGAAAAGAGACAGGAGTTCCTGCCACCATTGCACATAAGGGTAATTTCATAGCACTAAGGGTAAACAAAACACAGCTCAGCAACCTAATCAATATAGCCACACAATGAATTGTTTCTATGTATGCATCGTATTTAGAGTCACAATGTGCAAACATCTCATTCTGAATCCTGGAAACTAAATCCCACATCTGATCAGAAATAGTATATCGAATCTTGCTATATCAAAGTCAGCCATCAAATTAGGGTGCATTTTACCTTCTCCACAGGGTTGCAGAAAATTTGTACAAGTACCTGTTTGATTAAATCTAGCTTTATGTAAAATAGGCTATCTCTCTTTATTGCATGGCATGTCATATTCTCTATCATATGAAAATCACTAACAGTTCTTCTGAGTGAGAAAACTCAGAGAAAGTTAAAAACATTTACTTTAGGAATCTTGCACATTCAGCCCAGCTCTCTGTGTAGAGCTGTTTTGAGGATGCTGTAGTCATTGTATTCATTACTCAACACTGAAAGTTGGGACGTCAGTTTCGTTTGGTGATGAAAAACTTTCTAAGTCAATCAGTATTATCTGTCAGTATGTCACCAACAGTTTTGGTTTATGGGTTAGTAATTCCTCTGTCTTGATGTAGGTGGTTGTCCTGGTTCCGGTGGGGATAGGGTTAATTTTTCCTGGTATTCCATGCCATGTGAGCCACGCCCACCCTGAGCTGCCGGGGGAGGGGGCAGGAAGTTGCTGCTTAAAAGCGGGCTGGGGCGTCCCGGGGCCGGCCGGTCGGCGAGCGGCGGGGAGCGGCGGTTCCGTAATCGCGTTTGTATATTCCCCTACCCGTGTTGTTGTTGTTGTTTGCCTGTTCCCTTTGCTGTTCTGTTAAACTGCTTTTGTCCCAACCCAAGAGTCTTGCCTTTTCTTACGATCCTTCCTCTATTAGGAAGGCACGTGCGAGCGGCACGTGGTTCTTTGTTGCCATCTGAGGCTAAACCACGACAGTGGTTTAGATTTGATTTTCTAAAATAGCATTATCCTTAATGTAAAGAAAACATATAATTTCTCTCCAAATTGAAATTGTCTTCTTCATATAAAAAATTTGCCTCTCACTACTAAAATGGTAGCTATAGAGATTAATGAATAGCATTGCAAATTCTGGTGAAGCTTTCTTTTCTCTAAATAGGTCAGAAATCTTCTTCTGAATAAGACCTCTTCTCATGTTCACATTTTTAATTTCAGCAGAAAAGTCAAACACAACTTTACTTAATGTGAATAAAAGGTGAAACATTAGTTTACTACTGTTTATCAGTAGAGTATGTATCAAACTGAGATATTTTCAAAAGGAAGTATTGCTGAAACATGATTAGGAAATTAATCCTTAATTAATTCTTCACTTGCGTGTGTTTCAGTTGTGTTTTAGTTACAGACAAAAGGTATAGGTATATATCTTTTTTTCAAGAGAGCATGCAGGGTTCTAGGTTAATAATCTGTGGGATTGGGAAAATGTATAAGACAGTGATGGAAAAGTATTTGTATTCTCATAGAGTAATAAATAATCTGTCATCATTAATAGCCGCAGGAAAGGGCTGGTAACTCAACCAGAATAAGTAAGAAAAGAGCATGACAGCCTGTCATTGCCTAATGAAGCTGAGACATTAAGGGTATTCAATCATAGTATTTTACCAGTACACCTGGATTCTCTTTATTAAAAAGGCATTTATCTAATGCTGCATAGCAAGGTATTTCCAGTAATTGAAGATGGTTTTTCCGATGGAAAGTGTATTGCAAAGGACAAGAGGAAAAAATAACGCTGTATTACAGCGTTGCAAGGCCCAGAATGTGAGTGCTGGTCCTGTACATTTCTGTGCACGCACTCAACTTTGTGCAGTTCAGTTGTATGTAACATATCACTGTTTGCATACAAAAAAATTACAAGTTAACTTAAAATAACAGAGATTGAATTTTGGCTGTGTGTCCGTATAGATTTGAAAACTTGGGGGATATATTTCTCAGGAACAGTTCCACAGACAGACAGTTTGTTGTCTTCAGTGAAAACACTTCTACGTGCTTCAGAAGGATTCTATTCTAGAAAGAAATAAATTCAAATAAATTAGGATTGGTTCATGGATTTTCCATAAGTAAAGAAGGAGGGAAATTAATCCCGTGAATGATTCACTGCAAATTACTCACTCAGTTCAACCACACTCAAGGAAATTGGTAGTCAAAATAATTGATTATTATTCCGTGAATTTTTTTTCTTGCTTATTCAATGTGAGAAAAATATATATCCTAGAGTAGTGCTGTTCAGAATCTCTTTATTTGGATGCAGCAGGAAATTCTAGTGTTGCATGCTCCTGAGGGGATAATAGACAAACCTGACAAGAAGCAATAATGGGATTTTTCTGATGCTTGCACATGGACCATGCTGAAAGGGGTGAAGAAATTCATCTTCATATAAAAAAGGAACTTGCATTCAGAGAAAATGATAGCTTCGGAATTCCGGTTAGAAATGTTTTCTTTTTTTTTTTTTTTACGAAAAATAATAATTTTGCAATTATTATAAATTTGCTTTACTCACACTTCTGTTTCTTGAGTTATTTACCAGCAAAAGGAATACAACTGTGTTTAAAATTATGATAGTGACTGTACAAGAAAGAAAGCTGCAAGGGGCATCTTGAAATTGCATGTTTTTTGCGTGCGTATGAAGGGTGAATGAAATATTCAAAATTCTTCTAAATGCTACATAAAATGACTTGTTTACACATTCAAGGTCAAAAGATGGTGATAGATAATCATGCTCTTGTCATGCTAAGGACATCTTAGTGCTCAGACCTAAAATGAGAGGTAAAAACTGACTTGTGTTTTAGTTTTTGGACTTCCATGGCTTGTAACGTCTCTGGGCTTTTCTTGTTGTTTTATCGGCAAGAGACAGAAAATTCCTGGTCACACACCCCATTTTCTAACAGAAAAGGTTAATGGAAAAAAAGAAGAAAAAAAGAACACTTTCAGCTTGATTAGTATAAATTCACCTCCCTTTCCCAAAACAAAAATATTTGACAATAAGCAATGACATAAAGAGTATGCTAATATCACCTTAATTTGAAAGTGAGTTTTGCTAATAAAGAGTTGTAGAACAAGTAGCAAGCAGTCTGAGCAATTCAGACAAAAATAAAATAAACACAACTGATTTTAATCTTTATCAGACATTGCTGATGGGCAAGATAAGATGAAATACATTTTTGTACTCTAGCCTATGTATTGTCATATATTGCATAACTTAAAAAGCTGTCATTTTTCTCAAGTCTCTCTATTTTTTCCTTAGGACAGCATTCTTGCATGAGCTGTTTGCAGTTGTCTGCCAAATTTTATTAATTTACACCAATTACTGAAGGAAGGTCAAGGTGTTGCATTTAACCCTACCAAGACCTTGTAATAATGTAATATGTTTTGAAAATTTCCTCCGTAAAGTAAATATTAGATGTAAGAAAATGTAGAGGACCTATATATTAACCAGGTGGATTGCTAACAGGAACTCATGCTCCTGGAAACTGACCTTACCCAGAATGCTTGTGAGAAGAGAGAAATACCTCATTTCATCCTAAATACTTTGCAGAGTTAGCTCACCTTATAAGTGGTAGCTTATTACACCCGCTACACCAACATGAAATACCACTCTTCTAACCCAAACCTTCTGAAACAGTAATTATTAGCATAACCTAGTAGGTAATGGTCACTTTAAAAATCTTTATACATGTTAAATTTCCAGTTCCCGAACACAATAGAGTCTCAGTTGCTTAATAGCAATGTGTATTACTTAGTTCAAAGTATAGTATAATTTACAGCTATGGAGTACATATATATTTATTTCTTCAAACTGACTAGTAAAATTTAAGAGAAAAGATACTTTCAAACTGAAGAAAAATTTACAATATATTGGAAGAAGAAAATGTATATAATTGCTTCTTTCACCTTTGTTCTTCTGGAATGTTTGCCTTTAAGATTTGCTAGATATTGAGTTTCGAGTAATGATATCACAAGTGGGTCTTTATGTCCTGCTATAATACTATGAATAGTCTTAATAATTTCATCATATTTAGTATGATGTAGATTCTTAATAATTAATACATTGCATTTGTGATACCAGAATATCCATATGAATGGAGTTAACGTATAAACCAAAATTCATTGTTGTATACAGAAGTGGCTAATTAAGAATATGGCTGTAAGGAAAAGAGATCTCTTACTAAATTAGAAAATTCAATGAAATTCAATCAATTAATAAGGAATACAGAATACCTTTGATTTTCTTCTAAAGTTGCTACTTCTACTTTTATGTATGGGTGAAACAGTTGGTTTTGTAAACGAGTTCTCAATGACGTTCTTTGTAGATTGGTTTAATTCTGTGCATACTGCATTGATTTTGGAAATCTTCCTTGGGGAATATGATTTCAGGTCATATTACCTATTGTATATACAAACAAGTACTCATTAATCTACTAACTGGATTTCTCAAGTCAAGAAATGCATTTGACATGCTGAAAGGCCAAGCGCCTGACATACAAGGAGAAGCTGAGAGACCTGGGACCATTCAGCCTTAAAAAAAGATGATGAAGGTGAGATCTTGTTGCTGTCTACAATGATCTAACAAGAAAGTGTAGTGAAGATGGAGGCAGACTCTTTTTGGAGGGACACATGAAAGGACAATAGGCAGTGGACGCATGTTGAAACAAAGGGAATTCTAAATGGATAGTAAGGACAAATTTAACAAAGAGGATAATAAAATATTGGAGCCAGTTTCCCAGAGAGGCTGTGGAATCTGCATCTTTTACCATATTCAAAACCCGACTACATGAGACCCTGAGCAACCTGATGCAAAATGACTGGGTTTTGAGAGGAGAATTGGACCACTTGACATTTAAAACTCCCTCCAGCCTAGATTTTTCCATTAGTCTATTTTATAATTCCATTAAATGAAAAAAGAAAACATGTTTAATACTATTTTTCTTATCTTTACACTTCAGAAGAGAAGCTAGCAAAGGATAGGGAAATTGTTCATTCATGCAGGAGCATACACAAATGTCTGCCAGTGTTTTTTCTGTTATTCATCTGTTCCATTTCTTCTGCTCGAAGTTCAATGAGATAAAGGGTGGAGCAACTTTCCCTGAATTTTCCTCTAATGTTTATTATCCTCTATGTGCCTCAGAACTTAATACATCATGACTGTACTCAAACAATTAAAGATCTCAGAAGTGTCAAGGATAGTCTTTTCATTTACCTGCTCTGCTCTGGCTCCAAGATGTCCTTTAGCATGGTATTTAAAGTCTATCATTATTTCCTGTTTCAGCACAATTCGTCTTCTCTTTCTATCCAGCCTATTTTATCTTCCTCCCATTTTCTTCAATATTTCAACCTGTTCCCCTTTCTGTCTTAGCTAAGGGCTCTTCCTCTTCTCAATTTTATCATTCCTTGATTTTAAAGCAGTTCTGTAATGACATCATTTAATGTTCTGGTAGTGGCTTTGTTTTAGGTTCTTACATTTTAGATACATTTTATTGTCTTCTTTTACAGTTAGCATAATCTGATCCATTTATAACTACTAAAGAGGTTTGCTGTGTATAATCTCAGCCAAGTGGCAGAACCTTCACATTTGATGCTTTCCCCCCCCTTTTTATAGAGATATTTTAATACCCCAACAGAGGGGGAATATTTTTTTATTTTACTGTTTTTTTAATTTACTGATGCCCATTTCAAGTAGACTGAAAAGTTCTATACACTTATTCTTTACCTTAGTGCAGATTTTTGTCTGATATTCTCTGCAAGTAATTATTGTTTTTATCATACAACAAACTGATGTCGATGTCATATTGTGTTCAACACTAAATAAAAACTGCATTTTTTGCAGTTGAGTGTCTGCCTGCTAGGTTTATTGGAGCATTCCTGATGTTCCTCATGGTCCTTGTAAAGCAGAAAGAATTAGGGTAACAATAAAGATCTTTATCTCCAGACTCATTCCCAGAGTTTTTTATTACAAAAAGAGAAAAAGGGTATCTTATATAATGCAATAAAGAACAAAAAATAAAGCATCAAGAGAAAAGGCAACTTGATGAAAACTGTAATCAACAATGTATAACTATGAATCAATGTATCCGAGTAATAAGGTATGCCTATTGCGACAATAAGGACATCCCACTGTTGTGACTTCCCAAGACAACTTCAGTTAGATGAATTATCAGCTGTATTTAAGAGAGTTTTCTCAAGTTTATAGTAATGAAAATATACCTCTTTTTAGGTTTGTTTGCGTACAGTTTTAGGCAGTTCATCAAAGGACAGGAGTAGAGCTGCTGAAAAATAGTTATCTGATATTTACATATATTTATTTTCCCTTTTTCATTTCTTGGAATTTTAAAATATAAATTAGACAGTCATACAGAATAATAAATCTAATTCTTCCATCTTAACAGTTTTTTCAGAATCCCAAAGGGACCTCATGCAGGCAAGCAAAGTGGAAGGTGCAGTTTAGACCAGGAAAATTATGGGGAGGAGTCATGGAGCACATACGTTACATTTGTCATAAGACTGTACCGTGATTTATGTTTGAGGAATGAAAGGAAATATTACGGGATAAAATAAGGAGTAGTACAGTACAGATTTAGGAACATTTGGATCATGTCTTCATTCAAATACACTTGACAAGTCTGTATAGCTGAATTTCTTGCTGATGGGTAATCTGATACACAGGTATGATTAGAAGTGTATTGGAAACATACTAATCATAACTGAGAATGAAGCAGATTTCGAAGGGTTTCTGTTTTCACAGGAGCAAACTGGTAAGCTTTGTTGAAGATCGTGACAATGATGAAATCACTTCTAGCAAAGACACATGGGAATATTTTTTAATATACCACTAAAAACTCCCCCACCCCCTTTAAACCAAATGGTTGTTCACCTGAGCTATTAGCTCTGTAAAGATGTTCCACTATACAGACTTACCTTGTCTGGGTATTTAATGAGGGAGGCTGATGGGTCTCAGCACAGGTTACTGTGTTCAGTGATTTGCATGTCGTAAACTCTTATCTCAACATGAAAATCAAGCCCATTTTTCACTGTCATTCTTTCCACTCTGTGCTCTAACCCTCTGAAAACATCTCCCCCCGGTGCAACTCATACCAGCCACTCACATTGTAATTATCTGAGCAGCCAAAAGCCCAGTGATTTATTGGCTTTATTCTAGCTGGGATAAAATGTAAATCTGGATAATAGCTGTCATTTTCAGGTTCAGAGCTGGGAAAGTGAGATAGAGATTGATTTTTAACTGTCCATTTCCTTAGCTCAGAACATTATGCAGTGTTTCATTTTGGCTTGTGCTGAATGTCTGTCACTGTAGACACAACAACATCTGACCACATCAGGGTGTCTAATCCCTTTTAAAATTGTTTTGTTCTGGCACCTCCCAGAAATTCTTCATCAAAACCAATTTTCATTTGGGGCTGAATGTTCTCAAGGCTAGACAATATTTATTAGGTTGTGGGGTTTTTTACTATTTTTTTTCTCCTCTTCCCCTCCCCCACCTCCCAAGACACTGAAAATTTGAAAGGGGAATCAGTAGATCATAGCATTTGTCCCTGAAGTTATTATCCACAAAAAACTAGAAAGCTGATGACATATTGTCTTCATATCAGTATTTCTTTTATGTTTGTGGTAGATTACGCATGGTAATCTTCTCAGTTTACGGTGGAAACCCTTTTTCTGTTTTACTAGGTATTAAACAGACTTCATAATGCCATACCGGTTTATGCTGTATTTGAACTGCCAATATTGAACATAGAGGATTATAGGTCGACATGATTTCTTTGCAATAGAGTATTATCCAAATTGGATTTTGCATAAATGGTAGGCAACATGGAAGAAAGAAGCTGTTAATGCTCTGTGTTATATTGATATCACTGATCCTGTCTTTATGAGATGTGTTAGCTGATGAACTCCTCAATTTTTTTCTCTGGAGCAAAATTCACCAGAAGGCAGTATTAAGGCCTCTTCATAAACATACACCTATGAGCAGTAAAGCAAATATTTCTAAAATGACATAGATAATATACAGTGCTCAAAGGACTACTGTCATCTTCATAGTTTCTGACAAGAAACTTCAAGACTGAGGTTCCCTGATGATGGGACAGGTGTATCTCAGACTATTTAATTTTGTTAAAACATTTATGTTTATGGAACTAGTGAGAAACTGCCTCCGCAACAATGCTTATACACTAGAAATAAACTATGATAATATCTACCTGCAAATAATCAAAATCTGTGATTTACTGCAAAAAAATACAGAAATGAAGCTATGCTTGTTTTCATTTGGTTCAAAGAAATAGAATAAAAATAAAACAATAGAGGTTAGATTAAGAGTGAAAGAAGTTACAGAAATAGATCACATGTGAAAACAAACATACATTTTTGTATATTATTATTAATGGATAAATTAGATTTTGAAAACGAGATTCAGTGAATGCAAACATAAAAATTTTTTGTGGAAATATTAGGAAATGTCTATTCTTTCCTAAGTATTTTAAATTAAATGTAATCTTTGCATAATAATGT
Organism: Chroicocephalus ridibundus; assembly: GCF_963924245.1. Lineage (NCBI taxonomy): Eukaryota > Metazoa > Chordata > Aves > Charadriiformes > Laridae > Chroicocephalus > Chroicocephalus ridibundus. The sequence continues at coordinate 79,186,896 of NC_086284.1, forward strand.
GATACCTGACCATGTTTTATATAAGGAGCAAAGCACAAAATCTGTTCAAAGTGAAAAGAAGAAGAAAGCTCCACAAAATAATAGCAAATCAGAGTATATTACCTATTTATTAAAATTTGTCTGTAACTGGCAACAAGAATTAATTTTTTCATAATTAAAGTTTCCCAGTCTCCACTGAGATATGCCACACACACATGAACAGTCAAAATCTATTAAAACTTTCTTCCTTTGGACCTACCCATCCTGTTCCTACCTATCTCCATTTTGCATTATGCAGTGAAAATAACTGTTCCTGACAAGGAGTCTGTGCAGTCAATAGTATTCTAGTTGTTACCAGGTCCTTGATGAAAACGTACATGTTTAAAATACAAATAATACTTCTTTAAGATTGCAAAACATTAATATGTTTTACAAAGAAGCACATCAACTCTCTTTTTATTTTATCTTCATAATGCGGGTTTTTTTTTAATTAAAGCCCATTAGTATTCCGGTTTGAATGTGGTTGGGCAAGTAACACAGTTACACAGTAACAGTATTAATTATTTTATTCCTCACTTACTACTAGAAGCAATTAAATTGCTAGTTGCTGGGGGAATAGCTATTGTTTTAATTTGATATCATGATTATACAGAATGATGAAGCAAACATAAGCAGAAGTCAGATTAGCAGAAATTCTTTCCCATTTCATAGTGTGTGTGTTGATATATCACCATGACCGTTTACCATTGTTCATAGACACATTGAGTTTCTCCTAGATAGAATCATAGAATCCTAGAATCTTCATGGTTGGAAAGGACCTTTGAGATCATCGAGTCCAACCATACACACACACAAAAAACCCTACAATCTCTGTCACTTGAGCATGCCCTGAAGTGCCACATCTAGGCGTTTCTGAAATACCTCTAGGGATGGTGACTCAACCACCTCCCTGGGCAGGCTGTTCCAGTGCCTCACCACTCTTTCAGGAAAGTAATTCTTCCTAATATCTAATCTAAACCTCCCCTGCCGCAACTTCAGACCATTTCCTCTGGTCCTGTCATTATTCACCTGGGAGAAGAGGCCAACACCCACCTCTCTACAACCTCCTTTCAGGTAGTTGTAGAGGGCAATGAGGTTTCCCCTCAGCCTCCTCTTCTCCAAGCTAAACATGCCCAGCTCCTTTAGCCTCTCCTCATATGACCTGGTCTCCAGACCCCTCACCAGCCTGGTAGCTCTCCTCTGGACACGCTCCAGCACTTCAATGTCCCTCTTGTACAGAGGGGCCCAGAACTGAACACAGTACTCGAGGTGGAGCCTCACCAGTGCCGAGTACAGAGGCACGATCACTTCCCTACTCCTGCTGGCCATGCTATTCCTGATACAAGCCAGAATGCTGTTGGCCTTCTTGGCCACCTGGGCACACTGCTGGCTCATGTTAAGCTGGCCGTCCACCAGCACCCCCAGGTCCTTTTCTGCTGGGCAGCTTTCCAGCCACTCTTCCCCAAGCCTGTAGCGTTGCTTGGGGTTGTTGTGACCAAAATGCAGGACCCGGCACTTGGCCTTATTAAACCTCATACAGTTGCCCTTGGCCCATCCATCCAGCCTGTCCAGGTCCCTCTGTAGAGCCTTCCTACCCTCAAGCGGATCAACGCTCCCACCTAGTTTGGTGTCGCCTGCAAACTTACTGAGGGTGCACTCAATCCCCTCATCCAGATCATTGATCAAGATATTAAACAAAACCGTCCCCAAAACTGAGCCCTGAGGGACACCACTGGTGACTGGCCGCCAAGAGGATTTCACTCCATTAATCACAACTCTCTGGGCACGGCCATCCAGCCAGTTTTTAACCCAGCGAAGGGTACACTTGTCTATGCCATGATTCGCCAGCTTCTCGAGGAGAATGCTGTGGGGGACGGTGTCAAAGGCCTTACCAAAGTCCGGATAGACAAAGTCCACAGCCTTCCCCGCATCCAGAAGGCGGGTCACATGGTCATAGAAAGAGATCAGGTTGCATCTGAACTTGGTAATTTTTTGTTTTTGGTAAATAAAAGAGCTCACTGCTATTATGTGTATCTTTATCAGTAGTCCATGATTTCCTTAGGTCTGAGGATGTTCTGCTGGCTGACAATTCGTGTTGCTCTCTGTTCACCACCTGTAGGAAATTTGAGAAAAAATAGTTTTCTATGCCAAGTATTTTTTGGTTTGTTTGTTTGTCTGTCTGTTTGGTTTTTTGTAGAAGCTCATTATGTGCAATATAATGAAAATAATATCCAGTTAGGGCAGAGGGAGCTGATTGTTTATCCCTTTGCAACATAATAATATTTTATGATCAGAGGCTTCAGTTCTGAGTACTGGCTCCACTCCTCTAAATCAAAGTTTTACCTTTGCATATTGGTAAAAAATTTACCTAATGTTTCTGAAGTGTAATCTTTGACCTTACGGAAAGAAAAATGAAGCTATAATATTTTTAATGTCCCCACAGAAGCTGAGAATGCCGTGTATGATTTCTCTGGTGATACTAAAGAGCTCTACACATAGCTGTATGGGCCATAAGACATAAAATGAAATAGATTTTGGAAGTTGGCATCATCAGCATTTCTCCACAGCTCCAACTGATTGCATCTGTGGGCAGATATGTTTTTGTCATTGAGCAGATTCATTCCTTTCATACATATTTTTAGCTCTCTAGGTCTCTTCAAAAAATTCTGTTTTTCAAATGTAGCTTGAGCATTTCAATTGCAAATGTGGGTAAACAGATGGAATAGAAAGACTGTGGATAAGGTTTTCTGAACATATTTTTTGTGAGAATTTGCAGATTTTCCGTCCTTTCCATTCATTTGTTAGGCACATTACTTGATTTCAATCATACTGAACAAACCTCAGGTATAATCTGACAGGTTTTTGAAGTGCTTCCTAGTCATAGACAAAATGTTATATCAATTTATTTTTCCTTAGAACATCTCTGTGCATAAATTGGAACAATCTGCTTGCAATCTCCTATTTTTTTGTTAATAAAACAAGATAGGAATCAGTGCTGCCTGAAGTTTCACTCATTATGTTTAAATATTTCTTTTGCTAATCTTATCTTTTTATTTCTCCAGAAATGGTGAATTAAAGTTAATGAGGTAATTTCAATATACAGTATTATTTAAGCCAATAGGGATACGGGTATCTAAATTAGGTCTTTGGAGTTTTGCATTATGGAAGACAACAATTGCAACTGAAAGGTCATAAAAGGAATGTGGTAAAATGGTTTTAGCACTTTCAGGTATATGCACCAGACCTTGAGTGACATAAAATGCAAGAATATAACTCTCTCTCTTCCCTCCTCCCCCTTTCCCTCACTCTGCCTCCCCCTTTCTTCCTTTCTTTCTTTCATTTATTCCTTTAAATAGCAAACAGTAACTAGCCTTTACTGTTGCATCTTTATTTTAGGCTTCCCTAAAGTGTCTGAGGAAAGAGAAAAACAACATAGGAAAATGGTTTCTTCCGATATTGATGTGTGGTCTGTGCTTTTCTCTTCCCTCCCCTCCTTTTTACCAAGTTATGTACTTTAGATTGTTAGAAATTTGAGGACACTATATATTTTAATCAATGCTGGGTTTCTCCCAGGTGTCACACGTTACATTGTGGGAGAATACAAGATAAGATACCCAGCCAGTGCTGGAGGATCCAAAATTTTCTGCACACTGCTTTGAAGACATGGTCTTCTTTTGTGAAATTACAAATCAGCTTCCCTCCTCATCTTTTGACTCTCTTCAGAAAAATTCCACCATGTTGTCTGTAAGTCCAGGGACTTCAAATGCTTTCATGTCATGGTGCTAAAATCAGCTGTCTTTAAAACTGTGTTCTTCAACCGCATCTGGCCAGGTATCAAGCACTTGTCTTAAGCATGTACTGAAATAAAGTTAGCTTTTAAACGTGCACATCTGAGATTAAAATACATATTAGAAAGGAATCTAAGCACTTTGAGAAAGTATTTGTAGATTAGAGAAGAATAACGGCGTTTTCTTGTCAAGTCATGTTTGTATAAACTAATAGTTTATTATCAGTCACATCAGAAATGCATTATATAATAGTGTTTATACATTCTAGTTCACATTCGTTCTTTTACTTTCTACATTTTTATTTTATTCTTTTTTTCTGACTTACTTAGAAGGGATCTATGGAGGTCATCTGGTCTAACCTCCTGTCCAAAGCAAACCAACTTATATTAGCTCTTTCAATTTTTTCTGAAATGTATCACCATTAAAGCATTTTCCCCTTTTTGTTCCTGTTATACATTTCTAATATTTGTATTTTTAACAGATGTCCTTCTGAGTGTTCTTCAGGATATATATTGGTCTTCTTCCAGCTTCCAGTTTAAATGTTTCTTCTTTTCAGAAAAATCATATTAATTTCTTGCACCTGAAGATTGAACCTGCTTTGATTTGGTGGGAGACAGAATTCTTTTCTTGTAGGCTTATGGTGCAGAATGAAAAATTCATGTCCCGTCAAAAACTTAGGAAGAATTTGTGTAAAAGTTAGTTGTATAATCGTTTTGCAAAGTACATAGCTATAAAACCAGTTCTAAATTGATAAACAAACAAATTCACATAATTCTTTGAAAATAATCCTTAGTTTAGCAAATGATTCATAGAACAACTGTCCTAGGACATTACTATCTCATGGTAGGATTCCGTCCTATGACAACAGGAGTTTTTTACACCAATTTTCTTCAGGTAATTTTCTTCAAAGTTCAGTAAGAATAATTACAGAAACAATAAACAATGAGATAACAATTAACTTTTTTTTTTTTTGGTGATACAGGGCTTTTTGTACTTGACATAATAGTAGAGGAAACCTTGCGGCATAACGATGTCTATAAAATATTTTCTTCACACACAATTTCATGTATTTTTTCCTCAGTCAGTCCTAACAAAGCTTTTCAGGTTTAAGGATAATGCTAATTGACATAAGTTCCTATGTGATCTAAGACAGCATTTCTTCTGTTTTTTATTCCTTTTTTTTTTTTATTGTAAAATCTCTAGATACCATCATAAGACTATTTTGAGGACTGGGAAAATCAATCAAGTAGGTAATTTGATCTTTCTTTCATTGCTTATGATAGAATTATTATGAAAGAAGAAACTCTAAAATATTTTTTTTCTGCAAGCTGACATGTCATTAGGTAGAGAATTGTGAATATTTTTAAGCATTAACCCAAATTTGAATACAGAATGGCAGAACCTGTAGGTCTTTAATAGTCTTCATTTATTGCCATGTAACATTTGCATTAACATAGACTTTGAACGCTAATAGACTTTGTTGTGTCCTGATGATTTTTTGAGTCTGATTTAATGGAATAGTTATAGCCCACCAAAACATTTTATCAAAAGCTTCAGCAGTACAATGCTAGTATTTTGTGTTTGTTTCCCCGATCAAAGTACAAATAATTAGATAGTAGAAGTTAGGGAAATGAGGATTATATTGATCAGTCAATTTCTTTGCCATTTCAGGATTGTATATTCCCTGAAGTACCTAATAGAGTAGCAATGAGCAAATCTAGATCAGAGGAGATAATACAGATCTGTGAGGCAACAGTGATCAGGTATGGACACAAATCACATCTCGAAACTGAATAGTTGTTCAAAACTGAAAAGAAACAAAAAAGCAACTCATAAAAATCAAATATAATTATTTTCAGCAGGTTCCTTTATGTCAGACTAAGTATAAAGGGTCAAATATCATCTTAAAGGTGAAATGACATGACAGATTTTGTTGATGCTAATAGCAAAACTCAGAGGGAATTCTGTAAGATTAGACTGCATGTGAAGAAAAACCCTGAGCAGCAGAAAGAAAAATAAGAATCTGAATTATCCCCTTGGTGACCTGTGTGAATTATATATTTTAGCTTGAGACACCAACTTAAATAGAAGAGCTAGCAAAAACTAATACACCAGATTTATTTTTCTGACCCCTGTTTTCCCTTAACAGAAGCTTGACTTGCAAAATTACTTCCACTTTATGAAATGTTTAATGTATTAATATTTCTTTTTATAATGATTTAGGGTAAATGAAAATCTTGCAAACCAATATTTACACAATAAATTACCTTGTGCTGAAAAGTTTCCATTGAATGGAAGCCAATTTCTTACACAGTGAGAGAGAAAAATAGTAAGTTACATCTGCTTATAAAGGAAGCTCTTCTAATTCATTTATAGATAACAGAACTCTGATCTGGGAACATGGAGAAGGATTTCTCTAAATTTCACCATTACTTATATAATTCTTTATCTGAAAAATCTCTTAATTTCATAAAATAAACACAGAACAAGGTCTACTACCATATAATGCATTTCAAGTACCTGATAATCCATTCATGATTACATATTTCTGGAATATCTTAATGTCACATCAATGTTCATAACAAGTGAAGCATAGAGAAACAAACTGTTTTATTCATGAACTCATACAAATTTCTTCCCCTCCCTTGACATTTTTACTAACTTCATATAATACAAGTCTAACATGAGAAAAGCTCAATTACAATCGCAAAACCTGGAAATCTAATTTCCAGTGCTAAATATTCACCCTAGATATCTGCCAAAACTAGACTGAATCTTGAAACGAACATATCGAATAGAGTTTTAAGTGATAAGAGTGACCATTAGGGCTCCTCATGACTGTTTGAAATACAAGTTTTCAATAAAACAGAAACATACACATTTTAAGATTCTATTAAGCTTTCACCTTGGAAGCTGAAATTAAATTCTGTTACAAAATATACCATTTTGTTCTTTACATCCATTATAACCCCATTGTGGGCTTCATTATAGCAAGGCAGCATAATAGTTCTTTGTTTGTTTGGGGTTTTTTTGTGGGTTTGGTTTGGTTTGTTTTTTTGTACAAAGGAATAGCCATTAATACACAGAAGACAAAAGAAATGTTCTCTACTTTTTTGAACCTTTTCTTATTTCAGCTTTCTTTTGTGCAGTCTTATAACACTGTAGGACATTCTATATTGTATGTAGGATGCTGTTACTGGTGTACAAAGGTAACTGATGGAATTTGTCATGATTTTGTACAAAAGAAATGTGGGATTTTGGAAAAAATTACCTATTTTCTCACCCTCAATTCATAAGACACCAATTTACATACTTTAAACATTTTCTAAATAAATCTGTATTTACTTATGAGATAAAATTAATGGAAGAAGAAAAAAATATATATAAAATATTAAAAAATCTGAAAGTCACATAGTTCTATTCATAGTAGCATTAGCACGTGATAAAAATTGCGCTTATGAATCTCCAACACAATGTGTGATGCAGGACAAACATAGTACTGTTTTAGAGCTTCCATATCTCTCTCTGGGAAATCTTGTGGATAGGTGCATATATGCTGTAAAAAGCATGCAGTATTGAAGTGCAGCTACTAGTCCATTGCATAGAAAACCCGCAGAGGAACACTCAATGTATTCTGGATAAGCTAAACCCACAACTTACGCAGAACTAATTCAATGAAAGCTCAGTAGATTGCAAATGTTCCTGCTGGATTCAGAGAGCAAATGCTATAGTAACTCTCTTAAATATGACTCTCAGATCTCATAATTTTTCCCCCACAATAATGTATATTTTATACAGATTTCTTAGCAATGACTTTATTTCCAATCTTCTGGGCTGAAAACTACAAGTTTATACCATGTGCCAGGAGGATTCTTACCTGTCTGCTGGTGTACTCTGCTTTCATTTTCATCACTAAAAGTTATTAAATTTGAAATTTGGGGCATTTGTAGAAAAGTTGTATATCTTGCAGAGCAAAGGCACTAATGTGTAAAAACTCTCCTGATTATTTCTTTGGGCTGTATGGGTAATTACAGAACAGATGATGGAATAGTATAAATATTGGCAGAAAATCATTAGAAGTAATCTAAGTTTGTCTTTCTTAATGTATATGCTCATTAGTAGTCTGTCAATTTTTTATGTAGAAGTTTCTAGGATGTCTCCAGGCTGTTCCTGGACTCATAGGGGTCTTCAGTAAACTCCAAAGTACAAACCCTTTTTTCTTCCCTGTTGCATTTTCATGACTTAGAGTGTGATGTTACTGTCAAATGAAAAGTCTCTTCTCTTCACCATTCAAGAGGTCTAGTACCTTAAACAATTCTCTTTTTAACTTCTCATTAATCTTAGTATTTGTGACTTATGGATATGTCTTATAGAGAAAGTGTATGTGCTTTTACCTGTGTACCTTAGGTAGGTAACTTATATTGTCCATTCATTTACTGTTTGTTTTAGATGTAAAAATAATTTTAAAAATCACCATTTTCCCGTTTCTTCTCTCAGTCCAATGATGTCTTGTATGCTTGATAGTAGACTATTTGCAGTGAGGGATAGCAACTCATATCTGTGCTGTCCCCTGTAGCATAGGCCTTAATACTGGTGTTTAATAAATACTAAGATCTGAGGCTCTGGTGAATATTGGTTTTTTTTTAGTTTTCTTGGAAAAGAAATGTTGGAGTTTATTGAATACAATATACGAAATGCAGCAGAAATAAATTCTTGTTGCTGCTGTATGTGTGGCTATGAATGAGAACATAACAATATCTACATCTCTATTCACTGTGTCATAGAGTCAGTGATAGTACTGACCTACTTAGTCATCTTGTCAACCTCCAAGGCCCACATGGATGCTCATTTCTGTCTTTTCATCACAGAGTAAAATGAAAAACTGCACTCTGAATTGACTATTCAGCTGCCAATAGTTCTAAGTTGCAAGGCATTTGGAAGCTTCATGTACAGTACTTGTGCCATTCAAAGACCCTAATATCCTGTGGGCAAGAGTGAGAGCTCAATGGGAACTGCATAGTAAGACAACAGTGAAAGAAACTATATGTGACTAACAGCATGCTGTAATATTTATTGCCAGCAGCTGGTTTATGCACTACCTGAATGAATTAAGACCTTGATCTTAGATCTCCACATATAAGATTTTTGTCAAGAAACCCAAGGAGAAATTTCAAGTTCCCAAGTATCTTATCTCTTAGTAAAAATCCTTTGAAAAATTGTCTTTGTTAAAAATGTAGAGAACATTTTGTTTCCACCTACACTCACAGTTTTAACATGAAGCTTTTGAGCACCATATTGCTACGAGAAGTGGATCAGTAAAATAAAGTTTTTCGCCAGCTTTTTGTATTATAATGTTAACTTTTGTATCACCATAGCACCTTGGGGTCAAGATCTCAGTCATTGTACAAAAACAAAACTAAGGAAAAAAGGTCCCTGTTCTAAGTGATTTGCAATATAAACAGAAAAACAGATGAGTATAACAGGCAATTGCTTGAGCATAACAGCTCTGAAACTGTGTTAGGATTTATGTGAGTTTTATGGAAAAGGGAAGAAGAAGAAAAAAAGAATTTATACAGAGGAAAAATAACTAGCCTGGAAAAAAATCTATGGGATGGTATTCTGGCATTCCCAGCGAGAAGGGCAGCATGAGATGCCAATGGTGAGTAAAACAAGAAGATAGAAAGAATCGTAATGAAGGATAAATCCAAATGTTGAAGATGAAGAAGATGTAGAGTAGGTTGGGGATAATCCATGATGTTCTTGAATTTGAAGAGAAGTGTTTTGCTTGATTCAATGGAGAAGTGGAAGCCAGCAGACTGTCAAGAAGGGTGACACTGTCAAAGTGACAAGGTAGAGAAAATCTCTGCACCTTCATTTGAAATGGACAAAAGCTGTGTGAAACTGCAGTTGTCACAACCAGAAAGAAAAGGATGGTTCAGTGATTGACATGTTGACAAGAGCCAGGATAAGAGTTTTAGGTTGCAGCTGGACAGAAAAGACTGGTCCTTGAAGAATCAGCAAACACAGAAGTGAGGACATAAAGAGCTTTGACCTAAGTCAAAGATACATCCAAGAAATGGTCCAGAATAAAAAGAAAAATGTTGTGATTAGAAAACATGGAGTCTGAGAAAAGAGAAGCTAGAGAAAATAATAAAAAAGACAGTTTTCTGTAAATCATGCTGAATATTGTTAAATGGCCACAAGATTTCTGAAGTACAATACAATTTTCTGTCCTATCTTTGTAAAACACCATTACTGAGGTCAAAGTATACAATAAAATATTTGAATATTAATGAAATAATATTTAAGAAAAATGACACCAGTATAATGTTTAACAGAACAAAACAAAACTACAAGTGCTTTCATTAAAATACCAGTATACAAAAAAATAATCCAGGAGCCAAGTTTTCTTTTTCACTGAAATCCTTTCAGTTCCAAGACTGAAGAAACTGTCAGAACCCATCTCGTAGTTGGCAGTATTGAGGCAGTATAATTTAGCCTAATATATACTTCCTTGAGGCAGTATAATTTAGCTGGTGGTGATCACAGAGGGATAAGCGCAATTCCTACTTTCCGTTTTCTTTACTTGAAGTCTGAGGATGAAGGCAACATCGGACAGTGCTATAATTTTTCTTTTACAGTGGTAGTGTACAGGGAAGGTTCACTGTTGAAACATTAATAATTATAAAACGATTTTCTTGATGTACAAAGAAGCAAGCAAGCAAACCACTTTTATTCATTTATGTAACCTTAACAACACCCCAGTATCTTTATGGAACCACTGTCTATATTTAAATAAATTATATTTTAGACTTTTTCAGATGACTTGCAGAATGACAGAATAGCTGAGGTTGGAAGGTACTCTGTGACATATCAGCTACTCCTCTCAGTTTTGTGTCATCAGCAATCTTGCTGAGGATACACTCTGCCCCACCATCGAGATCATTAATGAATACGTTCAATAGTATTCGACCCAGTATTGAACCCTGGGGCTCACCACTGGTTACTGGCCTCCAACTAAACTTCATTACATTGATCACCACCCTCTAAGCTTGTCCATCCAGTTATTTTTCAAATCACCTCACCGTCTGCTCATCCAGGCTGCACATCAACGGCTTGTTTAAGAGTATCTTATAGGAGATGATGTCAAAGGACTTACTGAAGTCCAGGTAGACAATATCCACTGCTGCCTGAAACTGAAACTAGGAGCCACCAGAAACTACTTTTCCTGGTCCATAAATCAGTGGAATCTTAAAACTGTTTTCCTTTTTGTGTTAGTGACTGGGAATACTTTCTGTAATATAAAGCCTATTTACTCACAAATTCAAGCCCTATTCTCCTCTTTCACTGTTAACTCATTTTGTGTTGGTAGATGCTTCCTTAGCAGAATTAATTTCTCTTAAGTCCCTATATTTTTTTTTAACTGTGGCTTCTGTGGAAAACTTCTAATACAAATCCCATGACTATGATACCTAATGAAACATAAAATATATATAAATTATAGTGTAAGCATAAAGACACTTATTTATAGCTTTTTATAAAATGTAAGGTATAAATAAATGTGTGGTGAATATATATGTCTAAATAAAAAAATAAATATGTGCAAATTAATATGTAAATGTATAAATAAATGTATAAAATTTCACTAAGCAGTTGGTTTTTAAGATCACCCTGCAGCAGGCTTTTGGTGATTTGTTCTTTACCACCTAGTTTCAATGCTCAGTTGGTAAAGGAGCCAATTAAAGTCTTTGGGTTCTCCCCATATTACATTATCTTCCCCAAAAGCTTCCATGTCTCCTGTTAAACACTCTCTTCCTCCCCCCCTTTCTCACTCCATGTCTGAGTCTGTGAGCAATTATAGATTAAGAACTCGGTTCTACCTCCTCTTACACTAACCATGACTTATGTCAAGTTCAATTTAGCCTCTTTGAAATTCTGTCCTTGTGGAGACAAGGAAAGTGTAGAACAATGATCAAATCACACATTTGATGGAAAGTAGTATTTGAAACACAAGTATGTCTAAGAAAACGTATCTGAAAATAGGTACAATTCTTCACTAACAGTTTTTGGGATACTTCTGTAAAATATTATTTTTGTCTGCCAGTCTGTCACCTTGTCAGAGCTTTCTCATACTATGGATTTATAAGGGTCTGTAGCTCTCTGGATTTCTAACTTGGGGAAGCACCTACATCACATCAGCCCAGAATCGGGCACAATGAGACAAAAGAGCCCAGGTTAAAATGATAAATAACTCTACACCTTGTTGGTATTCCACTAATAGACCTGGCATTTGTGAAGTAAAACCTATTGGTTAACCGTCCAAGGAAAAGATCATTATTAAGCTGCTGATAACTATTAATCATGTACAAATATTCTAAATATGCAGCTAATGTGTTTAAAAAAGATTGTGTTGCATATCTGCATAGGTATCAGTGAACTTGAGCAATACAAATGCACAGTTAAACCTTCTTTTCACAGGTTATGATCAATGGCTAGTTTATTTGCTGTACTCAGAATTATTTTAAACTCATTCACAGAACATAACTCTCTCACAATGTCTAAGGTATTTTTTTAAAAAAATTAAAGGGTATATGTATTAAAATTATCCATATCCCCTCCAAATTTCTTGGTTTATTATCACTTAAAAATTGTAGAAAGTATAACTTTTTATTTGAAGAAATAAAAACATTAATAAAAACCTGTCCTTGCTTTAAAGGATACATATTTTGCATTGACTCAATATTCAATGTATTCCTAAACTGGTTTGTATTCATGAAATGATAATAGCTTTGCTTGCTAATATTGCAAAATAGACCTTAAACCAATGGATTCTCTCTATTGTCCACACTGGCCTGCATTGTCACTTCACAAGTAGAGCCTCGGGCAATACAAGTGCTAAAATTAATTGTGCTCAAAGGCAATGTATACTTAGGCTATTTTTTCAGTTTCTTAGATCACCCAGTGAGTAAATATCATCTTACTAGTAAACAAATAAGTTTGTGTCTGCAGGACAGTATCAAAATAAACCATAATTTAGCACTATTTAAATTCAAGAGCTTTGTTGTATTCTAGAGAACATATTGAGTGGATAGTGAACTTGATGATGGACATTATTCTGCCAGTGGCTATGACTCATGGTACTGTTTTACAATCTAAGACAGAAGATCACGAGATGAAATAAATTAAACAGGTTGTTGAAAAACTCAATAATGAGGAAAATTAGAAATAGCTCTAGGAGGGAGACTGATTCCAGAAGTTTTCCTGAATGAATTCTCAAGATACCAACACTGTTCAGCTAGTTCACAGCCTTAAATCAACTCTTTATGAAGACTTTATCTTAATAAGGGAAGTTGGGCAATTAGCTGTGAAGTGTAGCCAGACAAGGTAATATTTCTGATAGAAAACAGACTGTATTCATCACTGGTTAAGGATAATTTTAGGTATATCTCTTTCTCAAATGCATTTAAGCATATCTTATTGACAAAATCCATATTCTCAAGGCAATTGTCCTATAATCATAGGAAACAGCGCTGATAGGCTACCCTTAGGAGTGGTGAATTGCACTTAAAGATTTGAAACAAGTGTTTTTTATTAATGGAAAGTCCATAAATTCCCCAGTAAGTCAATTTCAGTACCTAAATAACTCTGAGATTAGAAAGTTTTTGATTCCTCCTCCTTTTCTTTTGCTTCTCTTTTTAAAAAAGTCACCTCCAGGAGAAGACCAGGTACATTGTATTGGTCGTGTATGTTTCCCTTATTTTCAATACCATCATAATAAACCTCATTGAAAATAGACACACATTTACAGTAGAAAATTCCTCTGAAAAATGTAGGTCCAAGCCAAGAAAAACCACAGCTGTATATATACTGAAGATACTGTAACCAGTTTTACAAAAGTTGAAAATGACATCTTATTTCTTTCTTCACAAAAAAATATTTCGCCTCTGCATATAATCTGCCTCTTTCATACAAAACAGCTCTGCCCCTGGTCCTACATTTCCTGACGACAGCTGATTCCCTTGACATGTCTTTTTAACAGATGATTACAATCAGAGTCCCGTATAATTCAGTAGCTGTTTTCAAAGAAAGCTTAATCTAATAACTTCTTATTAAATTCTTAGTTCCTGTAGGAGTGCTTCTGAAGGCTATTCAAGGTAAATCATTTCATTTTGGAACTCAGCTGCTGGTTACCCTCATCTTTCCTAATGAAAATTTATTTGAACATAGCAGTAGATTCATTATTTGTTGCATTTTTATGTTTTTCTGAATGGGAGAATTTGTGTGTGCGTATTAAATTCTCAGCAGAGATTACATGACCTGAAAAAAACTACTTTATTCCTTTCATTAATCAAAAGATTAACTTTTTTTTTTTTGCCTGAATATTACCTTTTAGAAGAGGACTATATTTAAATCTGCTATGGTTGTTTAGTACCTCAGTGAACTGTGAAAAGAAAATTTTCATAGCAAGGAATATATACTTACAAAGACTTAAACCCCTTCATTTTAAGAAAAAAACCATAATCTTAAATTTACCAAAGTTTCTTATTAGATACACCAACTCTGCTTACATAAAAGGATATAATTTTAAAGTTCCCCGGAGGAAATAGCTCTCTAGGAGGTAGGAACTGTACTTGCAGGACGTATTCATACTTGTATCAAGCCATTTATAATCAGAATAGGTAGACAGGCTAAGAAGGAGAGAATGAAATCATTATCATAAGAAAACATTTTTCATAAATGAAATACTCAGTCACTTGGTGAAGTCCCAGGGAAAATGTTGTTTCAGATCTTTCAGGAAATTCTAAAATTGTGAAACTGCTTTTCATTTTTTACTGGAAATATGTTTTCCTTCCTTCCTTCCTTCCTTCCTTCCTTCCTTCCTTCCTTCCTTCCTTCCTTCCTTCCTTCCTTCCTTCCTTCCTTCCTTCCTTCCTTCCTTCCTTCCTTCCTTCCTTCCTTCCTTCCTTCCTTCCTTCCTTCCTTCCTCCCTCCCTCCCTCCCTCCCTCCCTCCCTTCCTTTGTTTTCATACACAAATTTTCACTCTGAAATAAGAGTGGATTGGCAGCAGGAAGACAGGACCAAGCACCTCTGAGAGTCAGTGATGGGCTGGGACCCTTGGGTCTAGGCAGGTAACGCCCCAGGAAAGCAACCAGGCAGCTTCAGACTTTCAGAATTGACCACTGTGGGGTTCTGTAGATTTCTGCTGCAAAATGACACCTCCTGTCCATGTCTCCTAGTGAGCCTGTGGAGGGCTTTGTGTGCCTGTGTCATCTCAACCCCAGCCGTGTGCCTGGGGCTTCTTTCACCCTGCTCTGGAAGACTGCTATCACCTCACCTTGCCTCCTCCATATGCTATCCATGGGAGCTCCCTATAGCTGTGGACTTTCAAACGTTGGTGTACCCCTAACACTGTCCTGTGACCGCTTATTTTGAAAATAAGAGGTTCTCCAAGTAACCTTGAGGAGAAATCACACCAATCATTTCCAGAATCCTGAAATTTAGTCTTTGTAAGTTTGTTCAAAGAAGTATGTTTCCATGAAAATTGCATTTTTATTTTTAGTAAAAAACCAACCCCCCCAGGACAAGCAAGCAAACTAACAAATGAAACCACACCAAAAAAAACCAAATAGAAAACCTGTGGCAAACATCCTAGTCAGCTGCATCCGAACAGCCTGTGTCAGAGACACAACTTGGATCTGAAGTCCTGAGTTCCATGTCAGTGCTTTTTGTATAAAGACATTGCTTCATTTTGATGGTCATTAAACAAAAAGAAAAATTCCCAAGAGGAAGAGCTGTTGAGATACTGAATGCTAGTTGATGCTGACTGTCTCCACTCCTCCAGTCCTCCCTCTTTCAAGCCTTTGGCTTTGTGCCACTTTTTTCCCCACTTTGACTTGGAAAAAAAAACACGTAATCATCACAAAATTCTGATTTTATGGTAAATGGTCTTCCAGTTAGGGGTCATGGTTTAATTTATAGGTCAGACATCATGTATTTATGTGTTTATCATTTCATTGTCTGTCCAGGTGAGCTTGTACTGGCTGCTTGGGGGAAGGATGCAATCTGTGTCTGCAGAGAGGTCCTCCTCAGGGCTGTGGGCATCCTCTCTGCAGTCCTGTGGCTGCTGTTTTGCAGTTCTGAACTGCCAAGTGTCAAGCAAACCATGGAGTACCAGAACAGGTGTCCCTGGATAAACCTGCATTCCAAGTAAAATAAAAAATAAATTGTGTCAGACAGGCAGTTTTAAATGTGACAAACAGCATGACGAAACCAAATTTTACTGCACTTGTAGTTATTTTTCTATGTTAGCATATTTATCATCTGTCTATTTAAATGCTTTTATGACCTTTAATCATGAAGGTTATATATAGACTGATTGGCTATTTAGTGTATAATACTTGTAAACAAGCCTTCACTTCCACTCTAAAATGCAATCAAAAAGAAAAACAGATTGCTTAAATTTACTGTTAAATCATGATAATTTTTTATCTGAGTTTCATAATTTGAAAAATGTAGAGAGTAATTTCTCACATACTTTACGAAAAACGTGGAGAGGTAGGCTAACATTTTAAAACACAGACTGCATAACTGACCCAGGAAAAACTATTATGTTTTTAGACCTAAATTCTCTTTAACTATGAGAAGACCAATAGGTTACATTTGCTCTGCCATCACTGTAGCAGCAGACATTAACACAATTAACGCTTGCTGTGTAACTGCAGCTGCAGAGTCCATAGAGTGGGTTACAAAAATTTCCAAGAATTTGTGTGCCTTCTCGGCCAGTTAAATCAGTGTGCCAAGGTCTGCACTGACATGAAGCCACTCAAGCTTCTGGCTTTACGTACACCGTTATGAGAGGGTAAACTCCAGTATGGCCTACAATGTTTTTCAGGACCTCCACATTACAGGTACTGGACTGACAGGAACATGTAATATCTTCTTTGCTTAGAAAAAAATACAAAAAGAAATGTTTCCTTTTAAGCAATAATAATGTTTTGTTGCATTCACGTGTCTGAGCCAGTGGGGAAAAAATCACAAAAATACCATACATAACAGCACTCTGGAAGGACTGATATTTGTGCTTGCATGCTGTTTTTCTTGTTATATGATCTA
This sequence comes from Chroicocephalus ridibundus, assembly GCF_963924245.1. NCBI lineage: Eukaryota > Metazoa > Chordata > Aves > Charadriiformes > Laridae > Chroicocephalus > Chroicocephalus ridibundus. The sequence goes on from NC_086284.1 coordinate 79,203,816, forward strand.
TCTTTAAGTGTCATGCTCTGCTATGCTGTCTTGCTTTGGGACTGATTGTCTGGTGTCAGGTCCCATTGTGTTGAATCCAGAAATGGAGTTACATCAGGCAAACAGAAAATGGAGGAAATCTTTAAAGAAGATCTTCATCCTCTTTCAGATTTCATATTCTTGCCATCTTTACGCTTTTTTCCCTTATGTATCTCTTTGAAGGACTGGTCCTTCGTTAATTTGTGATATTATCCCTATTATAAATAAATAAGATAGATAGACATGTTTTTTTAATGCTTTTTTTTCAACAATAAAGTCATATCTACTTTAATGTTTTGTAGTTATGTTTGGTTTGTTGTTTTTTTTTTCTGGAAAAAAGTGTGCCATTGTCTGAGATTAAATGTTAAATATTTACTCCCCTCTCAAGCCAAAAGCCTGTGATCAAGGATAGTCCTGACTTGCTGAATAACAGTTTGCATTAATTCTTAACAGTATGCTCTATGTGATAATAAAATATGTTTTCTGACACATTTGTCAAATTGAATCTGAGTTACAGCTCCAACCTCCAGACACAGAGAGTGCATCCTGTTTCAGAACTGATGCTCAGCAGCTGAATGTTTGATTTGTTTTCTGAGAAGACAATAAAAAGTCTTCTGATGTCAGTTACAGAAGGGTAGAAATCTCCAGAAATTCATTATTTAGGCATTAACCACTGAAAGCCTTAAATTAACAAAGCTGCGAAGAAATGGAGAGAGAAAAACATATTGTTCTGCCATGCCTATGTGGGGAAAATAAATAAAGAGACTTAACAGAGGAGTGTAGTATGATTAAATAAATAGTATAGGTGTTTAAAATAATATTCAGGGAAGACGATATTTATTAAAAATTAATTTTATGTGTTTTCATGAATTTGAATAACTAGAGGAACATGCACGATTCTCACATTTTACTTAGCATTTTGAAAAAACTCTAAAGAACACCCTTCCCAGTTTCAATTATATAGTGTAGGGTTCCAGGCATGACCACCTGTAAATAGCTTAGTCTATTTACACAAAAAACACAGCTGCCCAGCTGTTTTTTTCATAGCTGCCAGTGTTGCATCCACTTTTGATCTCATTATCTTAGTAAACTAATGGAGGCAGAGAGTCAGACCATTACAGAGCTGGTCATGAGCAGCAATGACATTGACTTCTACTGTAGGCTGGGGTTAATTCACTGCTGATAGAGCAAGAAGACAGCAAAGTAACAGGGCCTTGAATCTGAGTTATAATTGCCTCCTGCAGCTGAGCATGATATGGTTGTGTTCATCTTCCTCCATCAAATCATCAGAAGGAACAGGAAAACAGCAAAAAGCGTGTCCTTTAAGAAGATTTGTCCTAATCCTTGTATAACTAGGGAGCAGTTGTAAATAAAACCACTTGACAGTTTAATACTTTTGCTGGCAATACTTTTCAGATTTTAAAAATAGTAAAACAGTAGTAGCGGAGATTTACTACTTATCTGCTATTAAAACATTTGCTCACAACGACCTTTTGGATTTCCATTTCTTGATAAGTAAATAAAAAACTTCCACAGAACAGAATATAATTTTGTTAGCTCGTTTCTTTGGTACCCTTAGCTTTCTTAGCCTTTACTATATTTACTTATTAAATTATTATTATTGTTGTATTTAGTTATTTCATTTGCTCCCTTTTATTTTCCTTCCAAATGCATGACTAATTTGGCATTGGGTTGCTTTTTAATCTTACCTCAGTTTACGTTTATGTATCTTATATATTTCTAAGTAAGTTCATTTTCTTTTTTTGTTTGATGTTCTTTTTTTTCTTTGTTTTTGTTTAGTCTTTGGTTGGTTGGGTTTTTGGTGTGGTGGGGTTTGGGTTTTTTTTAGGACTCTGACATTTCTAGCAGGCTGAACATCAGTATGACTTTATGTAATGAAAAGAGAAAGCAGAATACCCTAAGATTAATGTATACTATGGTACATTATTATTTAAAAGGCTGAGCCATTTCATGCAACCATGGATCTTGCATTTATACACTTTACACTTTAACCCAGTCCTTTTCACAAGTGCCCCCATCCCTTTCTGTTTTAAAGAATCCCTGAAAACTCCAGCCCATTTCCACAAAGAAAGAGATCTGGATAGTTATTTCCTTTCTCAATTTCATTTTGTTCTCCATGTCAAGAGGTCTTGTTAGGAACATTTCGTATTTATCTTTGCTTGGCCCAACACAATTCTTGTGTATCTCTTTCATCAGGCATTTTGAGTATTTAGTTTGCCCTGAACCTATTCAGATTCGCTATAGAGGAATTTGTATGTATTTCCAGTTTCTATCCATCCACCATAACCACGGTTCATCATTTTTGTTGTCATATATAAGTTTGAATACTTCTTCCTGTAGTTGTTGTGTGATTTTCCCCTTAGCTCCTACCCCTCCATCCTCTCCATACACATGGAAAGGACTTTTATTTGGCTCCATTTAGAATCATAGAATCATAGAATCTTCATGGTTGGAAAGGACCTTTGAGATCATCGAGTCCAACCAGACACACACCAAAAAAAAGACCAAACCGAAAACCCACCACCAACAACCAACAATCTCTGTCACTAGAGCATGCCCTGAAGTGCCACATCTAGGCGTTTCTGAAATACCTCTAGGGATGGTGACTCAACCACCTCCCTGGGCAGGCTGTTCCAGTGCCTCACCACTCTTTCAGGAAAGTAATTCTTCCTAATATCTAATCTAAACCTCCCCTGCCGCAACTTCAGACCATTTCCTCTGGTCCTGTCATTATTCACCTGGGAGAAGAGGCCAACACCCACCTCTCTACAACCTCCTTTCAGGTAGTTGTAGAGGGCAATGAGGTTTCCCCTCAGCCTCCTCTTCTCCAAGCTAAACATGCCCAGCTCCTTTAGCCTCTCCTCATATGACCTGGTCTCCAGACCCCTCACCAGCCTGGTAGCTCTCCTCTGGACACGCTCCAGCACTTCAATGTCCCTCTTGTACAGAGGGGCCCAGAACTGAACACAGTACTCGAGGTGGAGCCTCACCAGTGCCGAGTACAGAGGCACGATCACTTCCCTACTCCTGCTGGCCACGCTATTCCTGATAGAGGCCAGAATGCTGTTGGCCTTCTTGGCCACCTGGGCACACTGCTGGCTCATGTTAAGCTGGCCATCCAGCAGCACCCCCAGGTCCTTTTCTGCTGGGCAGCTTTCCAGACACTCTTCCCCAAGCCTGTAGCGTTGCTTGGGGTTGTTGTGACCAAAATGCAGGACCCGGCACTTGGCCTTGTTGAACCTCATACAATTGGCCTTGGCCCATCCATCCAGCCTGTCCAGGTCCCTCTGTAGAGCCTTCCTACCCTCAAGCGGATCAACGCTCCCACCTAGTTTGGTGTCACCTGCAAACTTACTGAGGGTGCACTCAATCCCCTCATCCAGATCATTGATCAAGATATTAAACAAAACTGGCCCCAAAACTGAGCCCTGAGGGACACCACTGGTGACCGGCCGCCAAGAGGATTTCACCCCATTAATCACAACTCTCTGGGCACGGCCATCCAACCAGTTTTTAACCCAGCGAAGAGTACACTTGTCTATGCCATGATTTGCCAGCTTGTGCAGGAGAATGCTGTGCGGGAATGGTGTCAAAGGCCTTACCAAAATCCAGATAGATAGCGTCCACAGCCTTCCCCGCATCCAGAAGGCGGGTCACATGGTCATAGAAAGAGATCAGGTTGGTTAAGCAGGACCTCCCTTTCCTAAACCCATGCTGGCTGGCCCTGATCCCTTGGCTGCCCTGCACTTGCCGTGAGAGCTCACTCAAGATGATCCTCTCCATGATCTTTTCTGGTACCGAGGTCAGGCTGACAGGCCTGTAGCTCCCCGGATCCTCCTTCCGACCCTTCTTGTAGATGGGCATCACATTAGCCACCCTCCAGTCATCTGGTACCTCCCCTGTTGACCAGGTTTGCTGATAAATGATGGAGAGAGGCTTGGTGAGCTCTCCCGCCACATCCCTGAGCACTCTTGGGTGAATCCCATCCGGTCCCATAGACTTGTGTGTGTCTAGGTGCAGAAGCAGATCATTGACTACTTCCTCCTGGATTATGGGTGGGTTGTTCTTCTCTCCATCCTTATCTTCCAGCTGAGGAGGCTCAACACCCTGGGGATAGCTGGTCTTCCTACTGAAGATGGAGGCAAAGCAGGTGTTAAGTATCTCAACCTTCTCCTCGTCCTTGGTTGCAACTTTCCCCCCTGCATCAAGTAAGGGATGGAGATTCTCCCTGGTTCTCTTTTTGTTGATGTATTTATAAAAGCTTTTTTTGTTGTCCTTAATGTTAGTGGCCAAGTTGAGCTCCAGCTGGGCTTTTGCCTTCCTAATTTTCTCTCTATATAACCTAACGAGATCTCTGTACTCCTCCTGAGTTGCCTGACCCTTCTTCCAAAGGTGGTAAACCCTCCTTTTATTCCTAAATCCCATCAGAAGTTCCTTATTCATCCAGGCTGGCCATTTGCCCCGCCCTTTAGACTTGCGACACTTGGGGACAGCCTGCTCCTGGGCCTTTAAGATTTCCTTCTTGAAGAGCGTCCAGCCTTCCTGGACCCCTTTGCCCTTCAGGACTATCTCCCAAGGGACTCTCTCAACCAGTGTTCTGAACAAGCCAAAGTCCGCCCTCTGGAAGTCCAAGGTGGAGGTTTTGTTAATCCCACTCCTTACATCACTACAAATCGAAAACTTGACCGTTTCATGGTCACTAAACCCAAGACGGCCTCTGATCACCACATTTCCCACTAGTCCTTCTCTGTTTGTCAAGAGTACATCTAGCAAAGCACTTCCCCTGGTAGGCTCACCTACCAGTTACCAGTTGTGCCAGGAAGTTATCTTCCATGCACTCGAGGAACCTCCTAGCCTGCCTGCTCTCTGCTGTGTTATATTTCCAGCAGATACCCGGCAGGTTGAAGTCCCCAACCAGAACAAGGGCTGGCGATTGCGAGACTTCAGCCAGCCGCTTATAGAATACTTCATCTGTCTCCTCATCGTGGTTGGGTGGTCTATAGCATACTCCCAGCACAACATCTCCCTTATTTGCCTTCCCCTTCAACCTTACCCATAAACACTCGACTTTATCATCATCACTGGGATCTAGCTCTATACAATCAAAACATTCCCTAATGTACAGAGCCACACCCCCACCTCTCCTTCCTTGCCTATCCCTTCTGAAGGGTTTATAGCCATTCATCGCAGCATTCCAGTCATGACAGTCATCCCACCACGTTTCCATGATGGCGACTACATCATAGCTGTCCTGCTGCACAATGGCTTTACCCCTTTAGCTCTGCAGAGGTTTTTCCAGTCTCCTTCCCAATCTAATAATTTTTCAATGTTTATTTGCCTTCTGGGAATTACATGATTTGAGACATTGGTACATAATGAGTAATATTTGATCTATGCATTATAGCAATATTTAATAGTCAAGATTCAAGACAGCGCATATGCGGATGCATGAGCATATTTTAAGGAACACAGCTTACTACTGAATTAGTAAAGCTCAGAATAAATGACTTTTCTGACAACATAAGGTTTTCAAGTGTCGTATATCATAATGCACCATATAGAGCTTCCTCTTATTTACCATGTGACTTCTGGAGTAATGAGTAACCTTGATATACTCTGGAGATGATACACGTATTTGTTTTCAGGGAGATGGTTGTGTGGGTGGTGGTGGCTGTGAATGAGAAGAGAAAGGGAGAGAGAAAGAAGTATTCTCTTACTGTGGTCAGGCTCTGACCACCGGGTCTGTCTCCAAAAACCCGTCATGCTGTGCTGCTGTCAGGCCAGATCAGGCTTCCATGGATACATCGCTCTTTCAATTACTCTACTTCCTCCTCAAAGTTGTTTCAGCAGCAGAAAGGGATACTTCCTACCTATCATATACCATCACAAATGCTTGATTGATGTAATTTCTAGCTGGTATCACAAAGGAGATGGCACTCATGTTTTTTCCTCAGCTTCTTCCTGACTTCTGCCATGCAAAAAGCCTAATACCAATTTACTGTTTAGACTGCCCTGCTCAATGTAGTCACTGTGCCACTCTGGCAACCAGGCAAGAACGAAACCATTCAGTGGCCACCTCTCTCATATTAGGGGAGTCTACAGGTACTACCTAAGCACCTGCCGTGTGGGAGAGGAACATGCACATGGATATCTGAAGGGAAAACCTCTCAGATACTTCATTCAAAAGTTATTGTGCTTCAATCAAAAAAGACAATCATTGAAAAAAGCAGAGAAGACCAAGCTCACCTATTCAATAGCAGTTTCTGTGTGCTGAGGGACTGTTTTTTTTAAGTTTTTACTTTTGCTCAGGTTGTGAGATGACAGACAAAATTTCTCCTGACAGTGACAAAACCCTAGAAAACCTTTGCCATCCTTGCCATACATATTACACAGAAATAGCACAGTCCTGATTATAGTCCACCTTCAATATTTCTCAGTAATGGCCACTAATGAAAATTTTGTACCAACTTGAATAGTTATTTCTGTTGTATTAACTCAGGCAGTAAAGCTAGAATTGATCTACTCTAACTTTAGCAATCAAAAGGTCACATATTTAATCAAAGATCGTTTCCACAGTGGTCTCAGACCCATAGTTTCCAACTGATGACAATGGAAAGACAAAGGCATCTCCAGAAGAAACTTTATTCCATGCCAAGACACCTACAGTAAGTCAGGTTCCAGGGGTATATTTTCTTTAGCTACAGAGGAGTCTAAGCCTAGACTAAACATTTAAGATCATATTAAGATAGCTAAAGTTAGGTAAAATAGATCCCACATGTAATGAAAAATGGCAGAGAGGGAATAATATTTTATTCACTATTATTCATTATTTTCTCTATTTTACTTATGTATTAAAAAGGAATTTAATTTCATATGCTGATATAATGCAGTAATGAACTGTAATTTTACTGTCAGTGGAGGTAACCTCTGTGTCTGTTTATAAGTTTTACAAATTAACAAGTTCTGTATAATTCAGCAGTTTACTATGCAATACTTTAAATCAAGGAAAGTGTGTATTTTGATTGAATGTTTTCATAGATTTTAAGATAATACTAAATAGCAATTCTAGGAATATTTCATACTATTTTACATTAAGTGATTATGGAATAAAACTTGAAGTTCTTTTAAGGGGAAAAAACCCCATATTTGCCTGTTTTACTGCCATCAGTTCATCATAACACAAAAATTTCAGGTCAATTTCCACAAGTGTGTGTTAGCTGAAAACAGATGTTGACCTAAAGGAGGTTTTGTCTGAGTAACACTGAAGGGCTTAATCTTAAATCTTTAATTCTTATATCCATAATAAACATAGTAAAAGGGGCTGTATCTATATATCTCTGAACAAGAAAAACAAAAGGCATAGGCAGATACTTTTCCTTGCATGTAGTCTGGCACTTCAGAAAGCACTTCTTGTAAACAATTGCAATTGTTCTTTGTAAAATAGACCTATTAATACCTTTCTGATATCATTAACCTATTGTATTAGTACTTACACATGCATAGACCCATAGGCACAGAATAAAATCTTCTCTGAAGAATTTACCATGAAGTGGTCAAATTCTGAAACCTTTATTTCAACTGCGATACCCATTTTTTTAAGAAACTTGCAATTTAAAGGCTTTGACAGACTCTTGAGTGTCAACACAAGACAAGGTTATTTTTCAAAGAAAGAGGAGGTGATGAAAAGCTATTTAATAACTTCTTCAAGATCATGCAGGAAATGACTGAGTTAGAGATGTCTCTGTCCCATGCCTTGGCTGTGCTTCCTCCCGTGAGCCTAAATTTTATCTGTTCAAAATACTTCCTTACTTCCTTGGCAAGACGAACATGGGAGTAGCCATGCTAATGCATTGATTAATGATATGCAACAGTTAATTTCCTATCAGCTGAGCTTTTTTTCTCCTATGTCAGGGGTTAAACACCTGACTCACACGGACAGTTCATGACTGAAGTTTTGTGGATGATGGCACTAACCAGACTGTCTGTTTTGATACCAGACCTTCTTTCTTTCTTCCATACTTCTGTCCTTATAGCTTTTAATTTAGTTAGTTATGGACTCTGCTCTTTTTTCTGAATACTTAACTCTTCCCAAGTATTTTAGGCCTTTTTATAGAATGCCAAGGTGCTTGGCATTACAGGACTGAAATATCTCTGGAGCTAGTTTTTGGCTTCTCTTAATCTGTTTCCAATTCTAAAAAGGCAGTATGAAAGTATTACTTTTCTTGATGCTTCATGAAAATAATTAAGTATTAAAAGAAGATCCAATACTACACTCATCAAAAAAATATTGTATCAGAAATAGATAAGCTAGAAAGGCAGTAGGAAAACTCAAGCAACTGCTCATACATGTAAGCAATGACTCATACACTAATTCACAGGTACCAATAATATAGCTTCTTATGAGTCTTCCTAAAAATACAATTTTAAAATATGTAAATGTTGCATAAAATTCTTCTTTGTTACCTTTGCATTAACCTTAAAATCAAAGGGAAAGTTACTACAAGTATTTTTCAGAATTGCTTTCATGAATTTATACTGGATATCTCTTGATGTATGTGATATAAACCCCTGACTGTCGAAATAATTAATCTGAGCTCAAATACAGTTTTGTGCCATGTAGAAGTTTGGGTGACTTCTGGATATATTTGCCCCTACTTTTATTTCATCCTGGCTACCTATTCATGGAGAAAGGTGATTTAAAGAAGGAGCAGCAGATCTAACTGCACAGACCCTCTTCTCCATAGGTTGCTTCCACACAGGGCTATCAATCTTTTTTTTAATGACAGACTCATTTCACTGAGCTGATTTGCCTTTTACTACAGACAGACCTCTTCTCTGAACAGCTGACTTGTGGAGCTAACATCTATAGCTCTGTATCTTTTCCAAGATATCTGAGAAGTATAAGCATTAGGAACCAGATCAATCTCTTAACAAACTGCATCTGAGCTAAGTTGTGAGAGTGTTTAAGTCATCTTGTAGGACTATTATATATAGTTATATAATGTATATACCTGTATATGTATAGATATATGATGTAGAACATTATACATGACATATTTTCCTTCTGTACATGGATTATAGGAAAATCAGGGACTTGGGGATCTGGAAAGAAGAGCTGATGCTGAGAAAAAGGGTTCCTGAAAAAAAGCAATGTCAGTAAAATGGGGACCCAGAAAGAAGAAGGTAACGAATATGGCTGGATGAAAGATCGTAGAAGTGGAGAAAGATCTTGGAGATCGGGGAGGAGCATGGAAAAAAAACCCAGAAGGTGCCCAGAGACCTTGGTCAGTAAAGCCCAAGACTGGTAGCTATGAGCAGCTGCACACCATTAATAACTTTCTCCCCACGATCCCTCAATTGGCAGCAATCTCCCTGCTGAAAGGGGAATTCAAGACCTAGAGAACACAATGCTGTGGGTGGGTGGGCAGGTGGGAGGAGAACAAGTGAGTGTGTAAGAACTAAGTATGTTAAAAACTCAAACTTGGATTCTTAAATAAGTAACAATATCCAGATCTGATACCATTGCCTTTTATTCTGCCTCACCCATGACAGTAGGCAAGAGACACCCTCCTTACAACTGGCCCCATTAATTCTGTCCATGGTAAGAGATTTGTATAAATCAAGAGGCAAATATGTAGTTTCCCCACAGAATATCAATTAACTTATTAATTGAAGAAGGTTTATGGATATTTAATACTTTAGCACATATAAAACATAATTACTGTCAAATGTCCAAAGTGCGATTTATGAAAAAACGTTCAGTGTGAAAAGCAATAATTAGAAATCATTCACACAAAACCTGTGAGGAACACCAGCTTCCCTGCTTTGGTCTGTTGTACCATCCACGTCGTGCACAGAAGACACTTTTAAACAAATGTTCCCTGGGTGGTAGTTTGCAGAAGGTATTATAGCCTCAACGCGTGATTTTTTTTAAATGAGAGAAAAACATAACATTCAAGATTTAAAAATAAATAGAAAATACCAAGGTACTCAATAGCTTGTTTGCTTCAGACTTTCATGGTAAGAATGGCCTTCAAGAGTCACAGGCCCTTCACACTATCATAAAGTCTGAAGAAAGAAAAGCTTACCTTAAGCAGAGAAGGATTATGCTGGGGAACACATAAACAGACCAAACAACTCCTTGACATCTGATGATATGCACCAAAGGGCACTGAGGAAGTTGACCTATGTCATTGTGGGGCTACTCTTGATTATCTTGGAAAGGTCATGGGACAAAGGAGGTTCCTGATAACTGGAAGAAAGCAAATTTCACTCCTAACTTCCATAAATGAAAGAGGGAGGATGTGGGAAACTACAGGCATGTTAGCGTCACTTTACCTGGGAAGGTGATCAAGCAAATCATCTTGTTTCTTTACAAACACATTAAGCACAATAAGATTAGAGTGATTTTTAAAGGGGAAAACACGCCCTACCAACCTGACAGGCTTCAACAAGGAGATACATAACTCAAAGCATGAGGGGAGAGCAGTGGATGCTGTTTATTTGACTTTAGCGAGGCTTTTTTTGCTTTCTGACATAACATGCTCAAAGGTAGCAGGGTAGGTAAACTGGACAGTGAGGTGGACTGGAAACTGTGTGAACTGCTGAGCATACAGGATTTTAGCAGAACAAAGTCTAGCTGGAGGCCAGTAGAGGTTGGTACTGGGACCAATACTGTTTAACATCTTCATTAGTCACCTCGACGATGGACCCAAACACACCCATCGCAAATTTGCTGATCATACAAAACTGGGAGAAGTAATAGCTGCTACACCAGGGAGTTGTACTGCCATTCAGAGGGACCTCAAAAGTTTGGAGAAATGGGCAAACAGGAATCTTATGAAGTTCAACAATGAGAAGTGACAAGTCCTGCCTCTGGAGAGGAACAACCTGATGAACCCATAAATTCCGTGGGCTGACTGGCAGGAAAGAGCACGGCAGAGAAGTTCCTAGGGTCCTGGTGGATGCCAAGGTGAACATGTCCTTGAGGTAAAGGCAACCAACGCTATCATGGGCTGCATTATGCAGAGCATTGCCAGAAGGTTGATGGAGCTAATACTTCCTCACTACTCAGCCCTGGTGTCATGGTTTCAGTTTGGATGGAGTTAATTTTTATTTTTTTTTGCTAGCAGCTGGTGTAATGCGATGTTTTGGATTTGGGATGAGAAATACTTTTAATAGTGCACTGGTGGTTTTAGTTGTGGCTAGGCAGTCAAAGCCTTTTCTGCTCCTCATGTTGCCCTGACAGTGTGCAGACTGGGAGGACACGAGAAGCTGGGAGGGGATACAGCTGGGACAGCTGACCCCAACAGACCAAAGGCCTATTCCTTACCATATGACTTCATGTTCAGTATATAAAGCTGGGGGAAGAAGGAGGAAAGGGAAGATATTCAGGATAATGGTGTTTGTCTTCCCAAGTAACTGTTACGCGTGATGGAACCCTGCTTTCCTGGAGACGGCTGGATGCCTGCCTGCCAATTAATTCCTTGTTTTGCTTTGGTTTTGAGTGTGGCTTTTGCTTTATCATTATCTCAAACCATGAGTTTTCTCACTTTTACTTTTCTTATTCTCGCTCCAATCCCAAATGGGGTGAGTGAGTGAGGGAGTGAGTGAGGGAGTGAGTGAGGGAGTGAGTGAGTGAGTGAGTGAGTGAGTGAGTGAGTGAGTGACTACATGGTTCTAGCTGCTGGCTGATGTTAAATCATGACACCTGGTACACCTCTGGACAGCTGGTCCAGATTTGGGCTTCCCAGTATCAGAGACATGTACATACTGGAAAGAGTCCTGCCAAGGGCCACAAAGGTGACTGAAGGTACATCTGTCCTATGAGAAGAGACTGAGAAAACCAGGTAGTTCAGCTTCAAGAAGAGAAAGCTCAGGGGGTATCTTATCAATGTGTATACATACTTAATGGGAGGGAGTAAAGAACACTGAGACTCCTCTCAGCAATGCCCAGTGACAGAACAAGACGCAATAGGCACAAAATTACAGGAAATTCTATTTAAATATAAGAAGAAAACTATCATTATAAGAGTGGTCAAATTGGGACAAATTTTCTCTGGAGCCTACATCCTTGGAGATAATCAAACCCCAAATGGGCATGTCCCTGAGCAACCTACTGTAGCTCATGCTGCTCTTAGCAGGCTGGTTGGACTGGATATCTTTTAGCCTCAGCCACCCTGTCAGTCTGTGATTCTGAGTGAGAGTAACATATGAGGAAAAACAGGATTAGATTTTTATTCACTCGATGTCTTTTATCGCGAAACACTGTAATATGGAATAGAAAGCAATAATTTTTTCCTGCATGAATTTTTGGCTGCAGTAGAATAAGTAGTGAATATCATTCTTTTAACTTAATAACATATAATGCTTTGAAAACTTAAAGAAAAGAAATAATTATCTTCTTTCAGTTTTTGAATAGGACTTTTAACTCAGACAGAACTCTGAAAGTTCACCCTCTGTTTCATCTGACTGAACCTTTCCACTGAGGTATAGTGTAAATGATCTGATTCATCAAGTGTAGTTCCCTCTCCTGGCCTTTCCTATGCAGCCTTTTAACAGCCGTTTTCCATTCCTAGTGTTTCAATCTTGTACACATTTAATTTTTGTAAAAAATCTCACTTCTGCCACCAAGGGATCTGTGTTAACTCCTATTGACTTTGATGATAATTTGACACATTTCAACTGCTCAGTCTCAGCAATACATATTTCTGTTCTCTCTACCTTTTCCATGTCAAGAGCTAGTTAATTAGAAAAAAAAAGTAAAAGAAAATCCTTTATTTTATCTTTCAGTTTATTTCAGAGATAACTTTGACACTAGTACCATTCCAGAATTAGCCCTCTGCCTTTAAACATTTGTCTTTATTTTTACAAATGTAATCCTGAATAATTTGAGTAAGCCTAGAGAAAAAAATTTTGTGTTCTTGTCATAAATGTAAAACTCTTACTTACTATGTTGAAGATCTATTAATTTTAAATAAAAAGTTGACATTTTTATAATTTTGCAGAGTTATCAAAATGGTTTCACACTTCCCTTGTGTTGTTTTCTAAACAGCAATAATATTGCTTAAAATCACTAAACATTTTCTGGTATATGACTTATTCACTGTACATATATGAGTATACCAAAATATAGTAGCTACAGAGAGAAAGTTTTCTGACAAATAATGGAGTTTCTATAGTTTCAAAGACCTGATGAACAATATGGTAATTGTACTGGGCATAAACCTTCAATCAGCTTTTGCTTCAAGCTCTACTTTTAATGATTTGTCAGATGCTCAGGCAATTAATCACTGACATTCATGTGCGAAAATATTCAGAAGGTTGCAGAAGATAACTGTAGATAGGTAAGTTTAATATGAAAGTGAAAAATCTTTTTGAATGTGAGGGTATAATTAAAAATTTCCAGGTTTTTATACTTAACATTTTATCCAAGCAAAAATAGCTCTTATTCTATCTGCAAAGGAGATTAGATTAAATAGTCTTCATTATAGCCCTGCTCAACCTTGTCCTAAACATGCAGTGTAAATCAATCAGGAGGCTTTCAACCAGAAAACTTTATTTAAACTATAATGTAATTTGCATGAGAACAATTTTATATATCATTTAATCTATCCCTGTATGCAGCTGGTGCAGTTTCTTTCCAAATTTACTTATTTAGGGTGCATATTTAGTCATTTAACTCTTTCAGCCTGTTGCTGAACAATTTCTCTATTAAAAATAATAAGGGGATAAAAAAGAGATAATAAATGCAGAAGACAATCTTAATGAAGTAGTCCATTACAAAGAAATGCCATGAATACTGGATACACCTTCAAACTTAAAATTCTGTGAATATTCATGAATGTTAGCAAGACTGAAGATGAAATACCAATTAATTCAAATATCAGACTCAATGTTCAGCGCAACATCAACAGCAAGTGGGATTAAGATGGCCCCATCCACCCAGATGTCCCTGAGCAGTCACTCAAGTCTGTTGATTTAGCAGTCATGCTCTTAGCCAGATTAGTGACATGATCTGGGTTAAATGAAGGTCCTCCTTTCTTCCCTCTTTTTGCCTTTTTGTTGATGCATCTGCAGGCAGGTGCTCAGGAGTGGCCACCTTCCTTTCCCTCCTCATATACATTACTAGTGTTATAGTTCACTGCTTCTATCTGTGTAGGAGGAAAGAACTTACAAGAATTTTGAAGGAAAGAACCTGAAAAGAAACATAATGGTCTTGATTCATCCCACCTGAATTAGGCACAAGACTAAGTTAGAAGTCTGCTTGCCAAAGCTCAGTCTGTAGCAGTGTGAAGAGATAAATGGCTTTAAGGTAAAACTCTGATCTTGGTGGGCTGAATAACTCTTTAGAAATGCCTGTCTCTCATCAATGACTGTTTGCCTAGAGTCACTACAAAATGTTAAAATGCTCTTCATTTTGTTCATTTTTCCCTACATTGCATGGAAAAGAAAAGGAAAAAAAAAAGTCTGAACTTTGATATTAAACACTGTGAACTGTAAAGGCTAAATTCAACCAGCTAGAGACAGCTGAGGATAAATCTAAATCTGCAATAGGTATCTCTTTCCTCTCTTGTCCTTTCTGCAAACGAATAACCTTTCCCTTTTTTCTTTTTTATTTCTTTCTTTTTTTTTTTTTTCTAATGAGAAAAACCAGCTTAAACATAGCCACAAAAGATGGTTTGAACTGCTGGTTCTTTCTCAAGACAGAAGAATTAAAGGTTTCTTTTGTTCTTACTGGATCAAGTTTCTGGCATCAAATCATCAGGATCTCACTTCTGGTGACAGTATATTCATTATTCAAAATCAGTGGTAGATGTCCTCAGGTTTCTGTCTCTTTCTACAGATCTTGAGCTTATTACTCCATGTGTGAAAATTCAGAAGACTGAGTTTTCATCTCACTTTGAAAGAGTGAAGATGCTTAATTCGCGGTATTTTAATTGGCCAGATCTAGCTGATTAAAATGTTTCTTCAGGGTTTTCTTGAACATTCATATAAATACATTTTGCTACTATTTTACTCCTGTATTTCAAAATGCTTAACTAATTTATCTAATGTTAATTTGAGACAACCAATAGTATGCAAACTGATTGGAAAGTACATTTGTAATGCTGGGGAAAATATTTCTTTTGCCTATCTTATATATGGCAGCACATTAATAAAAAGAAGGGGAAGAAACGAAATAGCAAAGGAATAGATTCTTTTAAAAAAGAAAAAAATAGTTGAAACTGGGGAAGAAAATTAAAAACGTACTGGAAATGTATTGTTCGTTTGAGGGGAAAGAAAGCAAGAGCTAAAATGAGACATAATATACAGCCAGAGACTTTCCTCAGACAGTTTTAACTATTCACTGACTCCCTATAAATCTTGTTCTGATTTTTAGCAATGAGTAGTCAACATGTTCTGAGCTAATGTCCTTCCCTTGACTTGTCAGTGAGTCAATAATTTCTTGATTTTAAATGCTGTCCAAACTGGTACATGTAGTAATGTAAATGAAAGTAAATTGAGATGAGATGTCATTCACATCCATTTTCCAGCTTCTGCTTTGCCTTGATAACAGGGGAAAGAAAAATTTAAAAGGGAAAAAACAAGGACAAGTGAATTTAAAATGTGCTGTTTTGAGGCTAAAGTATGAACACTTTAAATTAAGATAATACTATGTGTAGTACTGAAGAAATGGGTTAAATCTTTAACCTTATACAGTGCAATGATAGATTTAACATATAGTACATTTTTTCAAGTCATTTTGTCAAAAATATTTATTCCACAGTATTAACATAGTGGTAGCTACTCACAAATATCACGATCTCAAATTCGCATTGAGGAACACAAACTATATTTTAAAAGCTTCCTCGTGTTTTTTTCTGAGTGAGGGATACTGTATCTTCTCACTTTGGGACACCTAAGTCCAAAAAGGAAGTATATTTTCATTTTGGTAATTCTGGAAATTGGAAGACTGAGGACACTGAAAAAAGCAATGTAGCTAATGATAGGAATCGAAGAACCCGAAGAAAAAAATACAAATTCATAACCCTTTCTCCAAGGAAAAGAGATGTGTAATTTATAATGGTGGAGGCTGATTGATGACAGACTTATCAGAGTAAGCCTTGATGATTGCTTTTTTCTTCTCTTTTTTAAGACGTGTAACTCAAAATGTCTAATAGAGGTGACGGTTTTAAAAAACACTTATGCTCAGCTAGTGTACCTGAGGCAATGACAGCTGTTAGTTAGATTAATCAATCAGCTGACAGTGAAGAGAGGTCCAGGAGAGCTCATTGATTTTCAAGGATCACTTCTTCCAAGCTCAAGAATGGTCCATGCCCAGGTGCAGGAAGTCAAATAAAGGTGGCAGGAGGCCTGAATGGGTGAGAAAGGAGCTCCTGATTAAACTGAAGCATAAAAAGGAAACATAGAAGAGATGCAAGCAGGGACAGATGACCCAAGATGAATATAGGGTCACAGTCTAAGCATGCAGGGATGGGGTTAGGAAAGCCAAAGCCCATCTGGACTTGAATCTGCTGAGGAATGTGAAGGTCAACAAGGTCTTCTACAGGTACAGCAGCAGCAAAAAGGAAAACTAAGGAAAATAAGGGTCATCTGCTGAAGGGGGAAGGGGACCTGGGACCTGGTGGCACATGACATGGAGAAAGTTGAAGTACTCATTGCCTTCTTTACCTCAGTCTTTCCATGGTAAGACTGACCTTCAGAAATCAAGTAGATTTAAGATGTGATGTTTGCCATACACAGTCACAAGCTGTGTTGACAGGAACAGGAAGTTCTGTGTAAAGGTAGTACATGTGTTTGTCAAATGCCATATTAATATGGGATATTTAATACATGCTTATGTCATCTTCTGTGTCTGCCTGTCTCTGAGCACTTCCCCCAGGACCCTGACAAAGTCACTCTTTAATTCACACATAAATGCTCCAGAGACAGGCAGAGGAAAATCATGAAAAGTCAGATGACGTGAAGCAAACTGGAGGAATAGTAGAATATTTTTCAGAGGTAAATGTTCTGGCTATCCAAACACAGAGAGGAAAAGATGTATGTTACAAATACGTCTTCCCTTTACCTTCTGCCTTTCAAATTTTCACAGAAGCAGAGAAAGATACAGAAAGAAAGGGAGACTTCCACACACATACAACGTGGCATAGATTCATCACATGTTTAGGCATAACTGCAGTGCTTAAGTTAGGACTGTCATTGCCCATCTTCCTTCAACATTCAGCAGAGTATAGTGAACTCTACAGATCTGATTCACCCGCTGACACTGATTGTTTATCTCCTTTGTCTCTACAAGCTGGTTTTAAAATTATAACTCTCATAAAGTTGCCTGAAGTTAGAAAGTGTGCAACCAGGCTTAGCTGCCTATAACTCGATTAAGAGCAGTCCTAAAGCTTGACAGTTTAATGCTTTTCATGTGTTTTTATTTTAGTGATATTCTTACCCTTATCATAAGCACATTAATGCTGCACCTGCCCCCAACTATCAAGGTTCCCTTTAGAGACCTGACTGGAAGAAAACCTCAGTGTCTGAGAAATTAACATGTTAAGAAAGTGAAAAAATCTTTCAGACCAATGCTGGCATCCAGCTGGCTGTCAGAAAGTTTCCTGGAGCAGTGCAGAGAGGCTCTAGTAGATGAACCTGTGCATTGGATTAATGACCTGTGAGTGTTAGTAGCTCCTCAAATGCTGTGCCTGAATGACAGCAACTTTTGTAAAAATCACCTCAGTTAAGTGACTCATATCTGCAGCATTCCAGTCTGCAACAGCTTCCATCCTCCTTTCAGATTGATTTGTAGTCTAAAATGATCAAGCTCCTTTAAAACTGCTTTATAGGAATGTAAAGTGAATCTGAGCTCTCAGACTAGGCCATTACCCTCAATTGCCAAAGTTCAATGGAAAGTTAAGAGCAGATGTTGGGTCATTGTCAGCATAAGTAGCAAGAAAATTGGATCTTTGGCACTGAGAAGGAGAAACAAACCATTGGTGGTGTCATTTAACCTACCAATATAGCCATAAATATATATTCTACTTAACTATAAGAGAGAAATTGGAAGACAAAATTGTAGATCAATTCTAGTGTTAATATTATCTTGTACTGCCCACGATATTGTTGCTTGAATTTTATATTATTGTTCACTTAACTAAACTCCAGCTCACAGATGCAATCACTACCTGAGGTATCTCTAAATGCTTCCCTCACAACCATCAGTTTAAACTCTTATGGAATAAATTGCTGCATCATCTTGTGGTCTTGAAGCCTCTGCATAAACCATGTGCTTCTACATCACCTGAAAATCTTTCTGGTAAGTAGAAACAGGAAATTTACCTGTGTGTATTAAGTACTTTTTCTGTAAGATATCAATACTACACATAAACTTCAGTAGAACACAGTGATGCAAGAGTTAATGAATTTAATTTCCTTTACTCTCCAAAACGTTATTCTGTCTTGTCTTTATCATTCATCTTAAGTCATTCTCACATTCTGACAACACCAGACACTGCAGTAGTTTACAAGAACCAACATGCCTACACTGAAACTACTGCATTTTTCTCTCATTTTTGCACAGTTCTTTGCATGTAGCTTAACTTTCTTTGCATAACATTTGTTTCTGTTTAACCTACCTAGATATGCAAATTACATGATAAAAACATAAGTTAAATCTATTTTGATTAGTTTCCTGAAAGTATCTCAGTACTATCAACTTAACAGACACATTTATGAAAATCATACAATGTGCATCGATTTTCAGAGCCTTAGTACTTTCTATTTCTGACACCTCTCTCTGTACATATATCAGGCCTTCCACATAGTGGAGCACATCTCTATCATAAATCGATGCATTCAATCTTTCCTTTGGCCTCTTTATGCTCTCACCAACATATCAAATACTTTAAATTTCGTGTGAGTTTACTGGTCTGATTAGGAGATCTTAAAATGGGAAAGATTTCATCATCCTCCAAACTGATTTTTTAATACAAATGAAATGTGTCGAAATGCTCAGATGAAAGGTCTAATCGCACATTAGGACATGCTTAATATGGTAAAGTCGATTTGTTTATCAATGTCAGCCAAAATCCCTAAATATGATAGCAAATTTTGGTTTGTGGGGTCCCCTCCTTTGTAAAATGTATATGACTATTTATCAGTCTTGACCTGGGTGAAATTCGTCATTGTGATCAACTGATCCTTTAGTCCTTTCTCAGTTATACAAATATGTAGTTCATGGATTTAGTTTGTAGTACATGTGTCTACAGCAGTCCTACGTAGAGAAATAGAGAAATATATGCTACCACAGCAACATTAAACTTGAGTGTCTGTCTCGATTCTTCCTTAAATACTAATTTGAAGTAAAATCTGAAAAAAGTAATTTTAAGGTAAAATATTGTTTGGGGCTTTTTTTTTGATAAAATGTAAAGGTATTTGGGAGGAGGAATAAAAAGCCATACTTTTTTCATATCTGGTAGTCATTTCTGTTATCAAATTTGTGCCCCAAAGAAAGAAGGAAGTGGAAGGTTTTGAAAGCACACTCATGTGAAATAGGCAATAAGAATAGGCATAGGGAATAAAAGCATTTGTTGTTCACAAAATTAATGACAACTTATGTTTGCATGGAATTATCTGCAATTATGTGCTTTTTTCAATTTTCACTTTATATTTCATATAACTATAAAACAATAAACTGTGGGAAAATCTACTATGTTTTTTGCAGAAAACTGTGCTTTTGCTGTAAAATGATACACTATTTTGCAAAAATGGTGAACTTGCATGTTAAGCAAATGATATACAGTGGATGACTTTATTTCCCTTCTCTTGTACAAAACATCTTTTGCTTGCAGAAAAGTCAACTTGAGTAAGCAATAATAAAAACCAATAAGATGTTAACGCTTATAAGTCAAAATTTAGTTTTGCTCTACATTTTTCTTAATAAAAAAAAAATTAATTCTTACATTAAAAAGAATGTCAGCAATTTAAGTGGACAGGGCTAGGATTCTTACAAATACTATAATGCTTCATGACAGTACCTTATTTTTATTAATGTGGATTGGCATAATACATTATTTATGATACCGTAGTATATAAAACCTCAACCAGCTTCCATCTGGTGCGTGTTTACTAAAATAGAGAAAAAGACAGACATCTCCTTAAGAGCTAATGATCTAATATAGAGGACACATTTCAAATAAGAGAGGAGTGAATCCTTTATTTTTTTTTTATTTTTTTTTTATTTTTTTTTTTTCCACAGGATTAAGCACCACATTGCTGCTAGAACCAAGACTACTGTCCAAGTGTTTGGAGTCCCATCCTATGCCTTCCCTTGGTGGATTAAGGATCATGGAAAGAGGCAGTAGAGTACTTCTGTGTCTAAAATACCAGTATGAACAAAGCTGTTCTTTATTTCTGGTGGAGTGTGTTTTTAAAGAGAAATACGTTCCAGCTAGAGTGCCATTTCTCATAACTGCCAACTGCCTAAATGTATGACTGAGACTTTTTGTAATAGTTTTATCTTGTGATTCCCTGTTGCAGGGATTTATTGACTAACATAAATTCTGTTATGTAATTACCCTGCTACTAAAACACACTACATCAGTCTTTGTCTCTCTTGTTGGAGCTGTTCCATTTTAAATAAATAAATATTCACTGGGCCAGAACAAATGAGTGATTGCCTGTATACACCAGTGATTAAGACACTTGCTTGGGAAATATGAGTCAGATTGAAGCTGTGACTCCCATTGTCATTTATACAAAGTGGAACAGCTCCAGCCTGTCCTTTAACTTTCAGCAGTTTAGGTAGGTTACATGTGGCTTAGATGTACTTGAATCCCAATTCTAAATCATGTTAATAACGAATATTTTGACACTATGTGTCTCGTAACCCAGGGAAAATTGGACATATTGGGAGAGAAGGAGGTGTCAGTACTTTTCAACTACATTAACGAAAGCAATATCTGTTCCAGCGATTTCCAAAATATAAAGAAATAAAATGAAATTAGATCTTTCGTTAAACTGCATTTGAACTCTCTCCACAAGAACTATACATTGCTTAAAAAAGTTGTAGTTAATACTAGCTTGGAGAAATATTTTTTTCATTACAAGAATGTTCGAGTTCCTCATTCATTATTATGCAAATATTTAATTAAAAGATATATATAAAAAAGTGGATATATGCTAATTACTAAAAATTCTCTACCCATAACCAGTCAAGAAAAATGGTTTAACATCACTACAAAAACACTCAGAAAAGTGGAGCTTTACTGGACAGCTATTGCAGGTACAGCCTTCTTCAGATTGCGTGCAGTTATCTCTTGTACGATGTTGTGCAGATGCGTATGATGGCTCATGTGGATGAGCAAACAGACATTTGACTTTTTAAATGATACTGCAATTTCATTGGTAATATAATATAAAATACATAATGATATATGTATTTACAGAAAATTACAAACATTTTTGTGTATATAGTTCTATTCTGAAGTCTTTGAAAGGTGCTTTTTTTCACCAGTTCCTTTTTTGGTGGGGGAAGAATTAACAGGGAAACCTGTGATGGAAATAGTCTGCCTTAAAGATGACTTAAGACATCTATAAAATAAACATAAACCTAAGCACATTATCTAGCTCAGAGAGTGGTCAATAGAAGGAAATAAGAGTATCTAGTGTTCAATTTATAGAACCCATTTCAGGCCTGAATATTAGGGTAAGATAAATCACAGCCTGAAAGTAGCTATTTCTTTTCTTTTGTTATAAACCATCTCTAGACGGCTAGTTAAGGGCATGCCTGTGCTATAAACTGCAGTTAAGATGAACCAAACTCCCTCTTCCCCTGTCAAAAATAACTACACAAAAGTTAGTTTTTCATTACTCCCATTTTGTTTTCATAGTTTCATACGGGTGGTTTAACATGTCTAAGTGATTCCACCTGCTTACTAGGTATGCAAAGTTTTATATACAACGCACTAAACTATATCGCAGTTATTGCTATTTAATTGCAGATACCTCCCCTATTTTGGAAAGTAAGATCCATGATAATGTAGTCTACTGTTATAGTTAGTTGGCAGGAGTTATTAAGAGAGAGTTAACATCTCAAAGCTTATGTACTTTCCAGATATGGTTCTCTCTATCAACATGACTTTATATTTTATTTTCAAAAACTGATTTACTGAAATCTTTAAAGATTTCTGTTATCTTATCTTAAGGCTGATATTTCAAATTCTATCAGGAGCATTGATAATTAATATTTAAACTGAAGACTTGAGCCAGTGCACAGAAACATGTTTGCATGCAGAGAAATCTGTTGGATTCAGAGGCAGACAGCTTATTTGCAGACTCCTATTGTATTTTTTTTGACCCTTAGAAATGAAAGTCTTCAGCCTGCCATTCTCCTACTTTAGAAAATCAGTTTCTCAAGGCAACATGTGGCTTGCATGATTACTGTGTCTGACTTGAACAGCTACTTAATAATCTACAGATTCTGAATTTTATTGTAGTTAATGAGATATAAAATAATATGGGGTTTTTTGAAAGCAAAATGTTTTTATACGCCTCTTTGATTTCAATTCAGTGGGCACTGTTTGAAAAGCAAACAGGAAAACCACATAGCAGGCCCCCAAATAAAACCATCCTGACACACACTTGAAAGTAAGTGGGACAGTTTTCAGTCCTTGAAGATTCTCATTAGATAGCACAATCACAGTTGTCAACATTGTGTTCCAACATGTCAAAAGAAAATTAAATTTTTAAAAAGAAACAGTTAAAGCAGACACAGGAGGTTGCTAAGAGTATCCCTATAAAGGCAAAGTTTTCTAGACAATCTTCTCATACTTTCCCAAATGATTTAAGGTGTTTATAACAGATTAATCAAACAAAGACAGTTTAGCTCGTAATACTCTTATGATATGATAATTGTGGAACAGAAATATTTCAATGAACAAAAATCATCAATTTACCCAGTGGTTCATGAAGGGGTAGAAATTATTCTTCCTTGTGTAAAATACTTGTTACTCTGCCACTTGTTATGACACATATATACATTAGAGGTGCATAAGGTATGATTAACTGTAGCTAATTTACAGTACTCAAGCTCACATGAAATAGTCCTAGTGACTTAAAACTGGCTACTTAATTAAACAACGTACAAATCAATGACAATAATAATACAGACATTACTCTGGAAACATCAAGAACTAGACATAAGAAAATAATGTTATAATTCATTGACCATCTCTTCATATACACTAGATGATTCTGTCCTTGTGTTTCTAATGTAGGTTAATAAAATCTATTTTATTTTTAAATACTTTACCATTTTAAACTACTTTACAGTCGTTTACTTTACAATACCAGTATTGCCTCCAGTTAATTTATTTCTGCAATTGCCTTTAGTGCCTGTACTAGGCTTTATTACCAATATATGATGTAAAAAAGCTAACTCTCTGTTCCAATACTGGCAAGAACTTAAAAAATTAAAGAACTTAAAAATTAAAACCAATACAGGCGTAAATTTTATTTAATACTGATATATTTCAGGTTATTCTGTGATCACATTTTAACATCATATTTTAAATGTGACTCTTCGTAAAACTAATTTTTAAACTTACTAAGGAAGTTAAGATTACAAAAAAAGTGCACTACTGATTCTTTAATTTTAGTGCCTTTCTATACCAGGAGGCATATTGTATCACCAGTCTTTTAATAAGAATGGTAGCTTTCACTTCAGTGTGTTCACAGACTGCTTTGTGGCTATAAACTATAATGTCTAGGTGAGATGTATTAAGATCTTGTTTATTGATCCCTGTGAAAGATAGGCATGATGTTAATGCTGGTCTACCATACAGAGTGGTTAGGAAATATGAATAAACCAGACCAGGAAGCAGATGCAAAGTAACTCTACCATCTGTATTACTTGTGTACAAACTGGAGAAGATAACATATAAGGCTGATCACCTGTGGTACACTTGTGTGTTAACACTAAAGTCTTTTTTTTCCTAAGGATTTCAGTGAGTATTTAATTTCTGCGTTTCAGTGTGCTGTATAAATGTGCCAGCTTGCTTGGAGCTAGCCTCGGTCTCTGTAGCACAGCAGCAGCATTAAGGCATATCTGACCGGAGCAAAAGGAAGTTTAAACACATGATTTGCCTCTTTGCTTAAACCTGAAGCATTTGTGGTATCAACAAAAGGAGTGCAAGGGTAGGAATGAAGCTGCAATAGAGCACCGACAGTTCAAAAGATATCAAACCTCTGACATAGTCCAGTAAGGTAGGTCTCTATGCACGAGACTTGATAGGTCATGTGCATAGAACACACAGTGAGAACTGATTATAGGATGTTGAGGAACTGGAAGACATATACTGCAGAGTCTTATTTCACATACATATGCGAAATATATGTATTTCACATAAATACGTATATTTATTTATTTCTGTTTTTTGGGGGGGTATAAGTTTATGGATTATATATATATAAGCACGGAAGCATTATTTGGACCAGAGATCCTATCTGAATTTTCTGCGTTTCCCAAGGTATTATGGTCGTAGGATTTGGAAGGTGACTTCTAATGGGCAACATTAAAAATTAGTATTTTTTTAATGCACTCAGAAGCCTAGTCAGTAACTAGTATGAGTTTAATGAGAGAGAAAAAAAAGAGGGAATTGATCATTTATATTAAAATATGCTAGCTTTTCTATTTCTAAAATGACAGAAATAAATCATTTATACTGCCTTGCAATTAAATGCAAAGCTAGTTCAGTCTGATACTGTATATTCTTATCACAGGAGATAATGACCTCCCCAGTAGCTCAATATTTAAGAGAAAGCCACTGAAGCCAAGTGACTTTCTAGTTTATGTGGCTGCCATCATGAATTTTAGAGGCATCAGCATTTTAGCCTGTGAACCACTTACTCATTACATTCAACCAATAACTTTAACAGCTGATAGATGTTGAGGAAACAGTTGTTACTGCGCTGGGCTAATCATCTAAACCCAGAATTTAAGAGTGTGCTAACCTGAATAATACCGACACAAAGACTTCTAAAAGTCATGTCATTATTTCTGAAGGCTCAAGACAAAAATATACCTTCTTCACTTAAAAACAGTGAAATATGACATAATACTTTTGAGACAGCGAGGGGGGCAGGTTTTTTTGTTTCTTTGGTTGGTTGGTTGTTTCACTTTTTGGTTGTTTTTTTTTTTGTTGTTGTTTTGTGGGTTTTTTGGTTTTGTTTTGGTTTTGGTTTAATTTTTGTGTCGTGCGTGTTTTTTGTTTGTTTTTATCCACAGTGCAAAGTTAAGGAGGGAGCTAACAAGAAAATATTATGTTCTTTACTAGTGATGCTTACGTCTGTGTGGTGGTGCTATCTATGGAAAAAAAGGAAAAAAACAATAGGAAATTGACAACGCATTTCATCACCAGTCCTCCAGCCTGCACTAATCCTTTCTCCCTGAAACCACTGTGAAGATTCTAAGCTTCTGAATATTTTTAAGCAAGAGAAAACAAAACAAAAAAAACTCTGCCAGAAAAAAAGAGGTTTGATGTTTTTCCAGCATGGAACAGCTTCTTCTCTTCTTCAGCAGAACAAAGATTCTTGTTTGAGGCCTGGAAGTGACAATATTGTCTGGGTCAGTGACAGGTATCTGATCTTGTCAAATCACTACTAGAAACAGGTGCATTACACCTCTGGATTTCTAATGTGCTACAGGGCTCTATAATCCCTAAGAGCTTCAGAAATAGCAACTTGTATCTGTCATATGGCTGGGACTACCTGTCTCTCAAACCGGAATCTACCTTTCTAAACGACAGTAGTACAGCTTTTTCTCTGGGGCCGTCCACAATGGTACCACCACCTGGCCTTCTTGCTAAACATTGCTTAGAAAAATACTATAAACTGTGATATTTCCACGGTGACTTGTCCAATTTCAGACATATATAGATGTCGTTTCCCTGTTGAACTTGTCTGCCACAGAAGACCATTGCAGCGGTCGCTAATAAGATTTGTAAAGAGATCTTTTTGAGGATGTTAGTTGTTTCCAGGTAAACAATCACATCCATGGAAGAAAAAATGTATCAATGCCTACAGAATAAAAAGATCTCACTTTTTGCTCAAAATGTCCTTGGTTTGCAAATCACTGAAGTGCACTGAGGGTAAACTGTGGAAGAAACTATTACCTTTCCTTTCTTCTCTTTACCAGTCATCCACTGTCAGTCACTGCCAGAGCCAAGATAATGCATAGCCTGGTCTTTTTGTCCAATTTTCTAGGGAAATTATTATTCTTTCCAGTTTATAGGCTCAAGGAGGAAGAGGCAGAGCTACTAAAGTCTCTTGCAGAAAACATATTGCTTTTGGGGATCCAAATCCAACCTGACACGTTAAGATTAGGGTGACACCTTTAAGATTCAAACCCTTTCCCTAAGACCCTTCTAAAAACTAAAGAGAGAGTTTAAATAAAATAAGCAATAATTACTTCTGTAAATAAGCAATATTTAATACGTAATTTAAATAAGTAATTTAAATAAGTAACTTTTAATGGAATTTATCCATGGACTATAGAAAGCTACATTAAAGAGTCAAAATAAACAAGTGAGCTAGGTGTCTAAGCTTCCATTAGGGCGTGTGCGTGTGTTTCATTCACCTACATATGAGGTGTACTAGGTCATCCCACATGGCTTTCAGATGCTGCCACCGAAGCATGGAGCTCCTATCTACTTTGTGTCATATATGCTAGATGTATGTGGATATATCAGCCAAGAAACATTTGAAGTGACACTGCACACCCGATTCTAGGTAAATGCTTTAATATCTCAGTCAAAAAATCAATAGAGTCTGGAGAACTATGCAGGTAGCTATATATAGATGACTACTTTTTGTTGACCTGAATAGATCTCCAGAGTCTATTGGCTTCATATAGCTCTTTGTTCATCTACTGACTCTCTACTGTATATATTGGGAATTTGAAACACCTGGTTTAAGTGAACACTCCTGAATCTACAATGTAAAGCTGACAACCTGTAGTGGTTAGGGCAGTATTGGTTACCTAAACATGGAAAACTAGTGGCACTTGCAGCTTAATAAGTTATTTGAGACATGCAAACCGGACAGGTGTATAGGACAAGGAACTTATTGGAAACCTGCTTCTTTCTGCAACAGCAGCTGGATCCTGAATGGGATACCCTACAGAGCCTAAACCAACACTAGATCATCAAGAAATCTAATCATTGACAAAGCAAATTTGAAGTGAGATGCAGTTACGTAAATATCAACATTGTTTCTGCTATGGACATTCTAAAGTAAGCCAACTGACCTCCAGCTGCCAGGCCAGAAAGATTCTTCAATAGACCGTGTCTTTCAGATACCCTAGGGCATTCAAATGGCACTAGTCACCTACTTTTAGGCATCTGAAGTCCTCTGCTACTAATGCAGCACAATGCACAATCATATTCCACAATTCATGTCAATATAAAACTGAAAAAGAGTAAAAGGAGAAGATGTAAATATTGAATAGAATATAACAGTCTAAAAAATACATTGCAAGCTAGCACATTCCATTTTAACTTTTGAGGGGAAAAAACATCTGAGACAGTTAAGTAGATTAATATTTAAATAGATTCAGCAGGTAAGTGTACTACTGCTAAATTATTTAAAATCTTTATAGCACATAGATCAAATAATGTTACTTGGCAGTTTTGTCAATGGAAGAGGCTAGTAAATGGAAACAAATTATATGTGACCATGAAAAATGCCTGACAATATTGGGACATAATGAAGAAAACATATATAGTAAGGGAGGAATGAAAAATCTGAAGGAGATAGTTCAAGTGTACTTTTGAGAGCAGTTCTGACTATCCATGTCCAAAAAAAAATTAAATATACCTGGGAAAGATATAATGAAGAGATGCTATAATGATCAAAGATCAAGATAAGTCTTAAAAAAAAAGCCTGTAAATAGCTTTGGTTTGTTCTCTCTTTGATATAGCAGGGAAATAAACACAAGAGATAAAAATGAACACCATACTCCAAAGAACAGCATAAACACATCAGGAAATGGCTGCAGATTGTCAGAGAAGAAACTTCATCTGGAAATTAATGCATTTTGCCCATGATCCTGAAGTTCCAAAATAATCTGTAATAGGATGAATGGTGGAAATAGGCCCCAGTGTGACAATACCACAAAATTCTGAATGCAAAAGGACAATATTCTTTGGTCCAATAATGAGATAGACTACTGCCTGGAGGTGACAAGTGATGAACTAAGAAGTTCATGTTAACCTCAAACTACTGCTTATGGCCTGATTCTGTGTAAAATCTCATCAGATTAGTGAGAAAACTCAAAGACAAATTTTGAATAAAATTTTATCTGTAAATTATTGGCCTATATCTACAAAAAGATATGACATCTAAGGCAGAACTAATGTGGGAATTAGGAACTGTTCCCAACTTTTCCGTTTCCTAAAGACCTACTCATCATTTGCTATATCTCACGGGCAGAACAAATGTATTATGGACTGGTTCAAAAGAGTGTGAAAACTAATACTTTCTTTTAAACACAAATAACAGAAACTCTCTTCTTCAGTAGAGTAGTACACTGTGTATTACGGGAAGCTGGGGGTTCAAACAGCTCTTCTACTATGGTTTCAGATCTCTGTGCGGGGAATGCTAATGAGCCAAAAAGGGACAAGGGACAGACTTGCCCCTGACTACTACCAGCTGTCTGAGGGAGCAAACACTGCTTTGCTTCTTTAGTAAATTATACAAATGGGTGTCTTCTAGATTTTCAAATGAGGACTGATAAAAGGCCAGATTAACAGAATAAAGAACAAGAGCTGCAGGACATACTGAGGTCCTTTATCTACTTCCTATTTTACAAAAAGAAATGTAGATTTCATTGGATTTCATTTCAAGTCCCTGATCATTGTGAGGCATTGCTATATCGAGGAATATTAAATACAAAAATTCTTCTTCTGTATATAGGGCCTTAGATTTCTAGTGTGTTCAGGGAAAGGAGACAAAAAATACCCAATTCCGTAATCAATTCCTCCTTATTAAACCAACATGAAGTAATTTTCAACAAAGTAATTTGATTCATGTTGTTTGCATGAGCACATATTCCAAAGGAACTGCCCTTTCAGTTAAATTGGGAGGATGGATCTTTCTGCAGAAATAAGGTGAAATAGTACAAATTTCTTTCTTGCACCTTATGCTAAAGCTGGATTTACAGATTTACATTTTAGTTCTTATAGGTACAATACGTACAGCTGATACAAACACCTCCAGAGAACAAAAAGATATAATTTATCTGATTTTTATTCTTGAATTTTATAATATTTTTATGATATAAATGGATTACTAAAAAATTCTATATCTGTGCTCATTAAAATTTTGCCTTCAGAATATAATAAAAAAGACAGCACTTGTATCAGGACCTGAAAATTGCTCTCCGCATTTACTGCATTTTCATGGAATCACTCACTGAAGCAACACACAGGTCAGACTTTTTGGACATATCTGTAATACATTGACATTTCATGATGATACCTTTCCTCTTTTCCCTTTTATTTAAATAAAGCCGGGGAGATTGTCAGAAAGCACATACTGGGGGAAGAAAAAAAAAAAAGATTGGTATAAAATAGCAAGTATTAACTACTGTTGTATGCAGTGAATTGCAGTTCCCATTGAATTCAAGGACACATGAGACTACCAGATCACTTCAGAATGTACATATGCATGGGTGTACATTTCTATGTTGTTGTCATGTACAAACCTAAAGGTGTTTTTTCAGAGAGTTCTACTGTTAGCCTTCTTAGCAATATTTGCTGGCTTTAACCAATCCAATTTATAAACCCAAAGAAAAATGCATCTGTAAGTAGTGCTGCAGAAAAAAAGATCCCGATATACATTTCAGCATGTGTTTTTAAATCCTCTGACTGAAACTCACAATCCTTTTACCAGCTTAGAACACTGATAGTAATTCTATTACCGCTGCAATAGCCATCCCTCTCTAATTCTCTAGACACAATTACTGTGCACCATGCAAGATGAATACAAATTGAAAGAAGAAAAAACACTGTAAAAAAGAGAAAAATCAGTGTGGCTTAAAATGTTCCTGCAGGGGATGCTCTTGCACTCTCGAGTTTAGCTGAATGAGCTTCCAGAAAATGTTAAAAAAAGAACGGGGGGGGGGGGGGGGGGGGGAAGAAAAGAAAAAAAAAAAGAAACAAAAAAAGAAACCCAAAACATCAAGCAGTGTTCTGTATATGACGTTTCTTCTGCCTTTGGTAATTCATATAGATACAATTAAAATTTTAATTAACACTGTTATCTGGGATTATATTTTTTTTTTAATTTTACATAGCAATTCAGTACTTTAAAGAAAGCAGTTAGTGCTTATATTTAAAGAAAAAAACACATTGTGTTTCACTTTTTAGTCAGTAAATGTTTCCATTTAAATTTATGCTAAATTTTAGAGGAAGAAATTTAAGTATAATGTGCTTTTTTCTTTCAATAAAATTCCTCATCTATGCTACATTTGCAAAAAAACCCACCATAAGCAACATTTAACAATGGGCATACAAAAAAAAAATAAAGTGAAAACAAAAATAACAGCCTGGTTTAGATTTGATATTTTTTGCGTAAAACTAAGAAAGGCTGAAGACTAGAGCAGCGTACAATTTACCACTCCCTATGCCGGAAGCATATGCCTTGGTGACAGTCTATTTTATTTTCCACAGAAGAGAATTTAAAGGTGAATAATGCTACCTAATATTTCAGTTTTGTTAAAAAAAACCTACAACACGCTGCTTTGCAGCAGTTGAGTCGAATGTTGATTTTTAAGTCTTCCTATTTTGCCTAGCTGCTCTTATAGTCATCTTAATGGTAGGCTGCCTTACATTATTCTTATCTTTTTTAATGTATAAATCCTTACATCCCACCATGCTTTACAACTCTAAGAATATCTGTCCTTCTCAATACAATGCAGATCTGTCTTTTGATACAGAGGAACTTTCTTTACTGTTACAAATAGAGAAGTAAAAGACTTACGGTTTTCAGTAAGAGCTTTATTATTAAAAATCCTTATTTACTAAAAGTAACAGACTCAGGACATGAACTGGATTGCTCAACTCCAGGTACTAAATTGGACTTTTATTTTCATCTGCATTGAGATGAACCCAGGCTAAGAGGGCCAAATATTCTTATGGAGGCCCTCAAGCCCCCCTCCCACCTCAGTCAATGATTTAGGCATTTACTTTAGGCGGACAGCTTTTTTAAGTACTTTATTCTACATGCATGTTATATGCCCACATTAAATAAACTCTATCCTGCCCCTCTGGCTGTAAGTAACAAGCAAGCAATACATTTTTCTGTCATTATAAGAGCGCAAGACTTATCTGGAGGTCTGCTAGGGTTATGCCACAGTTTTACATTCCTTCAACATCTTCTCATCTTACATTCTAGTTTGATTCTCTATTTATCAATTATTTCTCTTAAACATAAGAAGTAGATCAACAGTGATCCTCTGACTGACCACATGAAACTCATCTGCTTCTCAAGGCTTTTGGGATAGCTGATACATAACAGTTTTCCCATTTTTCTTCAAGTATGTATTCCTCAGATATGTGGAAGGAAGGAAGGAAGGAAGGAAGGAAGGAAGGAAGGAAGGAAGGAAGGAAGGAAGGAAGGAAGGAAGGGGTAAGCGCTTGCTCTATTGTTGATTGTAAAAGTTTCCCAGGTGCTAGAGTCCACTCTTATTTTAGCTCAACAATGTTAAGATATGTTGAGTTAATCAAGGCTGTATTAACAACACATGGGAAAGTTAAGGCTACCTGCTTTAAGGTTCTCTCAAGAGCTTTCCATTGATTTATTTCCTATCCAAGCTAAACAAGACCTAAAATCCCCTGTTGTGAATCTCTATCTACTCCTCAAAAGGGTAAAATTTGTCTGCTCTCAGAATGAACCGGGCAATCCCCAATATCAATACAGGCTTGGGGATGGACAGATTGAGAGTAGCCCTGACGAGAAGGACTTGGGCGTCCTGGTGGATAAAAAATTGGATATGAGCAGGCAATATGTGCTTGCAGCCCAGAAGGCCAACCATATCCTGCATCAAAAGAAGCGTGGCCAGCAGGTTGCGGGAGGTGATTCTGCCCCTCTACTTTGCTCTCATGAGACCCCACCTGGAGTACTGCATCCAGCTCTGGAGTCCCCAGCAAAAGAATGACATGGACCTAAATGTTTCTATAAATTCATTAACAACAAAAGGAGGATTAGGGAAAATCTCCCTCCCTTATTGGATGCAGAGGGAAACATAGTCACAAAGGATAAGGAAGAGGCTGAGGTGCTCAATGCCTACTTTGCCTCAGTCTTTAGCAGTGGCACTAGCTGTTCCCTGGGCACCCAGCCTCGTAAGCTAGGAGACAGGGAGGGGAAGCTGAATGAGGTCATCACAATTAAAGAGGAAGTGATCAGTGACCTGCTACGCCGCTTGGATGCGCACAACTCTATGGGACCGGATGGGTTACATCGAAGAGTGCTGAAAGAGTTGGCAGACATGCTCGCCAAGCCACTTTCCATTTTTTACCTGAAGTCATGGCTACCTGGGGAGGTCCCAATGGACTGGAGGGTAGCAAAGTTAGCGCCCATCTACAAGAAAGGCAGAAATGAGGATCTGGGAAACTATAGGCCTGTCAGTCTGACCTCAGTAGCAGGGAAGGTCATGGAGCAGATCATCTTGAGTGCCGTTACAAGTCATATAACGGACAAGCAGGGGATCAGGCCTAGTCAGCATGGGTTTATGAAAGGCAGGTCCTGCCTGACGAACCTGATCTCTTTCTATGACAAGATGACCCGATTATTGGATGAGGGAAAGGCTGTGTACATTGTCTACCCAGACTTTTGAAAAGCATTTGACACTGTCCCCCATAGAATTCTCATGGAAAAAATGGCGGCTCATGGCCTGGATGAGCATACGATCTGCTGGATCAAGCACTGGGTGGATGGGCAGTCCCAAAGAGTGGTGGTCAATAGAGTTAAATCCAGCTGGCGGCCGGTCACAAGTGGTGTCCCTCAGGGCTCAGTGTTGGGACCATTTCTGTTTAACATCTTTATTATGACCTTGATAAGGACATAGAGTGTATCAACAGCAAGTTTGCAGATGACACGAAGCTAAGTGGGAGTGTTGATCTACATGAGGATAGGGAAGCTCTGCAGAGAGACTTGGATAGATTGGACTGATGGGCCAACGCTAATGGAATGTGCTTCAACAAGGGCAAATGCCAGGTCCTGCACTTGGGCCACAACAACCCCATGCATCGCTACAGGCTTGGGGAAGTGTGGCTGGAGAGCTGCCTGGCAGAAAAGGACCTGGGGGTTCTAATTGACAAGCGGCTGAACATGAGCCAGCATTGTGCCCAGGTGGCCAAGAGGGCCAATGCCATCCTGGCTTGTATTAGAAATAGTGTGACCAGCAGAAGTAGGGAGGTGATTGTCCCCCTGTACTCAGCACTGGTGAGGCCACACCTTGAGTATTGTGTCCAGTTCTGGGCACCTCAATATGAGAGAGATATGGAGGTGCTGGAGCGAGTGCAGAGGAGGGCAACGAAGCTGGTGGAGGGCCTGGAGAATAAATCTTATGAGGAGTGATTGAAGGAGCTGGGACTGTTTAGTTTGAGGAAGAGGAGGCTGAGGGGAGACCTCATCACTCTCTACAACTACTTGAAAGGACATTGTAGAGAGGTTGGTGCTGGTCTCTTCTCACAGGTAATTAGCGATAGAACAAGAGGGAATGGATTCAAGCTGCAGCAGGGTAGGTTTAGGCTGGACATTAGGAAAAAATTCTTCACAGAAAGAGTGGTCAGACACTGGAATAGGCTTCCCAGGGAGGTGGTGGAGTCACCATCCCTGAATGTGTTTAAGACTCCTTTAGATGTGGTGTTAAGGGATATGGTGTAAGGGAGAACTTTGTAGAGTGGGGTTGATGGTTGGACTCAAAGAAGGTTGGACTCAAAGATCCCAAGGGTCTTTTCCAACCTAAATGATTCTGTGATTCTCTGATTCTATGACCTGTTGGAGCAGGTCCAGAGGAGGGTCACACAAATGATCAGATGGACGGAACACCTCTCCTGTGAGGAAAGGCTGAGAGAGTTGTGGTTGTTCAGCCTGGAGAGACTCCAGGGAGACCTTATTGTGGCCTTTCAGTACTTCAAGGCGGCTTATAAGAAAGATGGGGAAAAACTTTTTAGCAGGGTCTTGCAGTAGGACAAGGGGTAATGATTTTAAACTAAAAGAGTCTTCCTTTATCTTCTTTCCTACCATTTTAAAATACCCGTTAGCATAATTTAAAGTAACACATGGGATTACAAGATTCTGTCCAGGTACTTCACATATGGCCTTTCCAAACGTTAATACTTTCAGAAGTGTTGAGAAGACAGTTTTTCTAATGGCCATAACCTATAGCTGGATTCTATTCCTCCACATGACAGAGAGGCCAATAAGACGTGCAATAACTTCATCTAGGGACTTTCGTCTTTACATGATTTTATTGAAATTGTGACAAGCAGAGAAAAATGTTATGAGGCTTTTTTTATTATTATTATTATTATTATTAGTAGTAGTAGTAATAGTAGTAGTAGTGGTGGTAGTAGTAGTAGTATTAATGTGTAGATTATGTAGTGGGCATAAATAACTGTTGAACACTTGTCCTTTGAGTACGAATGAAGACAGTTTATTTTCAACAGTTAGCACAGTCAGTGAATGATGCGTAACACTTCAGATCATAATTAAAGATTTCAATGCATTAGAGAATTATTTTCATGCAGTATACCATAACGTAAATATCCCTAATAAAAACATAAGTAAAAGAGAGTTGGTCCCCATTTCTTTTTAAACCATTGTCATTCTTTCTTTTTCTTTCTAATTCTTATATATCCTTCTATTCTTTTTATCAAACGTTCTCATAAAGAAATTGAAAAGACAGGGCAAAAGAAACCACTACAGCAAAGTTTGATGGCCTTTGAGCTGGGTCCAGTAGAGAATGCTGGTGCCTAAATGTTTTCTGAAATGGAACCAAGCATCATGACTTGGAGTTGTAAGCTAAAGGGCGAGTTAGCACCTGGGGAGTAATAAATCAAAATAACTGAAATGGTGCAATGGCAGCACTTACAGTTATTTAACCACAGATTCTCAAACTCTACTTCTTTTCATGGCATAGCTGCACTTACCAAGGCAGGCTGTTCTGTTCATTTTAGCTGGAAGCTAGAGACTGAAATCTCTTCTGGAGTAGCTATGTCAAAGATTTGTTGGGTTTTTGTTCTTGTTGTTGATTTTTACTTGGGTGGTAGTAGTTATTTGTTTGGTTGTTTTTGTTGTTTTCTTCCCCCCTCACCGCCCCCCATTTCTTCTTTTTTTTTTTTTTTTCTAAATGTTTCAGGCCTGAATCTCTGTTTCATAGTTTGAAATCTTGTCACTAGGGGACTCCTCCAGAAGATGGTAGAAATGTGTTACTATTCACCAACATAAGGAGAAGAAAGAGCTTTTCTTTCCTCTTTCTCCAAAAGTTTTCTGCTAGTAGACTGCCATTCAGGAGGAGGTACCAGCACCTCCATCCTCAATTGACCTCAATTTCAAAGAAGGAACAAAAAAACATAAAAATCCAAGAGATCTGGATAAACTCCTTCCAGGTCTGTAAGGGATGGACTGTAAATTCCCTGACGAGGGGCAGAAGGCCCTCCAAGCCTTCAATGGAATGCCTCAAACACTCACAAGGAAATAAATAATGCAGGCCTGGCCTTTAAAGAACTGATAAGGCTAACACTTCTGGCACCTGAAAGTGTGGGAGAACTGTCTTGTGAAGACAGGTTAGTTCTGCCACTCGTGTGGTGAGCTTGCTAGTTCTCAGTTCTCAAGGCCATTGTGTCCGGTGAGTGACCTTTGCTTCGTTATCTGCGAAATGCATATGAAAGCGCACACCCTGCATATGCTAATGAAGATTATAGAGATCATGCTAAACATGTATGACTATGGCACTCGTCTCTCCACCCAAATCATGCTACATGTCACCTGGGAGAAGGGAGAAACCTGAGACGAGGCTGTCCTCAGCAAAGGGAGGTGGACCATGCTAATTCAGCAAACATAAAAGGGGAAAATAAGCGCCCCTAGGGGGAACAAAGAAGAAACAATAGAAGAAGATAGTGCCTGGAAGATTCTTCCCAAGAAAGAAGAATGTGCCTGGGAAGATTCTTCCCAAGAAAGAAGACCGTGCCTGGGAAGGTTTTTCCAAGAAAGAAGAAGATTATGCTTGGGAAGATTCCCAGAAAAAGACACTGGAACCAGGACGGTGATCTCTGTATCTCTGTCTTTTTCTCCGTCTTTTCCTTTCTCTATCCCTCAGTTTCTCTTTTCTCTTAGAATTGTTAAGTAACGGTTAGAGTTGCTAAGTAACGACCTTAAGTACAACCTTAAGTATCGCTTGCCATAAGTTGTCCTATACCTGCTGTTAAGTAAGACAATGCATACCTCACCACTTGCCATAATTTGTTATATAGCTAACCAATTATTGTGGACTTGTTAAGACCTATACTAACCATTTTGGTAAGCTAATAAATGTTTCGATATGGACCTTGAGATTTATCTCACCATAGTCCGCACCGTTGAGAATTTACGAATCTGAAGTCACTTACCTCCCCTCTTTACTGAGAATGGGACGTGACAACGTCCTGTCCTACTTTAGCCCACTTTTAGTACCTTGTGATAGCTCTGAAGAGGTAACTCTAGAGAGATAAGTGAATATAGAAAGATTCTCAGGCACAATCCTCTTTGGAATTTTCTCTTGGCTGATTTTCTGATCTAGTGTTCAACACTGTGATTGTTGTCAGTCTCTGTGTTGGCCAGTAAATACTTCCAAGTATAAGACTGGAGCATCCAAGGCCCCCCATGTACACTGAACAGCAGCAGAGTCACCTACACAACTAGACCCTTTTCATCACATCACTCCCCAGCGTTCTGGCTTCTCATTCTCAGCTCTTCTCTTCTTGCCCAGGCTATTCCTGCAAAAGTGTTTATGCAGCCCTAACCTGGCTTAGAGAAAAGAGTCAGAGCAAAAGATTACGAAATTCTTAGGACTAAAAAAATACTGCATCAACTTATATGCATTTTTACTCAAATCACTTTCCAGATCACGTAGTTCACCCCATCTCAAAAAGTAAGTTCACCTAGAGCAGGTTGGACAGGAACCCATCCAGGTGGGTTTTGCAGATGTCCAGAGAAGGAGACTCCACAACCTCTCTGGGCAGCCTGTTCCAGTGCTCTGTCAGCTCAAAGTAAAAAAAAATTTCCTTCTGTTCAGATGGAATTGCCTGTGTTCCATCTGGTGTCCATTGCCTCTTGTCCTGTCACCAGGCACCACTGAGAAGAGCCTGACCCCATCCTCTTGACACCCACCCTTTAGATATTTATAAGCGTTGATGAGATCCCCCCTGAGACTTCTCTTCTCCAAGCTAAACAGACCCAGGTCTCTCAGCCTTTCCTCATAAGAGAGGTGCTCCAGTCCCTTCATCATCTTTGTAGCTCTCTGCTGCACTCTCTCCAGTAGTGCCTTGTCTTTCTTGACCTGGCGAGCCCAGAACTGGACACAGTACTCCAGATGCGGCCTCATCAGGACAGAGTAGAGGAGGAGGATGACATCTCTCAACCTGCTGGCCACACTCTTTTTAATGCACCCCAGGTGTCCATTGGCCTTTTTGGCCACATTGCTTGCTCATGGTCAACTTGTTGTCCACCAGGGCTCTCAGGTCTCTCTCTGCAGAGCTGCTTTCCAGCAGGTCAGCCACTAAACTGTACTGGTGAATGGGGTTCTAGGTGCAGGACCCTACACTTGACCTTGATGAATTTCATTAGATTCCTCACTGCCCAACTCTCCAGCCTGTCCAGGTCTTGCTGAATGGCAGCACAGCCTTCTGGTGTGTCAGCCACCCCTCATAGTTTTGTGTCATCAGCAAAGTTGCTGAGAGTACACACATCCAGGTCATCGATGAATATTCTGAATAACACTGGATCCAGTACTGATCCCTGAGGAACACCTCTAGTTACAGGCCTCCAAATAGACTCTGTGCCTTCTAAGCTCTGCCATTCAGCCAGTTCTCAATCCACTTCACTGTTCAGCCATCTAACCCACACTTCCTAAGCTTACCTATGAGGATGTTATGGGAGATAGTGTCAAAACCCTTGCTGAAGTCAAGGTAGAAAACATCCACTGCTCTCCTGTCATCTACCCAGACAGTCATGCCATCATAGAAGGCTATGAGATCCCTTGAAACAGTTTAAAAGACAGCTTTGGAGGCTTGCAAAGGTTTGAGCTATACTGTTAGAAATTGCCATGGTTCAACTCCAGCCAGCAACAGAAAATTATGTAGCCACTCACTCACCCCCACACAGTTGTGGGACTGGGGGGAGAATCGGGACAAAAAAGGCAAAACTCATGGGTTGAGATAAATGCAGTTTAACAGAACAGTGAAGGAAAGAGGAAAACAACAACAAGGGTACTGATAGAGGAATATACAAAGCACAGCCAAAGCACAGCAATGTACCACCACTCAGTTGCTGACAACCCAGGAAACCCCCAGCTCACTTCCAAGCAGCAACTTCCTGTCCCCTCCCTGGCCATCTCCCCCAGCTATAGACTGGGCATGGCTGTCACATGGTATGGAATACTTGTGTCCCCTGCCAGATCCTGGGGAATATTAACACTATCCCCACTGCAACAAGGACAGAGATATGCTAGGGTAAACTAGACACATGTGAAACAGGACCAAGAGTTGGAGATTGCCCAAACTATCTGCAGTCACTGCTCTGGATAGACTTATTGATAGGCATTCTTTTTATGCTTAAATGTCCTGGGAGAATAATCTGTCTGTCCCAGGGACAGTGAGTGAGCAACAGGCATATCTTCACAGACAGCAAATGATTTTATGATGGCCATGGCAGTATCTCTTTCACAAAACCGTTCTTTTTCTGCCATTCAACCTCCTCCCATATCTTTGCTTACAGCATTGCATCCTTTACTAATGTCAACAACTTCCTTCCAACCCTTGTCCTCATCATACTATCATGCCTTTACAACAAACACAGCACGTACTGAATGCTCTGATTGTAATGATGCCAGATTAGAGCGCTTCAAAGCTTTTCAGAAAAGATTTTGCTTCCTTCAATCACCTTTCCTGAATTTACCTTTAAACTTATACTGCACTCTGATTACATTGCGCAGTTTGGCCCTAGATTATGAAGACAAAGGCAAAATGTATTTTAGCTCATATAATACACATTGGACGTTTTCCTAAAATTCCGATTACAGAATATAAATAGAGACATGCTGTTTAGTCAGCTTTTACTTTGAGAACCACTGAATCTGAATGAAAATTCATTGTCAAGAACTGCATTTGGTGTTGTTTGCCTATGGCAACCCTTCACATCCTTATTATGGAGCAGGCACCTAATCTGCTTAGCCTGATCCAGACTGTAAATTTGCTGCTTGATTGAATTCTGTGTTTAGTGTTGACGATATCCCTGGGATCATGAACATCATAAGATAGCTGCCAAGAACTGATCAGCTAAATGGAGATATGAGAACAGTGAATGTCAGGACAAGCAAAGGTATGTAAATTAGTGATATGATACCCCAAGAAACAGAAAGGGGAAATAAGCTTTCATGAAAGAATAATTCAGATCAAGAACACTTAATGTTTGGAAGTGCCTGCTATATTGACCCATTCTTCTACTGTTTTATTTAAATTTAGGCAATCTATGGCATGTGTCTCATTACAGGAAAGGACTTCTGAACCCACAGAGGCAAATAACTGTTCCACATAATCAGATTTTCAATAGCAGCTGGTCTCTGAGGTGAATCAAATATAAATTAGAAAAGCTGGTGCTTCCTCCCCTCCCTACCCTGATACATGTGAAGATCCTGTGTTAAAAAAATTAACTTACAAAATACTTCAACCCAATGACATAGAACTAATTCAAAAGAGGTGCAAACCTTCTGTGTTTATTGTTATTTTCCCTTTTCTTCTTTTTCTGTTGAATTTCTCCTAACTTTAGTTTTATGAGACGAGCTAACACTTTGTGAGAAATTATTAAACTAGGCAATTTTAACTTAGGCTAGTTATAGCCATGGTGGAAACAGCGAGTGACATCCTTTACATAGTTAGTCTAACTAGGCAACAAGTTATGTTTGGTCACTAGCTTTGCAACATACCTATTTTAGTGCTACAGTGTTTTCTAGATCTAGCCACTACAGTGATGGCAATGAAACACAAAGGAAATGATGGGCTTGAGGTTCTGAAAGCAACAGCAAAAGAACAATCCTTTCTTGCTTTTTAATCTCAAGGATTAAGTGATCCTCGTGAACTCTAATCATGAAGCTGATATGCAATGCTAAGCCTTGCAGCAGTGTAGTCATTTTGGAGAATACAAAACAAGTCAGTTAATCTTTCAATTCCTGTATAGACCAAATGGTAGAGAAGACTAAGATCAAGTTGTTTTCCTGAAATTCAGTTTTCAAACTGCCTTGTTCGTTGTTTCCAAAATTCCTAATGGGAAGGTTAGAGTTGTTTCTTTACCAGAAAAAGAACTTGTTCTTATATATATATAAGAACATATATATATATATATATATATATATACCAGAAAAAGAGCCTGTCTTCATAGGAGAGGTGTTGCAGCCTTCTGACCATTCTTGTGCCAATCCTTTGGACTTGCTGCAATAGGTCCATGTCATTCTTGTGCTGGGGACTCCAGAGCTGGATGCAGGACTCCAGGTAGAGTCTCATGAGAGTGGAGTAGAGGGGGAGAAGCACTTCCTTTGACCCGCTGGCCACAATTCTTTTGGTGCAGCCCAGAATTTGCTTGGCTTTCTGGGCTGGAAGCCCATATTACCATTAAGGACACAACATGATCTTTCTCCTTTAGAAAGCCAAATACATACATACATACATACATATATACATACATAAATACTGAATTTTCAATATTGACAGTTATAAGCCTATACCTTCAAATTACATCTCACTTAAAGCTTTGGTAGACAACTCAGTGACTAAAGAGTAGAACACGTTTCTTTAGCAAACTATAAACAAGTCAGGAAATAGTTAATAACCAATTTTACTTTATTTGACTAAAGCTATTTTCTCTGGTTGTTTTGTCTTCCTTGAATAAAGCTTTTTCATGAAAAAGCACTATTCTGTAGCAAGTTGCCTGTGCTAAATCAACTAAGGTCCAATATGTAAGGTGTGGATTTTTAGCCAGAGGATTAATATTTGGTGGACATGTCCATTAGTGCATTAACAAAGAATTTAAAAGACTTTATTCATTTTGGCACAGTGATCTTGAAGTGTTTTGCTAAGTTTATCTCATTTCTGCACCTGTTTGAGTAACATCAAGGATTTCATTTGAGTTTATGTGTCTTTAAGTTTGCACCCCATTGAATAAACACTGGATTCAGTGAGAACACTGTGGAAAGCATTTTCTTTCTTATGAGGAAAGGCTGAGAGACCTGGGTCTGTTTAGCTTGGAGAAGAGAAGTCTCAGGGGGGATCTCATCAGTGCTTATAAATATCTAAAGGGTGGGTGTCAAGAGGATGGGGTCAGGCTCTTCTCAGTGGTGCCTGGTGACAGGACAAGGGGCAATGGACACCAGATGGAACACAGGCAATTCCATCTGAACAGAAGGAAAAATTTCTTTACTTTGAAGGTAACAGAGCACTGGAACAGGCTGCCCAGAGAGGTTGTGGAGTCTCCTTCTCTGGACATCTGCAAAACCCACCTGGATGGGTTCCTGTCCAACCTGCTCTAGGTGAACCTACTTTGGCAGGGGGATTGAACTAGATGATCTCCAAAGGTCCCTTCCAACCCCTAACATTCTCTGATTCTGTCTGATAAATGACACCATGTTAGAAAAATGTGCAAGTATTTAAAAGACAGGTAGACATGGGGCTTATGGACATGGTTTAGTGATGGTTTTGGCAGTGTTACGTTTATGGTTGGACTCGTTGATCTTAAACGCCCCTTCCAGCCTAGACGTTTATATCATTCCATGATTGTATAAGTGCATTATTGATAACTGTATTTTTATTTTTACTTTACCATGAACTAGAATATTTATGCCTAAGATCTACTGTTTGCTGATTTAGCATGGCTCACACTAGATCAATGACAAGCACTTTAATATTTTAATTTTCTCCTGTTTTATTTTTGCTTTCCTTCTTCTTCTGAGAATTATTTAGTATGAGGAAAACATACCAGCACCCCTCTTTTCATTCATGCATCAGTTTAATTGGTGCTCTGGAACTGTCTGCTATTATGCTTGCAGAGGGAGTTGATTACTTAAAGCATATTAGCTCCTAGACAAATAATCTATTTTTGCTTTGATTTTTTCATAGATGAAATAGTCATTCTTGTATATATATATATCAATCAAGATCTTAAGTTAATTCTGTATCTGTTCTTGTTGAGACTTTTTTTCTTTTTTTTCTTTTGTTTTGCTAATTTGACTAACTTTCGACAGTGGTGCCTAAACAGGTAATAATATAACAATATCCCATAATCTATTCTCATAGGCAGAATAAAAAGAGGACAATTCCTTTTGCCTGTGGGGGGTTTTCTTTCTCCTAGTCTTTTTATTGAGATTGCTTTCCTCTTAACCTGTACATAGAAAATCTACAGCCTGGGAAACTGATGCTGCATATAATTTAATTAATATTTGTCTGTAATCAAACTTTTTTATCATTGTTTGGTGGCACTGTACTCTGTGTTCATATGTATTCTTCCAAAAACTCTTCTTTAAATATCTTTGTACACACTTTGAAGCCATTTTTATGATCAGGGGTTAGGACCATGTCAGTTTCCCAAAGCCTGGTGTCAGAGACTGTCTGTATCCATTGTATATAATAATTGATACTAGATCATACCTATGCTCCTTGTGATACCCTGTGGTACTAAATATTTTTATTATTTTTGCTAACTTTTACTTTTCTGAATGTGTTTCTTTCAGTTAAAAGTGTCTGAAATAATGTTAGGACTGTATTGTAGCCCA
The DNA here is from genome assembly GCF_963924245.1 of Chroicocephalus ridibundus. Classification (NCBI taxonomy): domain Eukaryota; kingdom Metazoa; phylum Chordata; class Aves; order Charadriiformes; family Laridae; genus Chroicocephalus; species Chroicocephalus ridibundus. Next base: position 79,246,924 of record NC_086284.1, read on the forward strand.
TTAGAATGGTTGCAGGTATTGTATGTGCAGAGGCAGACCATGAAAGGCCTGGAGGAGTTTGAGAACATAACACTGTCCAGAATATGGTACTGAAGAAGCACATAGAGCAGAGGGTGTCTTGCACTTTGCAGGTTTGTCCATGATGACTTATGATGGCCTGAACAGAAAAATAATAAACAGTAATGGTGACTGGTCTAGTGATGACTCAGCTTCCTGATTGGAACTGGGTTTGCCCCAATGTACAGATTTACCTTGAAGCCTATTGAAAGAAGTACAACGAACACATACAGTTTATATTTTTCTTTTTTTCTTTTTAATTGTTTCAATTGATATGCAATTCTTTTCTACAGAATTGTTTCCTATTTTCCAACAAACTTTTTCCCAGTTCATTAAGACTCATCTGAATTCTTATCCTTCCAACACCCCGGCAATCTCTTCCAATTTAGTAAATTTAATAAATACACTGTTTCCTGCATTATCAAGTCAACCTTGACAATATTTTATGGCTGCAAATACAGTTTCTTGGTTTAGTCATCCTTTCTTTGTGCTAGCAAAACAATGGTATTATTAATTTTTTGGAACCATTTTTACATCTGTTTCAACAACTTCCTCCAGACCATGTTTTCCGAACTTGATTATGAGACTGTCATATGAGACAGCATCAAAAACCCCACCGGAGTCAAGACGTGACATCTTTTTTGTCTCTTGCCAGAAGGCCTGTTCCTGTGTCATGGGACGAAATTAGATTGGTTTGACACAGTTTGTTGTTGAAAAATTCGTGATGGCTGTAGGTGTTATATACCCTTGTATAGGACATTACCATAAAATAATAAGAAATGGTAAGTAGAGAGGGAGAAAGAGCTACCTGGGTATGTACGTTTTGGGGGGTTTTCTTCTTCCAAGCTTAGGAAGGACATGGATTTTCAGTCTTTTTTAGTCTCTCTGAACCCTGTGATTTTCTTTGTCTATTTGGCATTCATATTATCAGTTTCAAAACAGCTACTGGGAATAGCTTCTTGATTTCAGGTTCAGTCCAAATATATGACCTTTAAAATGAACACCCACTATTTCTTATTGGCCAGTTGCATCTGATGCTACAGGGATAATTTGCAAGCATTAATTTCACAGGGAAACCAGTGCTTAAACAACTGAAAAATTGGCACCATAGGGAGTAGATTTCACTCCATGGAAAATGAAATTTAAGATTTTGGTGGTTTTGCTGCATGGTGTGCAAATTGCTGTGCAGAGATGTAATTCAAGTCATTATTTACATTTTTATCTGGAAAACTTGGCTATCCATGAATATATCGCAGATATTTCCAACAGACAAGTCACATTGAAGCTGATATAGAGCTTCTTCAGCTCTTACGCTTTCCCTTTACATGGCGCAAACCCTTTTCATGAGCATGATATATAATGCAAACAAAGAGTGTAAAGAAACAGGGAAGGGGAAGCTAATCTTGGACATATTTAAAATGCTTCAAACTGTATAAGTCTGTATTATAAGGATATAAATAAATATGGAAATAATACATGAAGAATACAAAGAATATATACATACATGAATATAAGAATATTTAATGAAGATAAACTATATGTATTGTAAAGTATTTTAGTAGAGTATGAAATTACTAATAAAGAACATGCACACTATAAAACCTTCAAATAAAAGATCTATCTCATAAGGACTTCTATTCTATAGGAATGATGTGATTGTTATATGGTGTTGAAATTTGGGGAACCACAACTGATTGGTATGTGAAAGAAAAACAGTAGAGTATACTTTCAAGTTTTTGAGATCACGCTACTCCTGGGGCAGTAACACTACATTTATCACATACAATCTAGATTAAAGCTATCATTTTATGACCTTTAAAAAAAAATTGTGGGAAACTACAGTGCAGAAGATAAATTAAACTGCTTTTTATGCAGAGGAGGTATTAGGACCAAGGGTAAGAAATGTTTCTTCTCTGAAAACTGCTTGGCTTGCAGTATTACCTGAATTATGTCAGTGTCCTTTCTCTGTAAACCCTATCACCTGGATACTTAGGCTATTGTTTTGTTTTTTCTCAGACAAGTTTGATGGTAAATGTGGCAGTGTTTTAACAAGATTTGAGATGGTAAGACACACTTGGTTATTTACAGCACAGAGGGCAAGATCAGACAGAACTGTCAGGGAGACTCTCTCATTTAGTCTTGAGGTTCAGAAAGGACCCCCTTGCTTTCCTTGTCAGAGAGGAGTCTCAGTGTGGCTGGATCCAATCCTAGTCCCAGACGTGGTCAATGGTTTATGTCTAAAGGATTATATATACACAATCAATCCTTAATATCACTTTTAGCTAAGATTTCAAAGTTTGACATGCTATTAGTCACTTACTGAGGATCTGTTGTGGCAAGGAATGTCTGAATCTTGAGAAGTAGACTTGAGAGGCATTCCTACGCAAGGGGAGATTATGGCGTGCAGCCTGCTGCTGTGCAGGAGAGCTCAGAGGACTCTTGGGCTGTTTGCTGTTTATGGGGATAAAATGATTGACCTATAGTCATATTTACATTTTGACCACAGTACCAATATTGCCTAAGTGAGCCCCCGGCTACTGTGGTGTTATCTGTCTCCCTGAACCCACGCTGAGCTGGGCGCAAGACATCACAAGTGCATGCACCCATTATGACCACCATGGGTGGGTATCGCTTGGGCAGGGTTACAGGAGGTAAAGATCAGGTTGGCATCTGGGGGGGAGCACACTGTCACAAACTAGAACATGGTCCAGCTGTGCAGCAACAGCGAGAGCAGCACTGCCCTTCACTCTCTTCTGCTTCACACTTCTGCTTATCTGTGCTTGGTGCATTCATTTTTGTGGGATTTTAGAGTGTACAGCAAATTTCCTATGAAAGGAAGGGTTAATGCCTACACTGCTGAGTTACTTTGGTCACCTTGGAACTTATGCTTTTCATCTCCTACACAGTGAGAGAAGACCTATCAAAAAATCTAAACGAAAACTCAAATAGTCTTAAACAATTTCACTGCATGTGAGCAAATGTAAACAATATGATAAGTCGATGATACCCATTTTTTCACAACTCAAATACAGCAAATAGCAATTGCTAATGCATTGTGAGCAAGATCATGGTTTTCCATCCTTACTGAAATGGGATTTTTGTTACCCTTGTTTCTGTGGGTGTTAGTAAATTTGCAGATTTTGTGTGTCACAGTATGGGATTGCAATGTTAAGCTTTCTCTGTAACACACTGTGGTACTCATTGGCTGTGTCTCTGACTTTTATGACTGTTAATTTGTTGTTTTGTTGTATGTGAACCACTTAATATTAAAGCTAACTTTTGCTCTTCATTCCATCATTTGAACTTTTTTTGAGCAACTATCTCAGCTTTTACTGTGCTTGGGTCTTCTTATATATTAACATCATCAATCATTGGGAATGTTAAAAGGTGCTTTTCTTCTCCTTAAATGCTGAATTATAAATGTGGACAAAGATGTACCTAAGTAATTTTAAAGCAAAGACAGTAACATAGTAAATTTCTTGGAGAACTTTAGAAAGTCAGAGTAGTCAATGAGATGTGAATATTTGTGTGAATCTGGGAAAAAGTTTGTAAAAGGGAAAATTGATATAGGTACACAGAAATGTAATTACTCACCATGACATTAGTCCTGATGAGATAGATTTTAAATAGTCGTCTTCTCTTCTTTATAAGAGAATTTTGTGAAGACATTTATTTTAAAGATTAAATCAAAATTGATGACAACATAGAAGTCTCATCAAGGTGATTTTACACTGAAATTATTCTAATTTCCTAATAGTACAAGGCCTTTTTTCATAATGTGGTTTCAGACTGGAAGGCAAACAGAAAACCACTGTGGGAGAAAAACAGAAATACTACACTAATACTACTCATCAAATTAGGGGCCATGGACATTCTGTGTCAGAAGTTTAATTTGTTGTTTGAAACGCCAACACTTTAGATATCACTAATCAGTTACAAATGGCTAATAAATTGTGTGGTCAGAAAGATAGTGCTTTTGCCATCTGTGTTATGCAAACCTTTACTGTATTAACAGATTTCTACCCAAAGTCAAGGATTAAGTCATTACTAAGACTAGCAGTTACCTTAGTACCTACTGTTCTTGGTGGCAACTAACATCTATTTAGCCTTACTAATTTATACACAGATCTGAAAAGCACATTATCTCTATTTCTTTGCTACTTTGTGTCATGTAATTTCAAACTCTCTAGAGACCTTGGAAGGGGTGGTGGGCTTGCATATTCATTTGACAAGTTTAAAAGTTTAAGGAATAGGTATTGCATGCAGATAAATGGAAGTAGTGACAACAGGAATCATTGTTCATGGAGGAGAAGTATTTTCACTGAATTAAGACAGCAATAACCCTAGAAGGAAGTTACTTGAAGGGGTAGAATAGAAGGGTTTAATATAAAGAAGGATTGCGTGTCTGTGTGTGTTTGTTTGTTTGTTTGAAAACCACAGGATAACAATTTCATACAGAAAAATAATTCTGACTTTAGTAAGAGCAGATGCAACATCATGTATAAGGAAGTGTCCTAGGCACAGACAAGGGAAGGCATACTCTTTGTTTGGGAGGAGGAAATTCTCCATGGTACATATTTGAAAGAAACTTGATGATTTTATATTCTGTAATGGTATGAAAGGACTTTGTGTTTTCTCTTTCTGAGAATCCTTATTAGTATTTTTCCAAAGAGAGAGTAATATTCAACCTGCATATTCCTAATATAAATACTTACATTTCCTACAATTTGCCATAGCATAATTTTAACATGAGTAAGTCAGCACTTTGATAAATGAAAATTTGTCTTTATTACAAATATTATAATAAATTTTCCTCTGTAATATTTTTAAAATTGCTAGGTCTTATATTGGGATCATATGTAATGTCAATACCTTTCTGTTATTAGTTTAATTAGACAATCAAGGAAAATCATAGGATCACAGAACAGTTGAAGCTGAAAGATACCTCTGAAGAACATCTGGTCCAACCTTCTCCTCAGAGCAGGGGCAGCTAAGGCAGGTTTCTTAGGACTGTGTCGTCTTCTTTACTTCCCCCATCAGGTGTTTATGCACATGGATAAGATCTCATGAGCCTTCACTTCTCGAGGCTGAAATATCCCAGCTCTCTCAGCCTCTCTCATATACCAGATACTCCAGTACTTTATTCATCTTAGTGGCTCTTCGTTGGATTCACTTCAATATGCCCATGTCTTTCTTGTACTGAATGATGGGGCATTTTTTCCATTTGCATCGAGCAGATAGTTGAGGAAAAGAAATAAGACAGAAGAAAGAATACAGCTGACAAAAGTGACAGGTTCAACAAAGTAAAGACTGTTAGTGGCTTGTTGCAGTATTATGGCAGGACTGCAGTTATACTAATGTATTGGTAGTAGGGGACAGTATCTAGGGAAAACTGGTGATCTACGGTAAAAAGGTGAGAAATGTTTCTTGTATATTTAAAATGCCTGTGCGTTTCTGTATGAATTTATTATTATAAACAAATCCACCTATTACTAAGTAAATATGAAGACAAGCAGAAAGATAAAATAGTTGTTCTTGGTGAGAAAATGACATTTGATTCATAATGTGAAAACCAGCTCTTGTCACTGGTTTCCTCTTTATGTATTTCTTAACTGAAACTTATCTCCTTTGCTCAAAAACTGTACGCACCTCAAAAGCATTTTGTCTGTAATGAAATTCTTTAACCTGTACACAGAGCTGTCAAAATGTTTCAACTTGCACCCCCTTTTATCTCTTAGTGCCGTATCTGCTGATGAGAGAACCATAACAGTGGCACACAACTTTAAATGGAGCTGATCTACATGAATCTCTGTTCTTAATATTCTCTTTTGCAGCTCTATGGACTCCAAGGTGAAACAAAAATAATGGCTGGACCAACAACTTCTGGCGTCTGCATTCCGGTATCTTGTAGAGATTAATAATAATAAAACCCAGACCAAATAATCAAGGCAACAGGAACTTTAGACACAATCTACTTCATCCTTCCACAAAAAGATATATCTATATGTGCAATTACATGAGGAATGCCACATATTTGAAAGAGACTTTTTTTTTTGTTCTATTTTCTTTCACCCTTTTCATTCTTGTTTCTTACTGAGAATTGTTGGTACTCTTCAGAAAACATAATGCTGTCATTCAAAGTCTTGGTATCATTCCATGTTCAAAATATCTTTAAAACAGACACCAAAGAGGGACATGATGGTTTTGAGGCATTTTTAAACATAGATTATGTTCAAGCCATGAATCATTCTTTGTTAAGGACATCCAGAAAACACACAACAAGACTATGATCTTAACACTTATTCTATAGGGGAACAGATACAAGTCAATAGGATTCCTTTAGGCGTACTGGTACGAATTTGCTAGGAAAGCAGGAGAAACTCTTTGCACTATGCTACACAAAGATATCAAATCCCTCCTGGTTTAGATTACCTATTTTTTTTATGATAAAAGGTTTCATCAGGTTTTCTGAGACCCTGTCTGTAACCCCTCTATGTGTGTAGAAACATGCAAAATAAAATTCTTAGTGACATAAACATGTCAGATTAGCATGGCATACATGAAAAAACACAGAAATGTTATTAGAATATTTGGAGTAGTCTTAGACTTATGTAGTTATGTAAAAGTTCACTGTTTCAAATTACATCAGTATTTTAAGCACTATTTTAAAATCAGATAAATGGAAGAAAATGGAAAGTTAAATATCATGCATCTAAGACTGTTTCTCAGTTCATTGCATTATGACAGCATGTTTAATAGTCATATATCACCATAACTGTATGATGACACAGATTAATTTATTAAACCAAACACCTATGATCTTTTTCCCTATTCAAATAAGCGAGGGATACGATATTGGTTTCCAAAGAAAAGGAAGAAAATGCTGAACCCTTTCTTGATTTGCCAGAGCTCTCTACTTAGCAAGAGAAATGAAAAGAATATTTTTGCTATCTAAATAGATTAGGTGGGTACCAGAAGCTATTTATGTTCAATTATACTGCCTGATTTATTTAGTGAGTGGGCAGATTTTATGTAATTTGTTTAATAACACAGTAGAACAATGTTTATTTCATGATATAATTAAAAAGGTTGGATTGTAATATAATAAACTACTCAGTGCATGGCAGTAATGACATTACACAATTAAGGATTTCTGCATATTTCTGTGTATTCAGCTACATCAGTATTGGAAAGAAGTCCAGATTAAAAATAGGGGCACTTGAAGAAGACTAGAATATGAACTTTCACTATGTCAAGTAATCCTATCCATGTGTAGGGTTTTGCATTAAGTTCTGAGTAGTTCAAGATCACACCTGAAGACAATTTTCACAAATAAAGATAAACTCTCAGGTTTTTAACATGGTAGAGAAATTAACTTATTATTTTTTAATTATTTTTTTAAATGTTTTATGTTTAAAAAGAAACTTTTGCAACTGTACTCATTCATTCATATTCTGTGGGGTTCAGATTTCTCACATAGAACACGTGCCCTTTAATAGTCCATGGTCTGGTTTCTTATATTTTCCCTAAAGTCTTGGTAGCATGACTTGCTCCGAGATCTGATCAGTGCTAGTCTTACCAGGGATGTTTGGCATCAGATCTAGTATTCTCCATTATATACCACGTATATACAAACTATATCCTCTGATTCAGTATGCGAGTCCTCATGTGGAATTAAAAGTTTACTACAGTAACTGTATCCTAAGAATGACTAGGATATACAAGACAAGACAGAAGGGTGGATTAGTGTTTCCTTGGTTTTTATGTTCTTAGAAAGTTCTTCACTTTACACTAGCAATATCTCTAGTTATCTTCAGCAAAGTTATGGTTTCTGTTTCTGCTCCATTCATGTGTCATTGCAGACCAGCCTGGACACGCCAGTTACGAAGCCTAATGATAGGATGCTTATCATTTTTTATTTTTTATTTTTTGGAAGATTTTAATGAATATGCACTACTTGTATAGTTGAGCATTCTGCTCAACTGTGTATGGTTATCTTTCCTTTCTTTGCTAAAGGACAATACTACATTTTTATGATATTAAATCCATATTCATTATCTGGGAGCATAACTAGAAACGTATAATTAGGAAAACATTCTTAAGCCTCACTTTGGTTTTGAGGCCAAGTATAAAAAGAAAGCCAGCAGTTAAATATCAGACTCATTTCTATGTTTTTCTTACCATAAAAGTTGATCAAAGTTGGTCTTAAAAAAAAAATAAAGAAGGAAAATTCTCTGTACAGCATTTCCCTGATTACTTTTGCACTATGTAGGAGAAAAGAGGACCCCAGAGTCATGGAAGGGAAGTATAAAAATATGTTAATAGAAATCCATCAATTACACATCCAGATAGAGTGGAACAGACATCCTGGCCGTCTTTTAGATATACACTAAGTATACTCACACTTTAGGCATAGTTTGTTAAAAATATGATTTAAATTCAGATTTTTTTCAGACATGTATATAGGTATTCATATACTTATTTTTCAAGATAATCTCTTCAGGATTACCATTTTAAAAAACATAGAGAAAAAAGAAAATCCGTATTTTAATTTGTTCTGAAGATGTTCAGTTCTGGGCTATGAGATCTGTTTCCTGTGCTAAAATGGTAACTCGACTAGGAATAATTAGATCCTGAATGAGGCTAAAAATAAACTTTTGAGGACTTGTGCACCATATATTTTTCAGATTGCTTTTGTACAGGTTTATCTTTCCCTCCTTCTTTTGTCCCTCAATAACGAATTCCTAGCAGAGATTTTATCTTACTTTTCTGAATAGAAACACTCAGGCTCCGAATATGTGTGTAACATATCTGTGAAAGACTGGCTTCATACCTATAACAGATGTCCTTGGTAATTTTAATTTTTTTGAAATCTCATAGAGTCTGAAATGGACTCATTCATTCACACAGGTGAAAGATTCAACTGTTTCACTTTAGCAGCCTTGCTCTGAGAAATTTTTACAGATGACTGAGGCGGAAAATTCTACATGCTCCAGTGCATGAGTAGCTCTGAAGCACACATGGTTTTGATGGAATTTCATTTTTACTGAGTACCTTGAAAGATTACAACACACAGGTAAGGCTGGCTTCTCGCACGTACAAATTTAAAAAGCTAAGTAATCATTAAACATACTGTCATGGGTTTATTTCTGAATAGAACCATAGAATCACAGAATGATTTTGGATGGAAGGGACCTCCAAAGGTCATCTAGTCCAACCCCCAAATAGCTACAAATTAGATCTGAACTGAATATTATCTTGAAAATTTTGTTTAAATTTCCCTAGGTCTGACTTCAAATAAATGTAGTTTTTCATTACTACAGTTCATATTTAAGGTATATTCCCAGAAACTGATAGGCTAATGCATCTCCTTCTCCTGCATGACCATTCATATTAGTGAAGTTCAGTGTTTGTGAAAAGACACAACACTACAGGCCACAAATGGTGTTTTGAGGAATCATAGACATTCCTCTCACATATTTCTCTGCTTGAAATATTCACCATTTTAATGTGTTAATATACTGATTGAAAACTTAAATGGAAGAAGTTGAAGTACTCAGTGCCTTCAAGCTTTATTTATCATAGTTGGTTAAACATCCTAATTCACTAAGGATTATGAGACAAACAATTCCATGTATTCAGTGCATTCAATAGTAATTTAAAATTAAACAGGGAAACTTTTTGAGTAATTATAATAGAAACTATGAAGTAAAATTGAATCTCCAGAACAGATGAAAATGTAAACATATCTAATTGGGTAAGCTACAGACTCCTTCCAAATATTACTTCATAATTCTATCAGGGGTGGCACCAAAGAGTGAAAACAAAATATAATCTTTTCCTAAAGAGGTAAGGGATGGTTTGGAGTTTCAGCACCTGACCTAGCCAAACACTGATGAATCAAAGATGTATTTTTTTTACTTCAAAAAAGAGGAAAGAACAAGTGAACTGAAGTGACCTGAAAGACGCAGGGTGGAGTTTCATAAAAGCAGGAATAACAACTGAGGAGAAAGAGACAGATGATCAATTTAACTTCGGTCTTTCAGTGTCTGTTATTTGTGGAATGTCTGTAGGATATAGAGATCATAGAATGTTTTGAGTTGGAAGGGACCTTCAAAGACCAGCTAACCCAAGCCCCCACCATGGACAGAGACATCTTTCACTAGGTCATTCTACAGAATGTTCTTCAGAAATAAAGTCCAATTGAACTCAGTGAATTTTTCATGTAAAAAAGTCTGAAAGTTTAGGTCTTTTGCTTAATCATGTTTCCAATTTCATTATTACATTATATATTATTAAACATTAACGGTAATGATTTGTACTTATATTTAATAAATGAAACATATTAATAAAGTGTCTGTTATGGTGTAACAGAATAGTACACTCACATATTATATTACTTTCTTAAAAGACATGCATGCTTGCAAAGTTTTGGAGTTGAAAATATACATAGTACTCAATAGCTTTAATTCTCAATATTAGCTGGTAAATATAACTCCACATAAAACCTGTGCATACATAAGTTTCCACATGAACGAGGATAACTCAGTGGAAACTGTAGGATGAACAGAAATTAGGAAAATAAACAATATTTGGAAAGATTTGAAAACAATGATATTTAAAAATACATATCCTCATGATACAATATACTCCTGGGTTTTTCAAACCATGCTTCACGAATCAAAGATGCCATCCAGTCATCATGCTACGTAAGAAAAAATAAGATAGCCATTAAAACCCCCTTATTTTTTCAAAATGGATAACAGTTTTTTAACTTTGCAACACAAATACGTGATAAAAGATTATTCATTTATTTTTCAGATCAGACAACTGGAAAAGAAAACAACGTAATTTGATTTCCAGTCTCTCCCCTGCCCCCAAGTGAGCAGTTAAACTTATTTTCAAACCACCACTTCCCATTTCTCCCTCATTTTTCTTTCTTTATTTTTAATCATTTAATTTAGTGGTTAAAAGCAAGATATTATTCACACAGCTTTACTCTTTCTTTCCTAAGAATATCTTCATTTTCTAGACTGCATTGCTTCTTTTACTAAGCAGTTGAATAAGACCACTGTCCTGGGCTTCAGCTATTATTTTGGAGCAAACAGTGAAAGTTCCTGAAAGCTATTTTTCCGTCATAGAAACCTCTGTATAATTCTTTTCAGATACAACACATTAAGAAAAAAAAAAAAAAAAGTTGCGAAAATGACACATTTTGCTTCAGCTTCAATCCTCTTTTCAAAATTTCTTTGGGCAATTTGATATACTTAAGTTTCTCCCCTAATCCAAACAAAAAAAAAATTTCAAATCTCTTGTGAAAAATATTCCATTTTTTACTTAGTTCTAATTAGTGTTTTTGGAAACCAAAAACTAGTTAATTGTCATCTGCAAATGTCTGGATTTAAATGCCTTATATTAAAAAGGAACTTTTTAGCAAAGCTCAGAACAAATATGGGGTAAAATAGGAATATTTACTTGATTAGGCTATGCATTTTTTTTCTTCTGTCCATTTCTCTATTTTGGCTTCACACTTCACGGCTTCCAGTGCTATCGTGCACACCTTCAGTAACTGGAAGTTTCATTTATTAAAAAAATATCGATTTACTCCTTTAATACAGTTCATCCTATGCAATAGACAAGGCAGGGAGCATTTGAATAAAGCAAATAACCATGCCATTTTACCTGCCCAGTAGCACACATGATCAAAGCACTAGCAATATTCTTTCTACTATGGCTTGATAAAAAATGGGGTAACGTTAGCCTTATATACTTATTTACTTCAATACAATACATTAACAGTAAATAGATTATATGTTTATGCTAAAAACTTTACTTCACCAGCTGTACTCCTGAACTTATAAAGCAGTCTTTTATTATTTGTCCTGTGTGAATCTGTCCTTAGAAAAGTCTGCACTGCACACTAAAACAGTGCTTATATTAAAACTGAGGAGGATCTCTGTGGAACCAAAACTGGGAAAGACAAAGGTACAGTAGACCTTTCTGAGAAATCTCTGGTGGAGCTGATGGTTTTCCTCACTCAGATTCACAGAATCACACAGAATGGTAGGGTTGGAAGAGACCTCTGGAGATCATCTAGTCCAACCCCCCTGTCAGAGCAGGGTCACCTACAGCAGGTTGCACAGGAATGCATCCAGGCGGGTTTTGAATGTCTCCAGAGACGGAGACTCTGCCACCCCTCTGGGCAGCCTGTTCCAGTGCTCTGCCAACCTCATAGTAAAGAAGTTCCTCCTCATGTTTAGGTGGAACTTCCTATGCTCAAGTTTGTGCCCATTACCTCTTGGCCTGTTGCCGGGCACCACTGAAAAGACCCTGGCCCCATCCTCCTGACACCCACCCTGACACCAAACCCTTTTCATTTTTTGGATCCCTGTGTTACAAGAATTTTTCAGCTGGAATTTGAGTCTTTGAAATGCCTGTCTGTAGAAAAAGTCAGTGTTGCTTGATTCCTCATGTGGGACACTTTCTGTCTATCCAGCAGGTCTTTTAATAATAACATTTGACATTAACTGATGGAAAGATGACCATAAAATGCAGAATAGGACAATGATATCAGTGACTTTCCATTAAAGCTGAAGACCATATGTTCTGAGACTAGAAATTATTAGTTTAATGTGTATGCAGTGAGAAAGCCATGGTTGCCTGGAAATGTTCAACGACCTTGGGCCAGAGCTCTACCCATAGATCACATCTCTTCTCCTGCTCTTTGATGAGAAGACCTGGTTTTGTCCAGAGTTTGACCTGCCTAAAATGCTGGTGTGAGGTTCTATGGGAGTCTGGGAGTAGCTGTAGGGGTTCTGGCTTACTGACAAAACTAAAACCCAACAACTTCTATTACCAAACCACAAGCACAAAATGACAGTTTCCGGCAGTTTGTAACTGCACAAAACTTAAATGAATTTTCATGAAATAGAAGAAGTTACTTTTCTCTTAAAAATTTCCAGTTGGAAGTCGTGGTGTCATATTTGGTGTCAATACTCATTGAGAGGATAAAGAACAATAAAGATGCTTCATATTACTCTATATTGGCAAGTGTTAGGGAACTTTAATATAGAGGCTGTCATACTTAGAAAATTATGACATTTTATGTAATAAACTGCCATGAAGAACTGAGGAAGTTATAATAGGTAGATAAAACTATCCCAGTAAATTTTCAGATGTGTGCCCATCCTTTCTGCAACACAATTTGCAAGTGTAATTAATCTGTGATTGCTTACCTGTATAGTGGCATTACTATCTGATTGAAGGCACAAGTTCATTTTAACCAGAGCAAAGTTGGAGGGTTTATTGGGAAAGGAGACTGGTCTTTTTTTCCCAGATACTTGTGACTCCCTTCAGGACAGGAGATAATGCAAACTTGACAGCATACTCCAGCTGGGAAATGCAGGTGCACTGTACCTACCCCTTGCGTTCATAAGTTGCATTTATGAGCTCCTATAATCATCTGCAAAGAGATAGACTGTAAATATGAAAATCTTTAATATGAGATTGATTCTCTTAATTCCTTCATCAGTTTTAAATTGATCACTTTTCCAATCTTATATTTAATTTGAAGAAATGTATACTAAATCTGTACTGATAATATGAGATAACATTATCCCAGCCTCTCTAACTAACTTCTCATTACAATGACCCAAATTGCAGTGCTATTCTTTTCAGTTTCTACCCGAAGAAACTGCCAGGTATGAAATACTCTATATAAACACTTTCCTGTAACATATACTGAAATCACTTGTCTAACTGCATAGAAAGTAAAAAACTAGCTCCTGTTACTTTAGCAAATAAATGGGAATTAATTGAAAACTTTAATGACCTCTTTGGAAACTGAGATCCTAAGTAACTATCTGATGAACAGAGCTGAGGACAAGATATCCTATCATATCAAAATGTAATGGTTTTTATTTTAAGATCCTTAGAAGAAAATATCAGAGCTTTAGTAACTACCATTCCATCTTTTTTGTCCTATACCCAAAATTACTCTGACCAGGATCAAGTAGATAGGGTTTTATTTAACTTATGTTTTTATACTCTCACCAACTTGCCAATAAATATGTGAAATGTTCTGTAGTACATTTCTGTTGCTTTACATTCAGGCTGTCTGCTATTTTCAGAGGTACTGGTAAATGGACTTCTTTTCTGCTAGAACGAAGGCTCAACTGATCAGTGCTGATAGTTCTCCCAGTACCTCCCCACAGACCTCATCATATGCTCAGGATACGTTCACTGCCTCAGTTCACTGGTTAAGAAGTGAGCGAACCAGTGGATGTGACCTTATATGCCTCGCAATCTGGTTTACTCAGCTGTTTAATGACTACCTCAAGATTTTTGAGGCTCTGAGGAACTGATTGATTTAGGCACATAGATGCATATAAGACCACAGTTCTGTTTATACAGTTTGGGAAGGGAGAAAGGCATAGTACTCCTAGGTAAACTGCAGGTAGATGACTTGTTATTTAAAGACTTTTTCCCTAGTTTTACAAACAACAACTACTTAAGGAGCCGCTCTAATCTAATGAAAGAAAGATTCTTCAGAGGGAGAAAACTGACTGAAACCAGGTGGGACCTTCACATTGCAAAGTAAATGATACAAAGGCTCCACAGCCAGTCTTACATGAGGTACACACACCTCTCATGTCACAAATCAAAACATATTCAAGCATCAGATGCACTGGGTAGTTTTAAGAAGCTCTATTCCTCCTTCTAGTCTCCTCTCCTGCTTTGGTCTTACAATATGGACATCTCAATTCTTCCAAGTACAGTGATACACCTTTTCTTGAGACGTGATGAGCACCACATCCCTGCAGCTGCTTAATGGTGCAAAATCTGTTTTCTTCCACCTCAATACCTGTTTTGTGTTCCTGCTTTGGCATACGAACTGATGGACAAAAGGAATCTTTAGACAACCCAGGTCAGGGTTGCTACTTCTTAGGCAGTATGTCTGTCTCTGGAATGCCTAACTTCTACCTTTGCCAGGAAACAGAAAGGTGACAAGCAAGATAATGGCAATGAAAGCAAGCTATTAAAAGCAAGCTATTAAATAAAACACAATATTGGAATAGTAATACTAATACTACTCATAATACTAGTAATACAACCCCTTTCACTAAAATTAAAATGTGTCAGGAGGATCAGAGTTAATTCTGACTGTATCAGTTCAAGTCTAAGACCTGTAATGCTGATTATTTTACTCAGAAAATCTATATTTAGTCACCTGAATCATTCATAGGTGAGCGTTGAATTGTTCCAGCCACATGTAAATCACAGGACAAGTAGGAAACTTAATATATTGAAGGGAATCATATTCTGAAATCCATTTGGATGGAGTAAAACACAAGTCTGATGATACATTTTATTTAAAATACCATGATTTCTTTCTTTAATCTGGTAGAAGAGCAGAAGAAACAGAAATGATGGGCATTGCAGAGAGAAGGTGTCAAATGAAATGTATGGTTTAATTAAAATCTTCTTTAGATTTGACCTTAGCTTTTTTTCTGAATTGAACAGTGAACGAAAAAATTAATTTTTTTTTGCATAGTCCTGGACAGACCATAAAAGACAATGACATAATATTAAGTTCAGACATTACTATTCAAAGTTTTACTATGCTTTTCTCACCTGTTTTCTTTCAGTTAACTTTTTTATTATTTTATTTATTAGGAAAATATCATTTATTAGTCTGTGCCAAAATAGAAATAAATAGCATAATATTTTGCATTTGCTTCAGATGCAACACCTACCGAAAGTTGCAGTCATATTTGTGTTAGGAAAGTCATTAAATACAGAAGCTAAAATACTAATTATTTTCCTGAAATGAAGGAATAATTGTTAAACAGCTTGTGTAAAATACAAAATGTTCTGAATATACTTTCTATGCAATTCATGACAGACTAGCTGGCATTCTATTTATGTAAGGGACACAATAAAAAACAATTTCTGAAAGTTTGAAAATATATTTAATTTTATCTTATCTGCTCAGTCTTGCCATACTGAGCACCAAATAAAATATATTTCCCTAACCAAAATGCTTGCACACCTAAGATCTTGTTCCATAATTATCAACTAAGAACTGACCTTTCATTACCCTGGGATCTCAGCAAAGTCACCAGAGATTTACCTCAGTGGATGGCATGATTTAAGTTACCTGGTTGTAGGATCTGACCGTGTAATGTGATGGGCAACATGTTATTACAAAATATAATTGTAGCCTTTCTATTAAAGGCAAGGAAAAGGTATTGTTGTTCTCATTTTCTTTAATAGCCCATGTTTTTAGTACTCAAGATATGGAGGCTTCAGATTTCTTTTCAGTCTGACAAGGTTCAGACTCCTGGCTTCTGCCTCCCAAATGAATACCTAACCATTAAGCAAAAGGCTAAAATGGTTACTTCTTAACGCAGCCATTAAAACCTACTGGCAACACTAATTCATGTTGCTGTTGTGCCTACAGGAGAACTGATGCTTCGTTTTGCTCTCTCTGACATTTTCAAAAGAGCTTTATACAGAAAATTTGGACTGAAGATCTTGTAAGAGACAATTGCTCTCAAGTCAAAACAGCAGTTTTAAAAAATATTGTTTGGTAAGTCTTTGGTAAGTGTCTCGTTAGTACCTGGATGCACGTAAGAATAGGAGTTTAATACATGTTACCATTGAGACATTTAGATTGCACTATCGTGGGCACAGAGAGCACTGGAGGGCCAAAATGCTTGGTAAGAAAATGGGGATATTTTTGATGATCTTTATTTGGATCAAGTATGAAAAGAATATGGAGGATTAGACTGGAGATTTCATCAATGAAAAGTTAAGCAGGACGTTTGAAGAGCAGCAAAGAATATCACTACCAGCACAGAGCCTAGAGATAAATGACAAGCAATTAAAAAATTATTAGTGTCTCTTTGTTTTATGTTAAAATAAACACACAATGTGTGGAAATAGTGTGCATAGATATATTTGCGCATGTATGTTGTTGGATTTTCTCTTCCTGAGAAAATGGACCTCATTACTAAAGCACTACTGTCACGCTTTTGGTATAAAACTGTAATTTTGGGGAAAACTCCATATTCAATTTAAGAAGCTGCTAATGCCAGAGTATGTTTTTTTACAAAATTGCTAGAGTGTGTTTTTGTATGAGATTGCTTTCTGGAAAAAAAGAAAACTTTGAAAATTAGATACAGGTTTGGAGAATTAGAAATAGTTTCAACAAATAGAGCAGTCAAGAATACAAGATTAAAGTAATCGATCACGAGGATGTTTTGGATTTGAGGTAGCATATATGGAACCTAATGCACAGGCAGGCAGGTGAACAAGATTATAAATGCCATAAATTGCATCAAAATACTTACCGTATTGATGACTCTCTGCATTACACAGAACTGAAGGGTATTAAAAGGAGGAGGTAATTGTGATTACATATACAGGCTAAAGAGTTGGTGGGTTTTCATACTTTTAGGCATTACAAATATTGATGTATCACAGCTCATATTTTACTGCACTAAGCACAATCATGTCTTCACATTATTTGTTAAAATAAGCATAGAGACTCTAATTTTGTTTGAGATGAGTGAAATATATTCTTTTCTCTGTGTTTTAAGCCCTCTGAAGACCTGTCTGTCCAGGCAGCCTCCAAGAGACAAAATCCGATCCCCCTAGTCTCACCATTTCTCCCCACTCTGACTCCACCACTCTCCAGCTCTGCCTCGCGCCTGCCCTGGTTGTTCAGGCAAGCAAATAAGGCTGGAGTATGAACTGAAGTGTAAACTCAGCTCTGAGCTTTCTCATGGCTGAATTACTCCTTCCATCTGAACCTCCAAGTTGATAAAAATGTGCTAAAATTGGAAGTGTCTCTTCAAATGGAAGCCCCATGTACACAGATTTCATTCCTGGCAATCCAGCATACAAGTTATAAGAGGAAGGTGCAACTCAATGCTCAGATGTCATTTTTTCATTCCTGTAGCACTTTGGGTATGTTATGAACATCAGAATTTTGCCAGGCACTCATATAATATGTAATATAGTAACAAAATAACTGGTTTATCAAATTTTGCAACTGAATATGATATGTCCACTTTTTATCCATTGTCTAGACCTCAAGGTTCTATATGTTGCATTTATTGGATGAAATTGATTCACAACCTATCTCTGGCAAAGAGTTAAATAAATAAATAATTCTAAAGCAGGGGCTTTCTTGAAAGAAAAAAAAAATGATTTTCTGTTTTTACATTATGCAAACTGATCCTTTATTCCTTTCTGTTTTCCTGACCATTTTTACTCTATGAAAATACTTTACTTCTCACCCCTTTGTCTATGTTAGCTACATCCTGCATGAAATGCATTCAAAATCTAAGTAAAATATGTCAAGTGAGTCTGCTTTTGTTACTCTTCATTGATATATTTAAAAATTCCTTTAAAATAAGTATTTTTTTGAGAAAACTATATTCCTCTGGTCTTCTTCCTATTCAATAGGTTTCTTTTTACCTTATTCCAGACACTTCAATATTCCCATATATTTTATATTTACTGAAATTTGCTGCAATCACTGCACTTACAAATAGGAAAGCTATGGTTGATTTACATTTGTAATTAAAATAAAAATCAGAAGTCACTGCCATATTAAATCGTAATCTCATGCACATCTCTATAAAATAAGACCTAACCACCTTTAAAGTTATCAGTCTTAAATGCAGCTTCTAGAGTTTAAGAGAAACTTTATTTTATATATCTGATTTTTTCTTTAGCTAAAGGAAACTTTAATTTTCAAATTATTTTGAGACTTTAGTATTTGGATTATGTTATAAATGGCAACACAACCAAAGACACTGAAATAAAAAAATGTTTAGCTAATGATTTTAAATAATTAAAAATATTATGATTTTTTCCTATTATGTCATATTCAGGTTTTATTCCATTGCATATTATAAAATAAAAAAAATCACAAGAACTAGTCACTATAAACAGTTCATCTGTCAAAATACTGACAGCTAAGCAGTGCCAAAGCCTTTATCTTCATTTTCTATCAAATTAAAATAGTGTAAAATTAACCTAATTCAATAACATAATTCAAGCTTTCAGTAATTGAACCTCATCAGTGTCAGGTAATGTCAGGCAAATGATTCAGCTAAAGTTTCTTCTATTTATGTCTTTTAAATTCAATGACAAAATAGGAAAAGAGAGATGAACACACATTAAAATAGGTACCATTTTTGATCACCTTCACTAACGTATCTTTTATAGAGCTAAAACCCTATAAACTCTAAACCACTGTCTTTTGGTGTGTGCTTGCTTTGCTGTGTAAAGCAAATTTTGTTTCTATTTTGTTTGTTACCATTCTACTCCTTCCCAAAGTGGTTTTTGTATTGACTGCGCTAAATCTTGCTACCCGAATGCCAAACTGATCTTACATTAATTCCATCACATCCAATCACTTCTATTTTTATTTACTGTTCTCATGCTTCTTCCTTGTATTTCTTTTTAATTCAAATGAGTTACATCCTTTTTCATGCTTACTTGTATCTTGCCAAGATATAGCCAGAGTGGTTAGTAGTACAGACAGATCAATGTGACCCTGATACACATAAATAGGAAAAAAAGTACATCAAGAAAAGACTTGGACACAACATAATGAAAATACAGCACTTCTATTATTCTTCAGTTCCATTACATTTTTAGGATTTTTTCTGAAGCCATTGATCTTATTTTGTTGACAGAAGATAAACACTTCAGCAGATAAAGAGCTGAACTTATGCTTTGTGTTCCCCATCCATTTTTCAAAACTATTAGTTTGTTGTAAAGTGGTTCCTCCTGGAATTAAATATTTATCTTCTACAAATTTTTGCAACCCTGTTAATATATATTATTATCCTGAATTTCTTAAAGGAAAAAAATGTTTAGTTTAAAAATACAAAATCAAAACAAATGCTACAAGTGACTTCCTTAACATAAACCATACATGATTAGAAGATCATATGATCTTAAGTATGTCCCAAAAACCTAACAGATTGGTGTCAGGACTGCAAAATATCTGGATTCGTTCTGCCTTACTTTAAGAGATAAATGAGACTTTTACCTCCCCAGACTTCAAAAGAAGCAATATTCCATTGTTGCATGTCTTGTGATGATGATCTTACATTTTATTCAGCACAACTGATTTTGAAAAACCTCAATTGGTCTATATAGCACATTAATACTACTCTATCAGGGTTAAAATGCTAAAAGGTAAAAAAGGAAAAGAAAAAAAAGAAAACATAAAAAAAAGAGAAATAGGGGGAAAAAAGCAAAAAACAGAAAAGCAAAAAGCAAAAGCAAAAAAAAAACAGAAAAAGAAAAAGAAAAAGGAAGAAAAAGAAAAAGAAAAAGGAAAAAAAAAGAAAAAGACAAAAAAGCTAAGGCTTTTCTATTAAATAGAATAGAATAGACTATTTCAGTTGGAAGGGACCTACAACGATCATCTGTTCAACTGAATGGCCAATTCAGGGCTGACCAAAATTTGAAGGAGGTTATTATGGCCATTGTCCAAACGCCTCTTAAACAGACA
This sequence comes from Chroicocephalus ridibundus, assembly GCF_963924245.1. Lineage (NCBI taxonomy): Eukaryota > Metazoa > Chordata > Aves > Charadriiformes > Laridae > Chroicocephalus > Chroicocephalus ridibundus. The sequence continues at coordinate 79,267,523 of NC_086284.1, forward strand.
CTCTTGGGGCATCATCCACCTCTCTAAGAAGCCTGTTCCAGTGTTTGACCACTGTACCATTTTGTTGGTAAAAAAAATGCTTCCTAATGTCCAGTCTAAACCTAAGTTCGGGGTAGCATCTCTGTTGACCTTTTTTCCATTAAACTGAAAATTTTAAACTCAACCATTTCATGACCACTGTGGCCAAGACAGACACCTACTCTCACATCTTGCACAAGTCCTTCTCTATTTGCAAATAACAAGTCCAGGATGGTATCTTTCCTAGTTGGCTCACTGAGTACCTGTGACAAAAAGTTATCTCCTACAAATGTCAAGAATTACCAAGACCAGCTGATCACAGCAATATGTTCGACCCAAATGATGTTTTGGAAGTTGAAATCTCCCATAAGGACAAGGGCTACTGAGCCAGAGATTTCTCCTTATTGCCTATAGAATAACTCATCAGTACTTACATCCTGACTGGACTATTGGTAATAGATACCCAGTACAACGTCTCCTTTGTCTATCATCCCCCAAATCCTCACCCAGAGGCTCTCGACCACATCATCACTAACCGTAAGGGCTGTACAATCTAACTTCTCCCTTAGTGCAACACTTCCACCTTGCCTGCACTGCCTATCGCTTATGAACAGCCTATAGCCCTCCATCCTACTGCTCCAATCATGGGACTCATTGCACCAAGTCTCACTAATACCAAAGATATTGTAGCTCTGGGAGCTGAGCAGCCCCTCCAAGTAATCGTCTTACTGCGTGCATTGGTACAGGCATTTCAGATATGCTCCATGCTCCCAGGAGCAGTGTAACTGTTTCCAGCACCATTGCCACACCCAGGTGCTGCCTTGCCAACCCTTGGCTTACCTTCTGCAATCCTGTTGCTATCCCCTTCCCTCATCAATTCTGGTTTAAAGTTCTCTCGATCAGTCCTGCCAGTTTACACTCAAAGACACGTTTTCCTCATCGAGACATTGTGTCTCAAAGGCTCTTCCATTGTTTAAAAACCCAAAGTTTTGGCAGAGGCACCAATCCTGGAGCCAAATATTGATATCCTGGGCACTACCTTTTCTTCCAAAGTGTCCCCCTGTTCCTGGGAGGACTGAGAAAATCACTACCTGTGCTCCCAAATATTTTAGTATTCTTCCTAGGGTTCTGAAATCTCTTTTGATTGACCTCAGACTTTTTGTTGCGACATCATTAGTACCCATGTGAAAGAGGAGGAATGGACAGTAGTCTGAAGGTTGTACTAAGATCTTCAGTCATGTGGTGATGTCCCTAATTTGGACACCGGGGAGGTGGCAAACTTCCCTGAAAATAAAGTCCACCTGCAAATGAGTGCTTCCATTCCACACAGGAGGGAATTGCCAACGGCCATAACTCGCCAGATTCGATCTTGTCTGTTGCAGCTGGAAAAAGGTCATAGACAATTATTTTTATATGAAATTTCTGGGTTTCATTGCAGAGTTGAAAGTTTTGTTTTATTGAAACATATTATACCGATTTCTGGTTCTGGCTCAGATGATTTTCTTCATAGTAGGTTGTATGGTGACATGTTTTGGATTTGTGACACAAACAGTGTTGGTAACACAAGGATGATTTAGTTATAGCTGACCAGGGCTTGCACACTGTTAGGACTTTTTCTGCTTCTCATGCTGCTCTGCCAGCAAGTAGGATGGGTGTGCACAAAAGCTGGGAGATGACACAGCTGACTCCAACTGACCAAAGGAATATTCTCTACCATATGATGTCACGCTCAGCAATGAATCTGGGGGAAAGAGAGAGGAAGGAGGAATATTTAGAGTTACAATGTTTGTCTTCCCAAGTAACCGTTGTGTGCGATGGAGCCCTGCTTTCCTGGGGATGGCTGAACACCTTCCTGAGAATGGGAAGTAGTGAATGAATTCCTTGTTTTGCTTTGCTTTCATTTGCAGCTTTTGCTTTACCTATTAAACTGTCTTTATCTCAACTCATGAGTTTTCTCACTTTTCTCCTTCCGATTCTCTCCCCCATCCCATTGGGGGAAAGTGAGTGAGCAGCTGTGTCATGATTTGTTGCCTACTGGGGTTATACCATGACAGCAATTATTTTTTTTTCCATAGCTAAATTTGTATTTCAATATTTATATCCAAGAAAAGAACTTCTAATTTTATGCTTATTCTTGTAAAAACATTTCCATAGAGATACAGAAAGGAAGAAGGAGAAACGTTTTACAAGTAGCCTTACACAGGAAAAATATTCTGCATAAAGTCTCCCCTGATTCATTTCTGTTACTAATTTTTTGTGTTCCAACAGTCACTAGCATCTTTGGCAGTACAAGAGCCAATGAGCACAAAAGGAAACATGGGAGGTGCTGTTTGAACATAAGGAAATACTTTTTTACTGTGACGCTGACAGATTTCCCAGAGAGGCTGTGAAGTCTCCATCCTTTGAAGTATTCAAAAGCAGGCTGGAAACGAATCCAGGCAGTCTGTTGTAGGTGGCCCTGCTTGACCAGTAGGGTTTGACACAATGACCTCCAGAGGTCCCTTCCAACTTCAACTGTGGTTCTGTGAAATCAGTGAAATGAGAAAACTAGGATCTGTGGACCAAACTGCTCTCTTTGAGAGCAGCAGCACAGCGAAATGACTCTCTTTTGTTTCATTGATGCTGTAAAAAGAAAAGACTGCAAAGGATGTTTTGGATCATTGGTTTTGAGTCTCTGTCTGCTATAGCCAGATACGCCATACAGCAATGTCCATGAATACATTGATTTTCAATATAAACCCTCCTACAACTTTAAAACTTGCTCCAATATCTTTTTATCTAAAAGGTCAAAAGTATTAATCTGCTTTTCAGCCAAGGTAATTCATTAAAACCCATTACTTATTTGTAAATTGGGCCTGTTCAACCTCTTCCCATAGGAAATTTTCTCCATTCTGCACACACAAGGCATAGCTATAGCAGTCTGCTTAGCTGCATATCTGGATTTGCATAGAAACAGTGGGCAATAGAAACTTGGGCAGTAGTAAGCATAATAAAAAGCTTTCAGGCTCACTGCTGGATTGTCCGGTGGCAAGCTGTCATGAGATTTCCAGTAGAAAAATTGTGGCTTCAGTAGTTTTCCTTCCTCCTTAATGGTTACCTCTCAATGAATTTACAAAAACAGGGCTATACTGACATGGTTTGTCAAACTTAGAACACATCTCCTCGGTTTTTACCCTTCTAATCAATATGTATCACAAACTAGTGAGTTCAACAAAGATATTCAGTGTCTAGGAATATCTGCCTCACATGCCTCATGACTGTCTACACTGAAATTTTTGCTACCAACCTTTTACTGTTGGACTGACATCAGCAGATGATGTAAAACTCCATGTCCAAACCCCATTTCTCCAGGAAACATTTTTCTTTAAGTTACAGTAAAAACAGGCAAACAAGTGGAATGCACACAGAGAAATTTGGAGGTACTTGTTTTAGTGTGTATGCACACTCAGGAGTAAATCAGTTTACTTGGGGCAGTACAATTTTTAAGCCTCTCAAATAGAAATTCATAATGGCTGGCATCTTAGAAATTCAGGAAGTGTGGCATATGCTGTTCAATGATAAATGAACAGAAAGACATCCTCTGAAGTGAGCAGTCTCAGTGGCCCATATACACTTTGCTTTCTTAGGGCCAGATGGAGCAAAATGGTAATGTAATGACCTTCTCCCTACAGATTCAAACACCTGCAATCCAGCAGGCAATGTGGCTAATGTACTGCTGGCCATATAATTACTGAACAGGTGTCTTCCAGGCAAAGAATGCAGCAGGAACTAGCTTCCAGGGCAGCTGCATTATGAACATTTCAGTCTGCGCACTATTAGGTAACAGAAAATTGTCTTTTTTTTTTTTCTTAAATAAATATATATGATTCTTTTAGTTTTCAGTTTTGTAAGGTGAAGTGCTGCAGAGAGGGAAGAAGGAAGAATTCAAAAGACAAGTCATTATCTACTCAATCCAAAATACAATGGAATAAAGCCTGGCTATTAAAATAGTATAAAGCAGATGGTGAGCTCCCACTCTGCTTTTAACAAAACTAGGGATTATGCTTATTTTGAATGTGGTCCTTTGTTGTTCTGCTTTTTTTCTGAAAACTTCACTGCCTGCCTAATTTTCTTCCCCTGTGTTATTTTCTATAGACATTTCAATCTGATTTTTTGTTGTTTTTGTTGTGATTGTCATCAGGTTTTATGTAGAAACCACTTTGGAAACCTGAAATGATATTACTTTTAAGACAAGTTTCTTACAGTACTGCATACCTATGAGGATTTTGTTTTAACAGTATGAAGATATTTTAGTTCTGCATAGTATAACCTCCTTGTATGTAGGAAAGTGCTTTACTGTGAAAAGAGTAAGAACCGATGAAAATAATAGTAGTACCACTTAGGAATACATACAAATAGTGGGGGACTTCCTGGTCTTTTCATCAAAAAACATTTCTATATTTTGTTACATTCCTTTTACCACAAGTCACTTGTCTCTTGAAACACAGATTTAGGACAGTGAATTTCAATCTCTTTAGATTTGCTGACTCCTTGAAAGTTACCCTTTATGGTTGTGAAACTCCAATGTAACCAATGGAAACTTCCCTAAAAGTGATATGCTTTTCTTATGCAATTCCACAGATTGTGCAGAAGTTCCTGGACCGCATATTTTCTTACAGTGAGGAAAATATGCCACACATCATCTGTGACTCAGAATGAAGGCTTGTTACCAATACACAATCTCAAAACTAATAAACACACAGAACTGCTATGCAATGACAAACATTTCCATGCTAGCAGACCCTCAGAGCATGCTCAGTCACCTGGTCTTTTCCGTATCTTTTAGGGCAGGGGGTATGTGTGGGTGTGGGTGTGTACATTGAACTCATACCTACTACCATTGGTTTTTTTCTCCCAGGAGAGCAATGCTGAATCTTCTTCCAGTAAAACTCCAGGGTTCATTATGAGATTGTAGCAAATCTTCACATTTCTGTGCAGAGTTCAGGGAACTGGAGTGCTGTTAGTTAAATTTTTGATACTCTTCTTCCATTGTATTGCTGTTCCCTTTGTTGCTATTATTTTAATTCATTAATTATTACTATTATTGCTCTTATGTACCTATATAGACCTTCATTTGGCGCTTAAAAAAAAAAAGAAAATGTATTGAATGTTCTCTAAAAATCTAACAGGGGATTCTCTTTGTGAACCTAACAAAGTTATTTTAGCAAAGTTATTATCCTCATTGGTATTTCATGCTACCCAACACAAAAAAAAATAATAAAAATGCTCTTAGAAACTTATGAAGAGCCAGTGATAGACATTATCCTGTTATGTGTCTTAAGTAATGCAGAATGGACCTATCAAAGAGTATACTTTTAGAACAGGAATAGAAACTGTATTATAAATCATGTGCTATCTATGTATATGGTACATGTGTTTTCCCCACGTGGACTTCGTATCTCCCTTTTGAAACCAAATACAATCTTAGGCCCTTACAATGAGCTAAGGGGCCAATAGGCCGTTACAAGCAGTTTTTCTTATTTTGCTGTCCTGGTTCCGATGGGACTTGGGTTAATTTTCACAAGGAGATGGGGTGGGACAGAGGTATTCCATACATGTGACCATGCCCAGTCTATAGTGGGGGAGCTGGTCAGGGGAGGGGGCAGGAAGTCTCCCAGCTGGGAGTGAGCGGTGGTACATTTTGTATGTTCCTCTATCAGTATGATTGTTGTTGTTTTCATCTTTCCTTCGCTGTTCTCTTAAAATGCATTTATCCCAACCCATGAGTTTTGCCTTTTTCTTCCAATTGTACCCCTATCCAGTGGCAGAGGGGAAGTGAGTGAGCCACTGTGCACTGTGTGTTTCTTTGTTGCTGCCTGAGGTTAAACTATGACATTTGCCATGTTAAGCTTTTTTTTTTTTTAGATTTCTTTCTGAACCAAGACAAAAATTTTCTAGATGGAAAACCTAAAACCAAGGTTTTAAATCCATATATGCAGCGCACTGTAATTTGAAGATTAGGTTTTGAGCTGAGTTTTCTTTCTTCAAAACTTCTCTCATTTTGTTTAAGTAAAGTCTGTTCAGATTTCCAAATGCTTTATCCTATATTTCATAAGCCCTCCTAAAAACACCAAAAAATATGAATTCCCAGTTATTGCATTTTCAAGAACCCACAGAAAGACAACCCTAATAAAGGCAAGGTACACTTATAAAATTGATTCTGTATGATTTAAACAGAGGTTATAATTACAGAATTCTTACTATCTTCATCAGATTTTATTGGAAATTACTCTGTTACTTACTCAATGAAGGAAATGGTAGCTTCCCTAGAATACTCTTTTTGTGGGAACATATTAGTTTGAGCATAATTGTAATTGGAGAAAGGATCTCAGATCCATCAATCTTTCAGCAAAAGCAGTAGCCCAGTGCCTTACAAATTCAGGTCAAATCCAGAATCAGATATCTACCTCAGTCAGAAGTGATACCTGAACTTAGTCTTCCTGCTTGTAGTAAGACCTCTTTCTTTTTTGAGGAGGAAGTGATGAACTTTCAGTCCTTCCCAACGGAACTGCTCTACTTCATATAAATAGTCTTTGGGAGAAGGGGAACAAAAGGTGTCTACAGGTCAAAGCTTCTGACACAAATCTGACAGAAATAGTCTCACTTTGAAGTACCTCATTGCAATCAGAAGAACTTGACTCTGTCATCCTATCTGAGTAACATCACCATTGTGCTACTAGTTATGGCTAGCAAGGTATTTTCTTGTTCTTTTTTAAAACAGAATAGCACAGTTATTTCAAAGGTTCCAGAAGAGCTTGAAATTATTTATACTATAACCCTATTTGATGGTAAGGAAAAATAATTTCTCATGTCTTGCCCTCTTGCCTGTATCAACTTCTTTTTCTTGTTTAAATATCTACAGTTAACTGAACAAACAAATCTACAACTAACTGATGCTTTGACCAGCTCTTTGATATGGGTACCTCTGTGCATATAATGATATATTTCATAATAAATTTTCATCATTACTATAACTATTTCAGTGTAACTTTCACTTCTATTTCAATTATATTTAGCTACACACATACATGAAAGTAGTCCCTTGTCTTTAATAATTTGTTTTCCTCTATCTCCTTATCAATACTAGCTTTTCCATTGAGCTATCAAAACCAGCTCAGCATGCCATTTCTACTTTGAACAGCTAGAATGTGCAGAAGGAATTTCTCAAGTGAATTTTACTGCAAATTTAAGTGTTACTCTTTTGTACTCTTTTTTTATGCTTTTGCTTTTCTTTATATTTCCTTTAACTTTATTTTCATGGAAATATGCCAAAAAAATTCTTGACCAAAGAATACGGCATTTTTTTTTAAAGTATTCTATAATTCATAAACTAGTATAGAGAATGATTGATTTTAACTACTCTACTTCCAGTTTTCAACTCTCACTACCACTGCAGCCCATTCTTGAGATTTGTGCTTGAGAGGTCTAAGCAAGTCAGCAACAGGAACACACTGCAACTTCTACCTTAACTTTCTTCAAACCTCCCTAACACAGCACCTTTTAATTATAAAAATACGATCTAAAATATTCATATTTTCATATCAATGCTTTTTTGTTTCATTGCACAAGCTCAATTTTCATTCTTTACCTCTTGATACCAATCCTCAGTGAGACAAGGATATCCATCTGCCAGAAAAAGGAGTAAGCTGAGATGATTCATCTAAGTAAATGCTACTAATGTTACTTTATATGTCTGCTGTTCAGTTTTTCTGCTTATTGTGCAGTGCCTCGGATGTTCATAAACCATTTCAGCTGCTCCTTAGGGTAAGTGAATAAAATCCACCACCAAAGTTCAAAATACTGATAATCTGCTCGATGATATTTGAGAGTTTTACTTACTGGTAGGAATTTCTAACCATAGGGGATTGAAATACAGTGTAACTGAGTGCTCCTATTTATTTTTGTCAGGACTTTTGTCAAAGAACTCTGTCAGTTCACTGCAATGGATGGGAGAATGCTGCCTCTCTGCCTTTAACAGTGTTCTCAAAGTAGCTAAACAGGAAGCTTGAAGAAGGGAGAAGAAACAGTAGAAAGTAAAGAAGACATGAGGACAAAATAAGCTTTCAATGACAGAGTACATACAGGAATTGGGAGGCAAGTTATCAAGCAGTATATTTTGGGACCTGAAAGCCAGCAACCTTGGAAATGGAAGATCATGAAAACTGGTTTTGCAATGGGACATGTGGTGGAGAAAAAATGTGATTTCATTTATAAATTAGAAATATTTTATCAAAATATTTTAAATTGTGACAAATGTAAACATTACAATGAAAATTGTTATTTAAGATAAAATCCCTTACAATATGATTTTTTTTTGCATTTAGAACTCATAGAATAGTCATAGGAACCCCATGGAATCACAGATAACACTGGTTTAGGAAGAAGTAAGATATTATTTGTTATTATTATCATATTTTCTTATGGCTAATTCCATAGTAAGAGATGAAGCTCTCACTAGGAAAAAGGCAAACAAAAATCTGTACCTAATAAAAAAAATCTTAGAAACTGGATTTGAAATAGAAGGCCGGAATACTTCTGTATGAATTCTGCTAACTTCCAAGGAGGAGGATATTTATTCAGGTTCTAGTGAAGCATGAAAAAGGACAATCCACCTGAAAGCTACTTTTTACTTCTCAGAACAAAAAAAGGAATGAAACTACACCTCCCATGCTCAAATAACAATAAAGAACATAACTGGGGGGAAAAAAGGTACTGTCTTCAAGTCTTCCCTGAACCAAATTTTGAAAGAATAAGTCTTTAAAACTTGGCTTATGGAGTAAATTTGAGCAAAGGCATAGCTGTGAATAATGTGCATCAATCAGAAATCAAAGAACTGTGAATAAGAGGAAGCTCAACAAATACTGAAATGCAAGTCTCAATAATGTAAATAAAGACAACTAAAACTTAAAGAATCCAAAACAAATCCTCACAATTTAATAAAGACTGACAGGGTTCATCTGCATGGGGTTATCACAAAGTTTTTGAGACTGGAAACGTTCGAGTTGGATTTGTGTTTGATTTGTTTTTCGATACAGTACAATTCCAGGGAAATATGTACAATAGACACTGAAATCAATGTAATTTTGCTGAATCTAATACATTGTCAATTGCTTCTGAAATCAATAACAGTACCTTCCAACTGATAGAATTTTATTTTTATATATAAATAGGTTTTCTTTCAGAATATATATTTACAGAAGTCAATAACTTTTTGACAAAGTCAATATGTTTTCATTTACATCAATAAATTTATTTCTCAGTTCCAGCTTTTTCCAGTGAGAAGTACTTGCCCATCTAATGCATATTTCCACACAACATATATTCGTCCAAGCTAACACAATACAGCAGCATCTGCTATTTTTCTATGAATAAATATAATGTACTTCTGTGGAATTGAATGCGTATTATTGAAAACAACATATCTGAAGCCATCACACTTTGCATTAAATCAGCATGTGGAACTGCAACCAAGATTTTGTCATTTATTTTCCAGCTTCTGATGAATGCATACTCCTTGAGAGACTGAGTAGACAGCATTTTGATGGAGAAAACTTAGATCTAGTTGAATATATAGTCAGGTATTTTCAAATTGAAACTAAAACTCTTTCAATAGTGTTGGCAAAACGGATTCCCATAATGAAAGCAATCTTGCTTTCCTGTGATCTCCAATTCTTAGGACTGACAGGTGAAGGGCAAAAGATTTTAGTGAACAACAACTCAAAATCTCATTACGATCTCTTTCTCTTTCTTACTCTCTAAGTATGTTAGTAATGGAAAAGGTGGTTGTTTTGGGTACAGATCCAGAAAGTATGAATAGAGATCCCAATTATTTCCATTTACACTATGGATCACCAGAGGGAATCTTTAACCAGTGGAAACTCAGATTTTTTTTATGTTTTTACTTCTAGTTTTAAAAAGGTTTCCTTCAAAGTAAACATGAGAATCTGAGGAATTAAGGTATGTTGCTGTATGTGCCTTCATGCATCAGCACTTCTGTTTATACTCTCTCTTGATTCTTTCACTGATGATCACCATTCTGTGTACCAGCATTTTCTACTATTCAGATTTGAAGATGAGAGAAATACCAATACTTTGTCAGGCCAAGGTGCTGTGTCACTTATCAGTCATTTTTATAGGCATAACACCCCTGTTTGAAGAAGTATTTGACAATGCTACATATTTTCCCCTTCCCTCTCCCTTGTAGAATTTAAAAAAGTTGATAAGCAAAGTAGTATAATAACAAAATTCCTTGTCTGTGAAGTTTGTTTCCAATTAACAAATAATTAGGAGGGCTATTTTAAGCATATGCAATATAATTAGAAAGAGGACGTTTTCTAAGTATATGTTATGATGCTGCTTTAGAGTTTTATCTTACAGTAGTAAACAAAGTAAAACAAGAACAGGGACAGCTACCAAAGGAGAAATGGATTTCATGTTAGCTTTGATTCACGATAAATAATTTTTTTTTTTTCTTCATTAAGCCTTGCTTCTACCAAAAGTGTCTGATTGAGGGGACTTTTAATAATTCTATATAATAAGCCACAAAAAAAATTTCAGTCATATGGTTCTTCAAAATGATTATGTAATAACTGTTTAAAATATCAATCATATATACGTGAAACTAGCTCCATCTCTGCAGCTTTTCTACATTGGACAGTAATATCCAGAAAAAAAAAAACAATTATATTTTCAGATAAGGATTTATATTTTCGTTATACTGTTTGACCTTAAGCTACAGATATTTATTCAATAAAATTTCTTATAACTACCATACCAAATGTAACCTTAATGATGCTCCACAGTTTTGCAATGCAAATTATAATCTGTTTATGATCCCTGATTGTGCAAATTAAGCCTAATTAAGTCTTTTCTATTCAGGGAAACATTACACATTGTAAGAGGATTTTTTATTGGAAAAGCAAGGTCAATATAAACAATTAAAAAGAATTTGTTGCTTAGCAGTCTGAAAATGAAATTTCAAATGCTGTTTATCAAATTCAATTTGGGGGTTCCCCACTGGTTAATTTTTGAAACACATTTATGAGAACTGCAAGCTTCCGAGTCTCCTGGAATCTATTTCTTCATTAAGTTAAGAAAAAAAAGAAGTAGACATACCTTAATAAACTATTTCATGTAGACTCTCATCGCATAAGTTGAAAGTTTTTTCTAGAGCAATCTTTTCTACATTTGCCCCAAACGTAGATATTTCTTCCTAACAAATGTGTACTGCATGGTCAAGTTTGGCAAGAAGGAAGCTTAAGGTACTTCCCATAGAAAAGAGAGATTTATCACTTTGATTTTGGACAGATTTTCTGAAGAACTTCAACTGTATTTGAAAATATTTTTCAGACATCACATTTTGTTAATGATTTTATTATTTTTTTAGAATACTATTTATTTTCTCTGTATCCTATATATATTGTTTGGACTTAAGAAAAAGTTTGTCTGTACCCAGATATAGTAACGCTATGAATAGAGTAAAACACACGGTGAAGAAACTGAAGCAAGGGCTGACATTTAATATTCAGCTTCCCTGAATGGACTGCAACATAATTTAGACTGTGGAAGACTGCTATGATACAGACACCAAAATACTAATAGCAATGTTGACATTAAACTTCACTGCTCTTTGCAATATATATAATATTATAGCCATATATATTTATGCTGATATATGAAGGTTTCAGGAACAGATTTTTTTGATGATGATTACAATGGCCTTGTGGCTTCACCACTTCTGAATAGTACAATTTATCTGAACTCAGAAATCCAAGCATTACAAAGACTTTCAATGGTCTGTAATTTCTATCCATTTGTATCTACCTTTTCCCCCATCCCTGTGACCCAATGCTCCATCCATGGCAAATATTTCAATTGAGTCAGAAAACTGGCCACCACTAAGTAAAAGACTCTGATAAATATTTTTTTTTCTAAACTGTCCTCCGTACAATCTCATTCAGAGAAGAACTTCAAAAAGACTTTCCTTTTCCTTCCTCCCTCCCTCCCTCCCTCCCTTCCTGCTGCCCTCCTGTCCTCCCATCCTTCCTTTCTCTCTTTCTTCTTCTCTCCCTCTCCTTTTTCCCTGTTTCATTCTCTTTCTCATGTTGTATAATCAGAAGGATTATGTGGATGAGATAGTAACTTACCTCTTCTATATGCAAAATCTTTGATACAAATTAATATTTTATATATATACACACACACTCACACATACATACATATATGTCCACATTGTATTTATATCAATGAAAATCAGTGCAGAGTTTGTTAGCATGCATGGAAAACTGTTGCTAATTCTGTTGGTAATGCGTAATAAAACAACTGAAATCCAATTACTTATTCCAACACATCATTTGCTCTTCAGTGCTAAATATAAAATTACTCATGTACATAGCAGTGACACATACTTACTACAGTGCTAAAAAGAGAATTTTTGGAAATGAGCCGTTGTAAGAGTATACACCAGCCCTACCACAGTATTCTGTGCCTTGAGAAATCCTAACCTTCTACTTGTTTTCTGATTCATCTGTGAATTCCTACCAGAAATTCTTGTTTCTGCTGGGCCTATGCTATAAGGATTCTATCACACTAGGTGACATTTTAAGAACTTTTTAACAAGTTTCCCAAGATTAACTGTTGTATATAAAGTGAAGAAAAAAAATGTGCAATTTAAAAAAATAAACAGTTTTAAAACTTTCCGGGTGGAACATCAACTTCTAAGTCAGCAGTGATTTAGCCCTTTTACTCTCTCTTCATAAGATATATTGCGTTGTATGCACATTCCTCTACTATCTATCTAAGCTTTTTACAAGAACTGGTTTGTTTCTTCAGCCTTGCAACCATGGTGACTAAGTAAATGCACAAAATAGCAGAGGAAGGATGCCCATAAAAGGTTCTATAGGTCAGACAGATAAGGCTTACATGTCAGTTTCAACTACCATAGCATCATAGAATCATAGAATAGTTTGCATTGGAAGGGATCTTCAAAGGTCATCTAGTCATGGGCAGGGACACCTTTCACTACACCAGGTTGCTCAAAGCCCCATCCAACCTGACCTTGAACACTTCCAATGATGAGGCATCAACAATTTACCTGGGAAAATGTTCCAGTGTCTCAACATCCTCATCATAAATTCTAGTAAGGCTGAAGTGAAGCTGAAGCATCTCCATAATAATCAGGAGGTGTTTGAGAAGATACTACAGAAACCAATCTGAGAGCTGCTTACACATATTTTGTATGCATCTCTTCTCCACAAGAAATCTTCAGTTTCTCTATAGAGGTACACAGCTGGTATAAAACTCTGTGCCTGTGCTAATTTTTTTTTTTTTTTTTTATATACTGAGAATTATCTCACTATCAAGTCAGCGCAGTTAGGTAATTGTCTTCAAACAGATGTCAAGAACTTCCATTTTAATTAAAGTATTATCTTTCAGGTATTTTTTTTTTTTTAAATTAATGTTGAGAGACAGTATCATTTGTCTTAAATATAAAGTTTAAAATAGAAAAGCATTTAGTGCTCAGAAACCCTGAGTTTCACAATGTATATCAGAGAAATATTTGTACCATCTGATAATAGGCTAAGGCTTGGAAATTTTGCCACCAGATGTGCATACATTTTTTGTATATGCATTTGCCATATAGGTAGTGATAACCTGGAGTTAAACTCTAATCTGTGCCTGTTAACTGAACTTCACAAGGCTGGAAATTGAAAAATGAAAACTCCTCTTCTGGGACAACAGCAAAAAAAGCAATTATAATTTCTACCCACGCAATATTTTACATAAATCTCATTATGGCATCTGGACAGCTATTACTCCGGTTATTCAACAGCCTTGATGAGCTCTCTCTTTAAAGATGATCTAGCAGCTATTTTTAGTATAGCACAAAGCACATTTTCAGTATGTCATTTTAATGTGTTGCTGTCATTTCTTTCAAATTTTTAGTACAAATCACTAAAAACATGTGTGCCATGGGCCTCATCCAAAACCTATTTTAGTTAATAGAAAGAATCTCTTTAAGTCTAATGGGATTTGGATCCATCTTTTTGTCATTTGGGTAAGTTGCTAAACTCATCCCTTTTCCAAGAGTTTCAGAAAAGGAAAGTGTTTTCAAGACTGGGTCTGCATTTCATGTTTTGTTTTGTTTTGTTCTTCTTCAAGGGTGAATGAGAAAATAATCGTACTGGGGAAGTCTAGTGGGTTTATTTTCAGTTTCATTAGTATTTGTAAAGGCAATAGTTAAAGAAATTCAATGAGTTGATGCATGTACATTTTTATACACACGTACACAGAGTAGTACATATAAAAACTCAAGTGCACACACATGTATGTTTATTATTATTATTATTATATTTATTATATAAACAAAAGCATTCTGTGTTCTTCTGTTCACATTTAATGAATGAAAAGTATTTAAATTTATGGAATGCCCAATCATAATCTCTTTAGGTATCCAGGCAATCCCTCTATAGTTATGATAAAATTATTATATAATTATGATATTATATATATTATCATGAAAGAAATTAAGTAAATCTCATGCACAGAGGAATAGGAAACTAAAAATTAGAAAGAAAAAAAAAACCATAATTCACTGTGGTTCCTGGATAAGAACATCTATTTGAAACTTTGCAGAAACCGATTTGTTTTGCAAAATTTATCTCAAAACGAGAAAGAAAATAACAAAATCCCTCTGAGGTAGTTAAAAAGGTGTTTTGACAGTGCAGCATGTGCAACCAAGCCCTGCCAGTGTCTGTCAAGTCAATATATGCCCAGTGTTTCCTTGGTACAAACTTTTCCTGGCAACTGCAGGGGAAGCTATTACTATTGGAGCCATTTTATATTTACGTCCTTCCTTGTTTTGAAGTGCAAGTAGAAATGGTGAGTGATATAGAAAAAGAAATACCAAGACTGCGTTTTCAGGAATGCATAAGTGGCCTCTTTATTTTGGTTAGTCCTATGAGGAGCTTGCACAATAACAGACTTATTTGGCCTGTTTCAGGAACTCTTCCACCTTAGGCAACTGCCAGTGCTACCGCTTTAGAGGATGTACTAGAAAATGAGAAGGGAGTAACGTCTGTCTCTCAGAGAACAACATATTTAAAGAATGAAAAAATCTAACTAGGAGGTAAAAATGTCTGGTCAGTGTAAGCGTAGAATAGCGTCCTCCACACACTGGGAAGGTCTAAGTGATACTGAGAAGACAGATTGAAAGGGTGTTAGCTGCCAAGATCCCTTCTGCATTCGCTGACAGTTCTTCTGTCAACAAAAGTAAGCATTACAGCTGACTTCCAGCACCTACATGAGTTCAGCACTACAGTCTAAATGTATACGTGTGAAATATACACATGCTAAGCACATTCAGCACCTACTTGGAAGATTTGACTTTGCAGTAATAATTGCCAGTTAAGAGGCTTCACAGTACCTTTTGTGTTCATTCTGATACTCCTGTAGCCAGCAAGAAAAAATCCATAGACTACTCTTGCAGATTTCTACACCCAAGAAGAGCATAATGATGCCTCATAAAGTGATAAGCACCACAATATAGAGTCAGGCTAACCTTTATGCTCAAGGGATGTGTTTTACTCATTTGGTGAATTTGTTATGCATGTAGAACTTGCCACTTCTGCTGAAACGTATCACTTTCTGTGAAAATGCACCAATATTAATCAGGCAAACAGCAAAGTAAAAGAAAGAATAAAATCAAATGATATGTCATTTCTCTCCAGGAAGAAAGTGTCACTGATTTTTGTCGGTTGTACTGCATACATCTGTGACTGTTGGGCAATTAACGTATTTACAGTCTTGGAGTGTATTTACAGTCTTCATTGATCTGTTTAATAATTAGTACTTAAACCAGCTCTTTGATTTTGTGCCCGTTGCCCAAAATAAAAGACAACCTACAATGGAAGTAAAGAATCTTTATTATGCTACCTGGTGATAGGTTATGTACCCCTAAGCAAGCAGGAGGCACAAAGAAAAATGAGCTCAGTGGGTGATTTGTGTTTTTCTTGCAATGTGTTTGCATATGCTGCAGATGGTAGGGGAAAAGAACAGCCAGCACATGCTGGTAAGTCTGCTGGAATGGTATCACTGTTATTGGGATTGGTAGATGAAATGTTGCCCCTCCTCACTAAATAGGGATATTTTGTATCTCTAAGTATTGTGACCCTATGTGACTGTGTGGCATACAATTGTGTGATCCTATGTGTCTATGTGGCACACAATTACTAAATTCTGGTTTGAAAAACATACTGTCTTCTGTGTAGTTAAATCTGTTAGACTGTGTATGTCTGCAAGAGACTTTACTTCTTTATTATCAGCTACTTTTCCTTTGTAGCATCTTCTGGCCTCTCAAAGTCCACCTTAAAAGTATCTATGGGGAAAAAAATGACACATTTATAGTTTTAATATGGATAAATATTTGGATAGAAAAAGCAATGGTTTAGGTTTATTGATGTAAGTGAAAATTCTCCAGTGTGAATGCACCTAGTCATCAAATGTTCTTCTCAAGACCTAAGGGGACCTCAGTTTTTTCATATAACCGCATCAGAGACCAGTCCAGGTTGCAGGGACTTCAGGGGGTCTCCAGCCCAACCTCCTGCTCAAAGAAAGTGCTCCGATGCGGTCCTGCATTTCAAGCATCAGACTTTTAACTATACCACAAAAATGTCTGTGTGGACTATCTCCTTGAGGAAACAAATCTTTTGTGTAACACAAAGGCAAGATTTGAGAAGATACAGTGCCACAGAAATAAGAGGGAATGGCTCAGCATGGTCCTTGTGAAAATCTACCTAATGGCCCTCTCCTTGATCCATAACCTTTCATCCATCCCCAACTTTTAGAAGACTCCTTTTCTCCTATATCACATCGTCCTCCTCACTGTATTGCCCAGAAATCAGGTGCAATAGAATTTTCTAGCAGAAAATGATCCCGTTTTTCCCCCCCACATTCTTTATAATTATTTTCTGCCAGGCTTTAATTTATATTACTTAAGCTTTGAATTTTTAAACAGTAATTGTAGCTTTTGTGTTACTTTTTTTTCATTAGTTTGGGTTGACATACTTCTACCAGTGTATTTTAAGAGGTTTCTGAAAGACCCATACTGTGCTGAACAGTTATTTATGCAATAGAACCATTAGAAATTTGACAAATATCTGCTTTATTTTGTGTCCAAGTCCTTGGCTTTAAGTAGTTTCTGAATATTTGATTTTGGTGAAAGCCACAAAAGACTATATTCATCTCCATACTTCAAGACATGTAAGTGTGATATTGTTTAATATGTGTGGTAGAACAACAGTGATATTTTACACCTCATGAAGAAGTAACTGAGCTACCTCATATATCAGAGCAGGTCAAGCATGTTATGACTCCTGTTCTCATGCTAATTTGCTATAAGGGAAAAAAGACTATGTTAGCCCAGATGGAACAACAATTGATAAGGATATACTGGCTCTAATGTCCGAGAACATTACAAATTACTTAGCTTCAGTATCTCTAATGTTTCTGTATTGTATACCCTCCACTGCAAAGAATCCAGATTAAAAGGCAGTAAAGTAAATTTTCTAAGCAAGCTTTTGGTGAGGAAGCATAATGTTAAAGTTGGATCACAAAAAAAGAGAGAGTGCTTTATGTTATATGATTAAAAAATTAGGTATATATAGCCATAGTTTGTATAGCAATTCAATACAATACCAGAAATAGAATATATATGTATAGATGGAAACACATTCCTTGTCTTTTAGAACTGCTCAAATATTGCTGGAACTACAGCTGGTTTTGTGAAAAAATAATTATTTACCATAAATAAATACTTAAATAGTAAATTTATTATTCTAAAATTATGTAAGTTCTTACATTATTGTTATAAACCATACGAGTTGCTCTCTATTTTTTATAAAAAGCCTATATGATACTGGGTATTAAAAAGCACCAAAGGAAACATTTAGTTATCCTTCTGTACGGACTTAGAGGTTGAGGCAGTAATTTTTCAACCATATAGATTAGTCAATTTTTTAAAAGATACAGATTTGATAAACCTTATTAGAGCTCTGTTGGAAGCTTAAAGGGGATTTAACAAGTGCTGCACAGAGAAGTGAGGTTTTGCTTACGGTAGTTAAAAAATAACATTTGTCGTTTGGCTTTCTAGCAACAGGATCAAATAACCATTGGAGACAATTTAAGAAAAAGCCAGTCTGTCACTCATCACTGTTTAAATCAATTACAAACCCTGTTATCATGGGAACTAATCAATGCCTGCATTTTCTTAAAATTGGCATCAGTGACAGGAAACCAAGAATGTATTTAAAATATTACTTTTGCTATTTTGAACATTTTATATGCAAATACAGTAAAATGTTTTACATCCAAAAGAGACTGCAAATGATGCACGTGTTTTATAGCTGTCTATTTTGGGAAATATTGACTGCAAATCTTCAATGTGTCGTGCACTGTTTAACAATGAACTCTTTTTAGAATGCCAAGGATCCTCTGCAAAACTCCATAAATAAAACAGGTACCTACAATTCATAATGAATGATGACATTGCAGACTCACAATGCTGGATAGAGTTATTAACTCACAAACTCTTAACAGCAGTAGTATTCACGGAAACAAAAATCAAACAAAACCAAAAGACGAAGCCCCTGAAGACATTCTAGAATTTATGTCCTAGTTAAAAGAAACTCAGAGGGCCCACTCATAAGGTGTACTCCCTGGAGTTTACTTTGCAGCTCTCTTTCGCTGATGCATGCTACTCCTTATTGTATGGATGAAAACCTGAAGTTGTGATATTCCATGATGTTGAAAAGTTGGGATAAACAAGCCAAAAAATTCCTTCATTTCATTTAACGCTTTTTTATTGTAGCAACACTACTAGGATCTTTAAATTGTGTTATGGAATTTAAGCACCCATTTCCTGCTAAATCCCATTTTTGTGGATATGACACTCAGCATTTTGTCCCATTATTTTGTCTGTCTGTTTATAAAAGATCTGTCCTTAGCAGTTTCTGAGAAGCAAATAATCTATCTTAATTACTGACATAGTATTCTAATCCATCAAGTTCTTACCCTACCTTCATCTGCATACTCTCAAGGTGCCTTTCAGCAGGCTGTTAAACAATGACAAGGCTGGATTCCTACACTTAAAAAAGCTTTTACAGCTAAAATACTACTACTATTACTACTACTACTACTACTACTACTAATAATAATAAAATTTGCCACGTACTCACCCTGTTCTGCAGAAGCTCAGAATGGAAAGATGTTTTTCCAAATTTAGCTGTTTATTGTGTCAGAAGGGTGAACAACACCAGATAAAGCCAGCTTTTAGGCCCTACTCCATTACACTTAATTTAGACACTTAACTGAAACACTGAAAGTAGACTTCTTCAGATAAGACCCTCAGACACTTAATTTTTTAGCAAATAAACAAATATCAACTGAAGGTGAAGTAAGATAAATTTACATTTATATTAAAATGCCAAAATATTGAGCAGATTAATTGGTTATTTCTAAGCTTTATCTGTACAGCAGTAACCCCTTTTAAATTCATGGGAGTAAAGGGATTACCTGGGACACTGGAATTTCTCAAGGTCAGGTGAGGGTGCCTAGATGCAGGTAGGAAATGACAGGGGTTGTGATCAGCAGTGCAGTGTCCTGTTGGAGGCCTGTAACTAGAGGTGTTCTCCAAGGGTCAGTACTTGCATCCAGTCTTGTTCAGCATATTCATTAACAATCTGGATGAGGGGACAAAGCGTGCCCTCAGCAAGTTTCCTGATGATACAAAACTAGGAGGAGAGGCTGACACACCAGAAGGCTGTGCTGCCATTCAGCAAGACCTGACAGGCTAAAGAGTTGGGCGGTGAAGAACCTGATGAAATTCAACAAGGGCAAGTGTAGGGTCCTGCACCTAGGGAGCAATAACCCCATACACCAATACAGGTTAGTGGCCGATCTGCTGGAAAGCAGCTCTGTAGAGAGAGACCTGAGAGTCCTGGTGGACAACAAGTTGACCAAGAAGGCTAATGGTCACTTGGGGTGCATTAAAAATAGCGTGGCCAGCAGGTCAAGACATGTTAACCTCCCCCTCTACTCTGTCCTGATGAGGCCGCATCTGGAGTACTGTGGCAAATTCTGGGCCCCGCATTTCAAGAAGGACAAGGAACTACTGGAGAGAGTCCAGTGGAAGGCTACAAAGATGATGAAGGAACTGGAGCACCTCTGTTATGAGGAAAGGCTGAGGCCTGGGTCTGTTTAGCCTGGAGAAGAGAAGTCTCAGGGGGAATCTCATCAATGCTTATAAATATCTAAAGGGTGGGTGTCAAGAGGATGGGGTCAGGCTCTTCTCAATGGTGCCTGGTGACAGGACAAGAGGCAATGGTCATGAGCTGGAACACAGGAAGTTTCACCTCAACATAAGGAAAAACTTCTTTACTTTGAGCTGACAGAGCACTGGAACAGGCTGCCCAGAGAAGCTGTGGAGTCTCCTTGTCTGGAGATCTTCAAAACCCGCCTGGATGCGTTCCTGTCCAGCCTGCTCTAGGTGACCCTGCTCTGGCAGGGGGATTGGACTAGATGACCTCTGAAGGTCCCTTCCAACCCCTACAATTCTGTGTTTCTGTGATTCTGTAGTAGTGAATAGTGATTTAAAGTTGAGTAGTCTAAAACTGGATATACTCCTAGAAGAAAAAAAAAAGTAACATAGTGTCAAGCTGAATTCAATTAGAATAGTTTAAAGGGCTTCACTGAGTAAAGAATTGATTTATGTTAATGAAGACTAATATATCATCGATGAATTCCTTAATTGTGGAAGTTTTTGTAAGAGTACAGCTATTAGTTCTGCAGCGAGGAATGCCAAGTGAGTTTTCTGAATATTTGTTTAGGAAGATAAATACTTTTTTTTCTCCTAAGGTTTCCATTGTGCGATCTTTTAAGGATACTACACCCCATTACAAATTAACATTAATTTCAGTAATATAATTCTTATTTGAATTCTTATAATTCAAGATTAATATTGACAGACCCAAGAGAGATTTACTATTCATTTCAGAATGGACAGCATTTTATTCTTGGGGTTTAGGTGTAAATTTAAAATATCTCATGAGAATTAGAGTTCATGAAGAATCCAGATTTGACACATTTCATTTTTTCTTTGAGTTCTTTCAGTGTAAAAAAAGAACTAAATCAATCAAATTGTTGTTTGATGTCCAGAGCTCTAGAATAAAGCAGAGTACTGGAAAAATTGTTTAAACTGCATTCCACAATGATAATTCCAATGTAATGTTAAGAAAAATAACAAGAAACTATGAAAGATGTTGTATCAAGATTAAAAAAAAGGTAAAAGAGATAGCATGAGAGACTGAGAAAAAGAGCAAGAGACAGTCTAACACGGTTGCAAACAATTACGACACTTGTACTAGAACATGATTCACAATTCAGTAAGGAACCAAAAATTATTTTAAGACATAGTGACACTTAGCATTGTCATTATAAATGTTTAAGCACCTGGATCTGAGAGTGCAGCTAATGGACACATATGTATGTAGTTGGGTTCTCAATGTGTTCCCAAGGAACAGTATTAGATGCAAGGAAAAAGACTTACAGCATCATGATTCCTGATCAGCCAGGTGCCAAAACCAGTCTGATGGAAAAAACGGAGTAAGGAGATCCACTGTCATCCCTGTGATATGTTTGCCACGGAGCAGTGAAGGCAACAAGTAGCTTTTCTGGTGAAGCATTGGGAGATGGAGTTGTTGCCCCATGACCAGTTAGGTGTGGAAATGGAAGCCACAGAGGTAGCTGACCTAATAATATTCATTTTAGGTGATCTAAGTTATTGCAACATTTTTTGGTTTTGATTTAGTAATCAAAACTATTGTCTTGCTGGTCATCTTACATAAACTTTGCACCAGATTCTCAGTATTTTTTTCTTGTAAGTGATTATTTGAAGATAGTTGCTCAAATGCTCTTCTGGCTATTATTTCCAGCCAGAGGGTATGATCAGTTCTAACAAATCTTTTCAAATTAATAATAAAACCTGGCTTTATTTCTTATTTTAATTTCTGTTGTTTATTTTATGTCAGTAATCCCTCAGCCTGTCTTAAAAACTGTGACAGCCAGAGAAATTCTGAACTAAAACCATAACAGAAATGTGAAGAATTAAATGCCTGTGTCCCCACAGATGATCCACTCATTTTAAAAAATGTTAGGGTAGGCTCATGTTTGCAGATTTTGGCTGCTTGAAGAAGCTTAACAGGGACTGCAAGGGAAAGAGCCAGACAGAACCTGGAGACCAGTTTAGAAGTGCTCCAAGAAATGTCTCTACTGAGTACAACTCTCCACCATGGTCTCACAGGAGCAACTGAACACTTCATGAATAAATTATTGTAATGAGCAGGCAGAAATCTGTAGTGTTGTATTAGTTTCATTAATACTGAAAATGTCTTTATTAGCCCAGGAGTGGATCGCATTTAATGTCAAATGAGTGCCATTAGAGTATCACTTTTGTAGCAGACTCAAGAATAGTAATCTTATTTTCTGACGGTTGGTGCTATAATATAAATTTTCTCTTTATATGGGTGTTACTTAAACTATATCTGTTGAGCACAAAACTTGGTAATGTATGTACATTTTAAGAGGTGGCTTACTGTAGTGTATGTCTTATTGTGAGAATATATTGTTACCCAGTTTAGTTGAGAGAATTAATTATTCATGATATTATAAAGGATAAGGATAAATAACATTTAAGCTTGCATGTCAGAATTAAGGGTAATAATTACTTCCATTTTATACTTGTCAGGGCCCTGAGGGCACCACCAGCCT
Organism: Chroicocephalus ridibundus; assembly: GCF_963924245.1. Classification (NCBI taxonomy): domain Eukaryota; kingdom Metazoa; phylum Chordata; class Aves; order Charadriiformes; family Laridae; genus Chroicocephalus; species Chroicocephalus ridibundus. Next base: position 79,290,401 of record NC_086284.1, read on the forward strand.
TCACTGTCCCTGCTCAGCCCCAGAGTGGGGCTACCCCGACCCTGCCCAGGGCCAAGGAACCTGCTTGAGACCAGCCAGGAGCTGTCAGTCCCTGCCCCAGCTATTTTGTAGGGACGTTGGTCTCCAGCCCTGTCTAATGTGTAATCCAGCCTTGTCTATATATTGTGCATGTATGTGTCTACTGGTAATAGACATTCAGTCTCGCTGCTGGTAGGATCTAAGGAGATGGAATTGCAGCAGTCTGGCTGAATGGGGCTGGAGCGGGAGAAACCCCCCTGGCTTGAGTGACGAGCAGCTCTGGCTTCAGTGGGCCTGGAAGGAACAATCCCTTGTCCTCACAGACCACTGTATTCAGCTTTCCTTGATGGAGATGACATTGTAGCTTGATCCATATCACATTGTTGTTCTTCTGACTTTACTTATGTGTTTTAATTCCTGTTTTGTTGCATGTTGGTGCATCAGGCTAGAAATTCAATGTTTCATTGACAAAAGTGCCCTGTGGTGGAAGTGGGTGGGCTGCATGTCCTGATCTTTTACCATGACCTGATGAAGGTGCATGTTCCACCTGTGCTTCCTGTTGGCTCGCTTGTAGCCATTTACAGGATTCCCTGCAGCCCTGAGACTTTACACACTGTTCCAAGACATCATGACATGTTTTAATATTGAAATTTACCTTCTGTAGCATCTTAATGTAAAAGGTAATATTTGGGAAACCAAGAAAAATATCTTCATTTCAGAGAACTCATCTTCCAGCCTTTCAAAATGCAGATTTATTTGATATCTTGTGAGTATTTGTATATCTTAGACCTGGCTTCACATTTCTGTTGATGAAATTATTTTTATTCTTTAGCAGTGTGCTGCCATCAGGCAGGAGATATTCCAGGCTGTCTTTAGCTTCCCTGGGGCCAATACTGTTGAATTTTAACAATCTGAATGTGGTGGGTTTTTTTCTTACTGCATCAAGCGCAAAAGGCAGATTTTAAAATCTTTCCCCACTACAAAAGGCTACATGGGATCTTTGCAGGAAACCACCACTGCCTCTGGCTGGTAGCAGCCTTGAAATATCACCTGCCAGAGCCCTAAGGCTGAGACCCTCACCAAGATGTCCAGGTCTAGCCCTCTGTCATCCTCAAACTCACGGGAGTAAATGGGGCCTGACTGTGGCAGGAAAGGCATTCCAACTCCTCATATAAATGGCTTTGGTAGACTTTTATTTAAGTTTCTTTATGCAATGTGTCCCAGACACAGGCCAGCACAGAGAAGAATGGTGAACAAGTTTCTCAACATTATGGAGTGAAAAAGTTTCACTTAGATATCCAAATACATACTTGTAAATTTTGACCTTACTTGCCAGTTATCTCAGTAGCATCCAGCTAACTTCCCTATACTCCCCACGCACAGTATCACTTCTTGATAGCCTTCCAATTGCTTTACTTTTTCCTCCAACTTATCTGAGAGTGAGTGAGATATGAGGTTGTTTGCATCAATGCCAAGGGCTTACTTTCCTTGGAGAAATGTGTATGGTTCTAAGATATACATCTTTCTGATCACGAGCTTTCTCAAATGTATCTCTGGATAAATTCAGACCAAACAGCAGTCAGTGTAAGGGTTCCACGGCCACTACCAATTGCTGGGTGTGCAGAAAGCAAGTGGGGGTATTCTACTGGAAAACGCTAACAGGCATGGGATAGCTGGAGCATAGTGTCGACACAGTTGTCTGACTCCAAACAGACTTCCAAGCCTTCACAGGATGAAAATGTGGTGGGCTCAACTTCATCAGGCTTTTGTGCCCTGCTATGGTTAACAGCATAGGCACTAACAAGCATGGTCACGCTCACTTATATAAGGCATTGAATAAAATGATTTTCAGCATGAACGCAGACAGCAACTGGCAGTAACTGTAACTTACAAGTGCTTTGTTGAAATTAAATTTTGCAAAGCTTATGTTTAAACAGAAATACATTTGCCTGTTACAAATCCTACAAAACACAAATGACAAAGAAATAAAAGACTTTTCACTGGTTTCCAGATGACTCTTGACTTCATTCTGTCTGAAAGGAAATTTAAATACAGTTTTCAGGAATACTTAGTTACTAATTGTACTGGTACAAAAAGAACTTTTCTGAGATGCCTTTCCTTCAAAAGACAGGTAGGGAATATTCTACTTTATGAGGTCCTCTTTTTTTTTTTTTTTCTAAAATGTTTTTTTCATTCCAGCTTAAATTTTACGATGTTCTGGTTCAGTCTTTTTCTGATTTGGAAGATGTTCTAAATAATAAAAACTGGAATTACAGTAAAAAAAATGTTGAGCAGGATTATTTATGCAATATAGTTATGATATTATATTCTTTTTCCTTTTCCCTTTCCTTTTTCTTTATATCAGTGCTGATGATAGCTTTGCATGTGCAGTGTGGTTCATTTGCAACTAGATGAGGCACTGCCAAATCAACCTGCTACAGTTACATAAAACTTATACAATTTTGACCATGTTTATCCTTTTTTTTTTTTTCACATTGGCTTATTGCTCAGCTTTTTAAATACCCAGAAAAACATTTATCTGATGACATTGCACATTAGTGTCACAAAAGAAAATACAGAAATACATTAGAATTGATGCCTGCAAAGGTTATGTTAGGAATGCGTTGGAACGAGTCAACAGCTATGATAGGAAAAACAACATATTGGCAAATAATCAGTGTTCTTTTTATATTTTAAATTTCCTTTGATTCCATGAATTTCACTGTTTCCTGATTTCTAATAAAAATGCATAAAGTTTTTGATTAGTTTATCACAATGTGGAACCAAACAACTGGGTATGACAGAGTTTAATTTTGCTGCAGAAGAACCATTCCCTTGATTCAGTGTCTGGGATCATCCAGTCAAAGCCAGAGGAAAGGTTAGGAAATACATCAAAGTCAATATGGCAGGAGGCATTTGATAACACCACAAATAACCTTATACTTCCAATGACTTGAAAATGGGAGGGAGGGAAGGAAAAGAAATTGAAACAGAGAGCTTGTTCAGAGCATGAAAGCTACTTTCAAGAAGCTTTTTTTTTTTTTTCACTTTTCTGCACCAATGCCTTTCAGTTATTAATTTTTTCTGCTTAATGAATACTGACATTCTGGAGGAAAAAAGAAACAAATAAAAAGACTTTCCAAGATGAAATTTCCTTGATACTTTGAGTTAAAAATAACTAGACTCTAAACCACAGCCTTCCTACGCATATACAGATAGTGACATATATGAATTGATTTTGATTGCACTAACAGTGAGGTAAACCAAATAATCATAATGATAAAAAATAATTTCCTTGGTTAAAAATACTATTACTAATAATACAAGTCTTAAATGCTTCATTTGCAGTCCCAGTGAGAAAGTTAATGAGTTTTCACACTTATGTATTAGAAATATAGACTTGTGTAAAACAAAACTCAAGTTATGGGACATAGCGACAGACACAATGTGGTTCTGCTGGCTAGGGGAATTTAAGAATGACATTGTAGATTTAGGTAAAAATTACTGGTGGTCAGCTGAGTAATACAAGATCATTTGGACTGAAGACTCAAAAATTAAGTTTCATGCTAGCCGTGTTGCTCCCATCTGTGTTGTTGACTGCAGACTTTTAACCACACTAGCCAAGAGAGTAGCTCTAAGTCAGATGACATTTATATTGTTTACAATCTGTGTTTTTGAAAATATATTCTGCAAAATACATTTACTTCATGGCATAAGTTTGTTAACCTTGCTTTGAGGATCAGGGGCCTTAGAGGGGAGATCTTAAAGAAGATATTTTGTTGTACTTTTTTGGTCATTTTAATTAGTTTTTCAACATGAAATTTAGCCTCAACACTGTAATAACGTAGATCTTTGCCTTTAATTATGTCAAAGCTTAGAAATTTTAACAGATGGCCCTAAAAGACAAATACTGTTGCATATGACTTATTTCCCAAAGTAGGAATACTGCTTATTTCTCTCTGAGATGCAAAAATAATATTACAGAGGACATCATGAATAATGCAAGAAGTCTGATTTAACACTAGGATTATTTCTGGCATTCAGTATCTGTGAATAGCATATTAATCGCATATACCAGTTTTTATGATTGAATGATAGGTATAATGAACTGGCATTGAGCCTTTGTGATTCCTGGCCAAAAATGGTATCTGTTTACTAAATCTAATAAATTTTATGTCTAAGATTAAGCAATTCAGTGAGTTGGATTGCAGGTTAGAACACCGGCTTTTGCTTTATTTTCAGTTGCTATGTGAATTTATATGAGAGTCATGACTAGTTATCGTGATAGCCATAAGGAAGTAAAACATTCTTAATTTAACAACTATGCACCATGTAAATGTAAAATAAATGTATTTCATAAAAATTACATGTGACATTCAGAAACATGTGATGAATCCTGTAGCAGAAATAAAGAATTGTTCTTGCCATTGCCTTCCCCAGAACACCATTTTTAGGCTCTGGTTTGGCAGATAGTTCTCCAGACCTTCAGAACTGTTTCAAGTTTCTCAGCAGTGTAAGTAACAAAAGAGATTACCAGGAGAGGAGCCGTGAAAAACAAGATTTGCTGTTGCTATTTTTCCATCACTCCGTACACATAACACCTTTCCTTGGCAGCAGTCTGCCTGGCTTTTACTCCTGTGCAGCAGGAGGAGAAACAGTCTCTTTTCTGCTGGTCAGTGCAGCCTGGTGCCCAGAGTAACTCTTTCATTTGTCCAGATCTGAAGGTAGTTTGAGAAGGCCAGCATTCCTTAAATCCATTAACTGTACCATGTGCATTTCTTTTTAAAGTCCTCTCTTAGCCGTGTGTACTCAACAAAGCTTAAATGTGAGTCTGATTGGTAAAGACAGATGTATATGGAAATGAAGAGTTTGTTATATTGAGGTGTTTCATGACACTGCAGTATTTTCTTATAGAGAACAGATGAATTACCAGTGAATTTTTGGAAATGAAATTGAAAAATGTAGCATATGTAGTTACCTAATGGCTTGGATTTCCAAATGACCACAGATGTCACTTCGCCTGAGACCACCTCTGCTTTGATTACTCTTTTACAAGCACACTTCAGTCCTGAAATAGGGTCACAAATGAAGAGCTAGATCAATTTAAAATGTTGTAAAGGTTCCTACTAAACTCTACAGCAAATATAAACATGCACACAACAGTGCAGATCAGTAGATGCAAATAGCTCCTGCTAATTAGTAAGCTGTTCTTGCATTTAATTTTGTACCCAAGTAAGCAGCAACCAACTCACAAGAAATTCTGGTATTTAGGACCTTGATTATTTTTAGCATTTTTTAATGTCAGAGATTATATCTGTATCCATATTAGGGTGAATTTCTGTCTGTAGTCATTTTTGCCTGTTAAACAAAGACTGCAGCACTGTCAAGCAGACCTGCCTTTGAAGAATTAACAAAGCCAGAAAGAAAATTTTAAAATGTTCAAACTATGTATACAGGTTATTTTTTACCTCCTGTAACTAATAGAAGGCCATTTCTATGCTCATCTGTCCATCAAGTGCAGTCTGTTTAGGTAGGACAGAAGTCAGTTCAATTAGTTATCCTCACCATTACTGTAATTAACATTAGAAATAATATGATTGAATATCAACGCTAAGACTAAACTTAAATGTGCACAGAGTGCCTTCAAGAAAGAAACAATAAGTTAACAGGAAGTAATTATTTAATATTATAATTTTTATAGGGACACAGTGGTTAACAGTTAACCGTGTGAAGATGATGAGTCTCCACCACGTGTCGTGTCAAATCTATAAATTATTTATTACTTGTTATGCTACTCTACTCCTCCATCAAGCCTAGTATAACTTAGGGGATGTGCGTGACTATTTCCCATTAAAGCAGTAATTCATGAGGTAGATCTGAGGCATTCAGTAGTGTAGCTAATTCATTTACTCCAGTCCTTAAATATGAGCCATATCTTACACCTCTCAGGTCTCTCATTGATCTCATTCCCAGACAGTATGCTCCCAGGAAGCAATTCTGTGCTCTGAATTTAGTTTACTGAAACGCATGAAGTGAAATGCTCAGCATTGCTGCGGTTTGCCATAGTTCCCTGAAAAGGAACAAACAGTAATAGATAATGTCTTTAGAGGTGTTATGTGGTTCCGATGATAAGTGATATTGTTTATAAGAAGTATGTGCAACTGGGCCAAGTGTGACATATGCTTTATAATCAGTGTAAAGGGGAAATTTCCTTTACGTGAAGGCAAACTGGCTTCTTTCTCATCTTTCCTATCCACAGCTGGTTTGACAGGTTGCCTCTTGGAAATACTGCGAATCCAGACTAAATGAAAATAGAAATTGCCCACATGTCCATTGGCTAATATCTAAAACAGTTTTATAACTGTATATTATTGTGGTAGTTCTCTAAATAAGAAATTAACCACATGTGGCAGAGATGAAGCATAAATATGCCTAAAAGAATTTCTTACATTTCATCCCCAAACTCCCAAACATTCGAACAGTGGGAAAATAAAATACACAGCAGAAACCTAGAATAAAGCTGAGCTTCTCATTGTTTCTCATCTCTGTGAAACATTTTGTTAGGCAATTTTCCTCTAAACCATGCCTTCCTGATTCTGGACTTCGAATCCAATTCCCATCCATTGCTGAGTCCAGTCTGGGACTTCTCCAGTGCCTGCTGGTGACATCATCCTGGGAGCTAGATACAGTTTTGTATATATTATATCTATTTCATTATTTCCTTTTTATTTTATTATTAATGTTTCATTAAAGTAATTTAGTTCCTTCTAAACTCGTAGATCCCTTTCTCTCTCCTCCTCCTCACCTTGGAGTGAGAGTTGGGGGAGAGCGTCTGTCGTCCGTCATTGGCAAATTTGGCCTAAACCACCACAAATGGTTACTGTAAGTATTAAAAATTTTTTTCCAAATGGTATTTGGAAATCAGAAGGCATTATGTACCTCAGGTTTTTTTTTTTACTTACGGGAAAAAGCCAACAATGAACCACAGAAAAAAAACCTCCAGCATATATCAGCTTGAAGCATATACTGGTTTCTTATGGCTGAAAGCAACAAGCATTAGAAACCTTTATTCTTTGGTTTGAAGTTGAAATACCTTCTCCTGTCTGTTCTTTTGGGAAATAGGATGGAAACTGCAAATTCCATTAGCTTTCCAGTGGACATTCAAATTGCAAGCTAAATTTCGTTTGCCTGTGAGAGACTACATCCCCATTCTTCAAAATGGAAATAGGAATCTTGTACACAAAGGACAGCTGAAAGTGCAGTACCTTGGAACTTATACCTGTAAAGTCCATTTTAAAAGTCACTGCGTAGCCAGAACACACACGTTTAAAAACTTCAGAACGCAACTTCCATTTCCTTGGTTTTCTCAAAGATTGCAAAGGCCACTTTAACATTAGATTCGTTTTTATTCACCTTCTAAGTCAGAGCTTTGTTCACTTTCTTCAATTGCTAATTGAAGCTGCAATTTTCCAGCTGCAATTGATTTTTACAGATTTACACAGGTCCATCTTACTCTTTTTTTTCTGGGGGGAGAGGAGGGTAAATCCATCCAACCTGTTCTCCCACTTGAAATTAAGAATCCAAAAAGGATGAGGATAGCAAGCCTTTGCTGCAAGATGTGTTCAGTTTGTAGTGAAAATACTTCCCAGAAAGAGACATAGACTTCAGTGTTTTACTTCTACTACCATGTATCCTAATTTTAAACTTCATACATTTCTGCACACTCAAAAAGCTGAAGACTAATTTTCAGCACTTAGTACTGAACTGCAAAAAGTGCAGGAGTATAATTATGTATTATACAAATAAAATATGAGTCAATGTTTTTCATTTTTATTATTACTATTTTAATTTTATGAGTAAAATATCTATAGATATCTATAGACATTCTATGCCATGATATCATTACTGAGAATATTAAGATCCCTCTTTGGTAAACTGTAAAAGGTCAGTTTTCACAGCAAGTTCAGCTCTCGATATTTTAGCAAGTATGTTTTAAGTTTGTGATGCCATTTTCCAAAACATCCGCAGAGGAGATGCGAAACACTCTAGTATATTTGGTTGTTGCTACCAGCTGCTCTGTGTGGGAAAAGTAGAATTTTATTTAATACTTCCTCAGAGGTGGCAAACAGATGGTTTCATGCACTCTTGAAATGTTTGTGCTTGAGATTCAATTATTTTTGTTCAGTTAGCAGCCTATTACTACCTTCAGTATAAAATGATGTAGCATTCCTGATCTTGAGGCTGTACGCCATTTCAGGCTAACATGTAAACATTGTTATACAGCTTGTTTAAGATTCCACTTCCGTTTAAGATTTCCACTTTTACTACCCAGTGCCTCTTTCTTGACAGAGCTGAAGACTTCCCTTGAGCATTTTGTGTGGCATCTTCTATGGTATTTCCCTTTCAGTGTGAGTTTGGTCTTACACTTGAAGCATGGGTCAGACGCTTGTGATCCATTCACCACTTTTTACCAAGAGTACTAACAAGTAAGTTCTGGTGAGTGGTCCATCGCCTGTGATGTTCACAGGGCTGAGCCGGTGAGTGATCACAGGGCTGAGCCGGTGAGTGATCACAGGGCTGAGCTGGTGAATGATCCCAGCTGATCCAGGCAGCTGAGTGAACTAGCAGCTTGTGTGACACATGCTGGTATAGGAAGTGTTCCTGAGATAGACAATGGTATGTAAGAGTTTGTATCAGGAAAGCATCCAGGGTTTTGAGTCCGACAGCTTCTTTGAAAAATGGTTTTAATAGCATTTAATAATAAATAGGCTTATAAATCAATAACAACATATTTCTGAGTATGTTTGAGTTTTCTTTGCCAAAAACATAAGGAAATTTCCTCATTCCATCATTTTGTCCTTTGAAAAGCCACCTTACTGATTCTATGAAGTTTCATTTAGATGACAATTTTTTTGTTTCTTTTCATGTAATACAACAGTATATGCATAGGTGCATAGAATTTAAAATTCATAATTTTATTCCTAACTTTATTACTAAGTTATTTATATGAGAAGTCTACACAAATAAAAAAGCTCATAGGCTATAATTGACTAGTTTTAAGACTTCTGCACACAGTTGTCAATGGAACAAATACCACCTTCTTTCAGTCATGACTCTTCTGTAAGGTCACATTTAATATGACCTGTGGCAACAAGGTTTTTATTAAGGGTTGTGTACTTTTGGGACTCAAGTGACTCCAGGCAGTTACTCCAACTGTTCTTGTCACTACGCTCACATTTCAGCAGAATTTAGATTAGCCAAAGAGGATAGATCAAGAATGGTCCTGATAAAGAAATGACACAGTTTGTACATTAAGATGTGAAAGGTTTGAGGTGCATTAGACCCACCATCTTGTGTCATAGCATAGTGATGATAGTGTAGTAGCAGCATAGTAAGGGAATGATAGTGAAGGATACAGATCATGAACCAAGCTGTTACGGAGGCATGTGTTTTGCCTGCTTCACAGTTGGGGGTTTTGATGACGTAAAACTTGGTTTTAGAGGAGCACTGCAATAAACAGTGAATAAACACAAGTTATATGAAGCTGGAACATTTTATTTTTTTTGTCTCAGTTAGTTAGAAAAAAAGATACCCTGTTGAAAGTAAGTTTTTCAGAGAAATAAAAGAGGGACCTGGACATATCATCTTCTCCACCACTTCCCTGCCCCAAGACAAGATCAGATGTTCCAAATCATTCTTGATTTTTGCCAGTCTCTTCTTAAAACCCTCTAGTGCTGGAGATAGAATTTTCCTAGGAAGTCTATACTAGTGCCCAACTGTCCTTCTAGATAGAAAGGTTTTATTCTCTAACACAAATATATTTTGTGTGTTTGAGTCTTTTCCTCCCACATTTACCCCACTGGTTATATAGATGTATATATAGCAATCATATTCCTTTTTTGCTGTCTGAGAAAGCAGGTCTTTTAGTTTTGTCGTCTGCATTCAATTTCTTGATTTTTAGTAAATATGAGTGTTATTACTGATGTTGTATTACCAATGCCTTGCACTCACTATTGAAAGTACCATGCCCAATATGTCCTCTATTCATTATTTTCTTGGCTGCAGATGAATCACATTAGTTATAAATTATATATATATAATATTAACTAATATACTTACAAATTTATCTTCTGTTGTTTCTAAATTAAGAATTCCTGGGTTTAACACCATTTTCTTCTGTAGTTTGCTTTTTCTACTGTTAAAAGTATTTTTATTTATATGATCAACCCACAGTACAATCATACTATTTTCCCTTTTTTATATTTTGGTATCATTCTGCAGTGACAATGCTTCCTTCAACTATGTTACAACCACAAATGCAGTAATATAATGTGACACAGTCGTCCTTTGTTAGCATGTTGCCTATTCTGTTTGTTTCATATTACTTTGTAAGTGAGAGTGAAATCAAGTGATTGTTCCAAAACAATGATAAACATCACAATACTTTACATAAGTCCTTAACGGTCAGAACAAAACCCTAATAAAACATGAATTAAAGTAAAGTAAGCATGAAAATTCATATTTGTTAGGAGAGAAAACACGGCATTCAACCTCCTTTAAGCTACTTATTATAAACCATTTATTAGAAGCTACATAACTACATGAGATGTATGCATAACTAGCTCAGTGTGAGTATTTTCATATTTCTGAAATGGCTAGAAAACACAGGGAACATTCAAAGGCTGATAAAACAATATTAACATAAATATTCCTTTACTATATTTTATTGTTTTCTTCAGTGCTTTACTCCTTTGCTAGAAACATGATTGATTGGCTTTAATGATGCGGTAGGGGGGGGGTTGTTCTCTCCCAAGTTAGGCACACAGTATGTCCTTTTTTCATCCATGCTCAGAATATCAGCACTGACTCACCAAAATTCTGTACCCAATGCCCTGTTAGCTTGTGATTGGAATGGCTAAAGACAACATGCCCTCCTTTTTCTAGAAAGACGAACAAAACAAAACCCCTCACAGTAATGGTACAATATTTTTACTGCAAATCTAAAATTTTACTGTTCCTTCGTTATCAAATGAGAGGACTAGGGAGATTGAAAAGTCATGTGGTTTTGACATGAAATGAAAAATTTCATTACAATTTTTTTATGTTTAACTCTGATATAATACATTTTTTCCTCCTTCTGTAATCTCTTTTTTACAGGCTTAATAAAAATAAATTAAAACAAATGAATCAATAAAAATAATTAAAGCAATTTTTTAAAAAAAAAACCAAACCACACTTTCTCATTTTCATGAAAATTCAGTGAAATTCCATCAACTGGATCTGAAAGTGGTACATGGTTTCATCTCTATGTAGGTGGATTTTGATTAGTTTTTTCCAAAATTAATTTAGTTTTGCTCTTGGTGATTTGAAATTTTTATGGAAAGTTCACAGAAGAAATTAGAGTAAGAATCAAAATAAGAACAAGAATGAAAAGAATGAAAGGAAATGAAGAAGTAAAAATCTTATTTTCTGTTGGAAACCTTTAGTTGCAGTCTACTGCAAGACTATCATGATTAACAAGAATTATTCTCTATACAAGTAAACAAAGAAGAGTCTTTGCTATTGTTTACAATAGCATGTTCATTAGCTAACATAAGCTAAATGCTTTATATGCCTCTTCAAATCAAACATTTTTACCAGGTATTTTAATTGCTGATATCTAGGCAACCATGAAATAAATTACAAGTTGCCCTTGCATGATTTAAACTTGGTATGAGATTTGCCACAAACAAAAGAAATATTTCGCTGCTGGATTTCTTTCTGCATCATTTACTCCCTGCAGTTTAGAGCAGATTAATGTGTTCAGAGACTGATTGCCGTAATTACTCTGCCCTGCTGCTCTTCTATATTATGCAAACAAATGCACATGATGAAAGAGAGAAAATGGACAAGAATAGAGATTCTTAGGCTCCCCTAATTTCCAACTTAAAATATCAGGCCATGAAGAAAAGCTAACACTCTGAACCAAACTTGAGTGTAGTTCACAAAGATAATTATGCATCTCATTAGTTATTTTTTCATGTTTGTTTCAATGACTTTTTATGTAATAGTTTTCTGTTCAATTTTTTTTTTATTTCATTCTCTTAATTTAGAAACTTTGGAACTCTAACAGACTTTCAGTGTTGGTAGATGTTTAAGTTGTTTTGAAAAACTACCTCCAAATGTTTGTCAGCAGCAATCATCAGTGGAAATCATTCACTTACGTTTCAGTTACAACAAATGACCATCATAAAGGGTTTAGTTTTGCTTTACTATTCCAAAAGATAGTAAAATAAGAAATTTTTAAAAATCTGAAACAAGGTTGTAAAATGGATCAGGAGGTTTTGGATGATAATCCCATAATTACTACCAATAGTATGCTGATATCCAAATGATATTTTTTAAAAGTCTTAGGAATCCTTGCATGAAATCTTGAATGGAACAAACAGAGAAAATCTGTATAATTTTTATATAGTATGTGTGTTTATGATCTATATGTCCATACACACTAATAAAATCACTCATACCTTTTTCTGACTACACTTTGTCCCTCTAGCACACTGTAAGAAAACTGGTCTAATGGTCCCACTTCAGACAAAAGTCTGGACTCAGTGACTTCCAGAAGCCTCTTTCTACCAATGCTTCTGTGGCCCTATGAATGCTGGCTTTGTGGAAATCAGTGGAAACTCACCCATCAGCTTCTGTAAACCCACAATTCAAAACTGTCATGTAAGTATTCCTGCATTTGCCATATGGTTTACAACCTATTGTTGTTTATGGTTTACATAAATCTAATGTTATGGAAGACAAGAAGTTGACAAGATATATGCTTATTACTGCTTTTTTTTTTTTTCTCCTCTCTTTTTGAACTTTCTGAGTATGAATAAAGATAGGAGCATAAAATGAGGATTGTTGTGCTTTACTTTTCTTGTTGTTTATACTTCCTTCCTTGGGTAAATTATCAAGGAGCAAGATTTAGTGATTTTTTTGTAATAGGAATTAAGGAATGACTATCTAAGGAACCTGAAGGTGCACGAGTCCATGGGACCTGGTGGGTTGTATCCATGGGTCCTGAGGGAACTGGCAGATGAAACTCCTAAGAACTATCCATCATATTTGAGAAGTCACAGCAGTCTGGTGAAGTTCACACTGACTGGAAAAGGGTAAATGTAACCCCCATTTTGAAAAAAGGAAAAAAGGAAGACCCAGGAAACTACATGCCTGTAAGTCTCACCTATGTGCCCACCAAGATCATGGAGCAGATCCACCCGGAAACTCTGTTAAGGCACATGGAAAATAAAGTGATTGGTGACAGCCCACATGGATTCATTAAGGACAATTACCATGTCTGGCAAATTTGTTGGCTAAACTATTGTTTGTTTTGTTGGTGTAACAATCAGGTTACAGCATTGGTGGATAAGGGAAGAGCAACAAACACCATCTACCTGGACTTGTTCGACACTGTCCCACACAACATCCTTGTCTCTAAATTGGAGAGACATGGATTTGATGGATGGACCACTTGGTGGATAAGGAATTGGCTGGATGGTGGCACTCAAAGAGTTGTGGTCAACGGCTCAATGTCCAAGTGGAGACCAGTGATGAGTGGCATTCCTCAGGGGTCAGTACTGTGACCAGCACTGTTTAACATCTTTGTCAGCGATATGAACAGTGGAGTTGAGTGTAAGCAAGTTTGCCAGTGACATTAAGCCTTCAGCAAGTTTGCCAGTGACATTAAGCTGTGTGGTGCCGCTGACACACTAGAGGGAAGGGATGCCATACAGATGGACCTGGACAGGCTTGAGAGGTGGGCACGTGGGAACCTCATGAAGTTCAACCAGTCCAAGTGCAAGGTCCTGCACATGGGATGGGGCAATCCCAAGCAGAAATGCAGGCTGGGCGGAGAATGGGTTGAGAACAGCCTTGAGGACAAGGACTTAGGGATGTTGGTCAATGAGAAGCTCAACATAACCCGACAATGTGTGCTTGCAGCCCAGATAGCCAACCACATCCTGGGCTGCATCAAAAGAAGTGTGGCCAGCAGGTTGAGGAAGGTGATTCTGCTCCTCTACTCTGCTTTGGTGAGACCCCACGTGGAGTACTGTGTCCAGCTTCGGAATCCTCAGCACAAGAAGGATGTGGACCTGTTGGAATGGGTCCAGAAGGGGGCCATGAAAATGATCAGAGGGCTGTAACACGTCTCCTGTGAAGACAGCCTGAGAGAGCTGGGGTTATTCAGCCTTGAGAAGAGAAGGCTCCAGGAAGACCTTATAGCAGCCTTCCTGTACCTAAAGGGGGCCTACAGGAGAGATGGGGAGGGACTCTTTATGAGGAAGTGTAACGATAGGATGAGGAGTAACAGTTTCAAACTGGAAGAGGGTAGATTTAGATTGGATATTAGGAAGAAATTCTTTACTCTGAGGGTGGTGAGGTAGCGAAACAGGTTGCCCAGAGAAGCTGTAGATACCCCATCCGTGTATGTGTTCAAGGCCAGGTTGGATGGGCCTTTGAGTAACCTGGTCTAGTGGAAGGTGTCCCTGCCCATGGCAGGGGGGTTGGAACTAGATGATCTTTAAGGTCCCTTCCAACCCAAACCATTCTATGAATCTATAACCTTTGATTAAGCAGCCTTTTTCCATGATACAGGAGATCTCCTTTTTAGGAGGATCTAAAAAGATCTCATTGTGTTAAGAGTATATTTGGGGTTAATTCAAAAATTAAAAATGCTAGAAAAATGTCTTTTCTTAATTTCTTTTGTAAATATTTTTCAATATGTTTGTGTGCTATATCACTGAAATGTCTGTTCAATACTTTTTTGTATTGAGTTTTGCTTTTTTCAATTTCAGTTACAGTATTGATTTTTGAAAAATTAATACAGAACAAACTAAAAGTTTATATACCATTCAAGAAAGAAAGAAAGTAACAACAACTCAGTAAAATGTATTCTTGGAGGCAGATACCAAGAAATGGCAAACTTGTTTTCCTGCCTCAGGGAGCTGTGTGTTAAACTCATTGGCAGTCGGCATGGACTCAGATAAGGACATATATTGTCCCTTATAGGATTAGAAGAACACTATGTCTGCCTTATCTAATTGCTTCCTTTGAGACTTATGTCTTACTTAGATTTGTCTCCCCTTTCTCATGCATTAAACTGCAAGACCAGGTTACCTTTTTGTGTGTCTCAAGTAATTTATGGAAAATGGAACAAATTCAGTTAGAAATTTCAACTGTATTTTTTATACACTGATGTTTGTTTCATTATTGTACTAAGAAAATAAAATAATAAAAAAACAAAACACCAAAAAACCACAAACCAAAAAACCAACCCCAAAACAAAACAGCAGCAAAAAAACCCCAAACCAAAGACAAGTACAGAATCTCTGTGAGGCTGTCAGTCTGATGAATGTGACTCACTGTAAATGTAAAATGAAGATTTGGGGCTCATATCTCAAGAAAGCCACCTGTGTTCAGAAATCCCTAGATATTAGAGGACTTTAATGCTTCTAGCAGATATTTTCAAACAAAGCTGAAAACCATATAGTCCAGTGGCCAGCGAGGGCATTGAATAAATCAGCTGGATTTATTTGCCTGTTGTGTCTTGTCTGTTTTGTAGCCCAAAGTCTATCTGCACATAAAAATAACTCTTTTTATCTTTTTTTCAATGACTCCCAGTAGGAAGTTTGCCATTCAAAGTTCAGCTATCATGAAACTTGCATCTCAACCAGAATACTATTATGTTCAGTCAGCCTGCAAGCAGGTTCAGATGAGTTCGGTCAACTTGCAAACAAATGTTAGAATCAAATTTTTTAGAGTCTTTATCTGCCTTTGGATACGGTTACTATGGTTTATAAAACCATAGCATGGTTTTATGATTATTAAAATCCAAATCTGACTGCATTAAGGTTCCACTGAAGACAAGCTCTTTGCTGTGAATCAGGCTGCAGCAGTACCTTGTTTGCATCACTGGGGTTTTCCCCTTTTACCCTGACCCCAGTTTCAGGCCTGGCACCAGCTGTCCTGCCATTCTTGCAGCCATGCCTGTGACTCATCTATGTTAATCTTGTGTTTCTGTTGGCCTGGGAAACATTTATCTGAGTTATGTCTTGTACCAGAACTTTTCATCCTTGATGCATTATCATTTAGTAGAGGTGAATCAGTTCAGCAGGGAGATGTTAAGAAGTCATTTCGTACTTGCCTTCATCTATTAATTACAGCCTGCCATCTCAGATTTTGTGACAGTGTGAAAGATCCTACTCTATTTTAGTGCATCCTTAAAGAAATTTTACTTCAGCAGTAGTTGAAAAGTCACATAGGGTACTGGAGCATCAGAAAATAATTTCTGTTGAGTCCTACTTATGAGGGCTTAACCATCACAGTTCAACTGTATACTGCAACAAATTGAAACTGATATTCACACCTTCATTTATGACAATTCAGAAGACAAGTAACAAGGAAAAGGATCTCAAACTATCTTTCACCTTTAATGGATTATATGTGCACACCTGCTCTATTACACTATAATGAAGCCCTAGTCTTTGGTGAGGCCTAGCATCAACCAGGAAAATCTAGAATACCTAAGTTCATGGTGAACGCAGAATTTCAGAAACAGGCTTTTCTCTTTCATTTTAACAAGCTTCATTATGCAGACTGCTGTGAAGCCTTATTTTCTTCAGTATAATCAGTTGGTAAATGATAGAAATATTCTATGCCTAAACTAGAATATTAATGCTAGGAATTGCAGAACTGAATATCACAATGCCTACAGCTCTTTCTTGGATACCTGTCCGTCTCTGTTTTCTTAAGCAGATAATGAGTACAATTACTGTTTTTCTTTTATCAGGGTTGAATAAAATGGTAGAAGTCAAGTCCAGATACAAAGACTCAAAAGGTTAAATCAATGGATGCTGATAACCACTACATGACAGAGGAGATTTACCTCAGATTTACCATAGCATAACAGATCACATTTTTATGTCTTAACCAGGGGTACAACACTGTTATGGTTTTTTGCACCACTGTTTTCTCCTAGTTATGCTATTAGTGACATCATAAATGATCTTTTGAACCATGAAAACTATATGCAGTTATCACATCAGAGACAAAGAGCATATATTAAGTGCAAGGATATGCAGAACAGAAAATAATAGAAATAATTCTGTAAACCACTCTGAAATAAACCAAAGGAAAAAAAAATAAGAAAACATCAACTAAAGATTGTAACCAATGGTATAGTTTTCAAAGGGAACATCTAGTTTTGTGAGGTTCGGTTGTTGTTTTTTTTTCTCAAGGCACGGATGGACAATTTCTTATCAAAGCAAATCTCTGCTCTAAGGAATAGAGTTAATAGTGTGGTCTTTAAAAGTGAATTGGAAACTGCCCTACTGACCCCTTTAATTTGCATTCACATGTTGTGCTGGGAGTTAGTGATTGATTACTCTGTTAGGAACACATTAGCGGAATCAGATAAAAATACTGAAAAACTGAAAAAGAAAAAAAATTAACCGGTTTCCCTGCTACTATATTTGCCATAAATTACTAATCATCCTTAGACAGAACTCAAATCTTGTCACTATCACCTGATTTTCCATTACTTTAATAATAAACCATTACATCTAGTTCACTGTTTGATTAATTTCCTTTTTGTATAACTATGTCACTCTTTTGAATGGTTTGAATTTTACTTACTCTCATTTAGAAAAATAAAAATAAAAAAAGAGACTACTTAAAGCTAATAATGTTTTCATTCAGTTATGAGGTTGTTATTCAATCCAAGAAGAACTGAGTGCAGGATTAAACATTATATTTTACAAGAAGCTGTTGTAGTTTTAGTACATTTCTTTAATATTAACAATCTCCACTTACCTTTTTTTCCTGTCCCTGATAACAGGTATTTCCTCATAGCTGGTAATCAGATTTATTTCCTTATCTTTATTTACTATTCCTGTTAACATTTTTATTTTATGATGTTTGAAACAGAACATTAGAATCACATGTACTGACACAATATTAATAATTATGTACTTGTTCAGGGAAAAGGCAAAAAGATCAGGATTTAATATGATTCCTGGGAGATTAAACAAAACATCATGACAAATTGTGAAAAAATAATAAAATCTCAGCCACAGTTTTATTGTAGATATCACAACAACTTTATTATTTCATCACCTTTGTTTTCCCTTGACACTTATGCCCAGATCCAGCATGAATATCTTCTGCATCTTGATAGAAAAAGATGATGTTACACAGTCTTGTTGTTCCTGATTTTTCAGATTTACTATTGGAAATATTTTTATGTCATTCCCTGAGCCTACAAGAATTATAGTGTGAAACATGAAATGCCATTTTACTATGAAAAACGTTTGCTGCTAATCCTGGAAATGGCAGTGATGAGTGCACGTAGACCTGGAAGGATGCAAAGAGATAACAAACATAATATCATGAGGGGCGAACAGTTCTGTCCTTGAAATATCTTATATAAAAGAATCAGTATCTTGTTAAATGAACATATTTTTCTCAATTTTCTTTTCTCACTTTTGTGTATGCCCAGAGAGAGGATTATTTCATATAAACACCATCTAATGTAAATTATTTTCTGTTTTCTATTCGTTGGCCTTTTATCAAAATTAAAATCAGTTCTACAGACTCTGGAAAAGGACATAGCTTTTGCTTGATGATACAATAACTAATCCATATACTTTTGTTGTATTTGTTGTTTTCACATCATTTTTTCACCTGAGGTAAAAATCTTCTTTAGCATATTGTAAAGGGCTTGTGTTTTTAAAAGTATTCCCTATTTACTTGTGGGATGCTTTTTTTTTTACTTTTTGTTGTTGTTGCTAAAAGAGTTTTCCTAAGACAAAATAGATGCAATTTTGATCACCCATTAAATGATTCTTTTTTATTCTGACAGTTTTAACTTTATAATAATAGATTTATGAATTAATAGATATGACTCAACAGTGCCTCAGCATCCTGTAAATGTTAAAGACAGTTAATATGTTCCTGAAAAAGACATATCAGCTTGAAGTAAATCAGACTTTTTTCTTTCACTGGCTTTTCAAAGAGGGAACAAACACTGAGGAATTATTTTCCAGTGCTTTTCAGTAAATCCTCTCCAGGCAATATAGGATAAAAATAATAATAATAAAAATTATAAAACTTCTGAAAATGCCATTTCGTATGAATATGTACAATATTCTGGGCTCCCTGGTTCAAGAAGGACAGGGAATTGCTAGAAAGGGTACAGCAAAGGGCTACAAAGATGATTAGGTGACTGGAACATGTCTTTTATGAGGAAAGGCTGAGACAGCTGGGTCTGTTTAGTCTGGAGAAGGGAAGACTCAGAGGGGATCTCATCAATGCTTATAAATATCTAAAGAGCGAATGGCAAGAGGATGGGTCCAGGCTCTTTTCAGTGGTGCCTGGTGACAGGACAAGTTCCACCTCCACATAAGGAAAAACTTTTTTACTTTGAGGGTGGCAGAGCACTGGGTGGCTGCCCAGAGAGGTTGTAGAGTCTCATCTCTGGAGATCTTCAAAACCTGCCTGGATGCGTTCCTGTGCAACCTGCTCTATGTGAACCTGCTTTGTCAGGGGGGTTGGACTAGATGATCTCAGAAGGTCCCTTCCAACCCCTACAATTCTGTGATTCTGTGATTCAATGAAGAAACTAAATATTCCAGGTTCACTTATGAAGGTACCCACACAAAAGATGATACTGTGCTATGATTGTATTCTATTTTACAGAGGAGAAAGGTGAGCATCACCAGGTGTTATACTGAAAGTGTGAACTTTAAATGATTTCAGTAACATACAGGAACATTTTTAGACTCATACACCCACATGTAACTATATAGATATATCATCACTAGCAGCCAGGATCCACTCATTAAAAAATGTTTCTGATGAGTATTTGAAGGGTGCAGTCACTAGCAGCCCTCAGTTATTCTACATAAAAGACTGACACTACTGTCTTCCTCCAACACTGTCATAGTCCAGGTTCAGCTGTCTGTGACCCAACACTTATTTTGGTGTAGCTGTGATATGAGGAGATCAAGATTATTCCTCTCACCAAAAAAAAAAAAAAGAAAAAAAAAAGAAAAAATTAAAATGTGCCTTTATATTAGATAATTATTCTGATTTTCTAAAGTGCTGTGAGCATCAAGCAGCTTTATATTATGAATATTAACTTTTACTCATGGCTCAAATAGTTACCTGTTTTCATCTTCTTGTTTTCAAATGCTTTATTCTGATTCCTTCTTGGGATATTTGGGATTTTATTATTTTAACAGGTGAGCTTCACAGCATATTGAACAACACTAAACAGGCTAGTCCATCTGGAATTATGTGACACAAGAAGACAGGATGAGTTTAAAAACTTTCCAGCAAATGCCATAAAATGTATCTCTCCCAGTGTATCACGAATGAGATGACTCAAATATTTTTTACTGTTTAAGAGCTGGCAATATAGCAAAGGGTATCAACAGTGTTTCAGAAAAGCCATGAAATGTTCTATAGCTGAAAAACCCTGTCTTAAATAATACCTAAACTTCACATGCTGCTTGCACTGTTTATATGCTGCTAGTATACTCTGCAATTGAGAACTTAGAGGGCTTCGTATTAAATTTGATTTATAAATCTACTTGCTTTTACCCACCTGCCAGAAAACCTTTTTTTTATATACACGAAATCTAACTATATTCAATAAAAGAACCTTTTATATATAAATCCTCCTCAAATAAAAGATTTTTGTAACACTGCCCTTTCCTAAGTACAAAATGATCTCTTTAGGGGTTTAAAATCCAGCAAAAGTCATAGACTGTTTAGAAGGAAGCTATTGCTTGAGACAGCGAAGACATGCAGGCTCACATAGGACATCCCAGATTGCTGCTCCATGATGATTGATTTTTTGTAGACTTCTTCCCCATGACACTTGAAAAAAGAATGCAATAGGTTACCCATTTCACATGTTCTTCCTTCCTAAAAGAGTGATGGGAACCTATTTAATGCTCCTGAGATACTCTGAGTAGCACAAATTATAACCAGAAATTTATGTGTGCATGATTAAGCCAATATTTTTAGTCATTATTCTCTCCTCTTCCAAGAAAGATCTTGGTTTTTCTCACTCCATTAATTTCTTTTTTAAAAAAAAATATTTCTCCTAATAAATGACATTAGATTAACTTCAGAAAAATCCATTGTTTTACCTTCAAAAAAAAAAAAAAAAAAGAAAAAAGAAAAAAATTCTTTCTCCTTCATACTATATTTTTGGACAAAAATACCCATGAAAATCATTTAGCAAGAAGAATTTTTTTTTCCAAAATGTGAGATAAAAAGATCATCTGGAATAAAAATACACATAAATATTCCAAAAAAAAAGGAAAAGAATTAAGGATTTATTTTTTTTTTACTTGTACATAGCACTTTTAAAAGTATTAGGTCTTGGAGTAATCCTGTGTTTGAGTAAATACTCTCTGTTAACCTCTGAACTTTATGTGCAAGCTCCCCTAACTGTTTTTCAGTTCTATTATATTTTCAGCTTTATTTTCATTGAGATTGTTGTCTTAGGCTTGCACTCTATATTGTCTACTCTGATTTTTGATATTTTCTTCTCTTGATGTATTCCTTTTATGTAAGAAGATCAGGTCAATTCAAATGTTTTAATTATTTTTCTCTGGAAGCTCCAATTCTTGAATTTTCTCAAAGGTAAAATACAAATGTTATATTAATATGAACTTTTCTTGTTTATAATTTACTGCGTTGATTACTTCTTTTTAAAAATACTGTTGTCTAACTCACAATATCTTCTCTAATTGTATTTCCAGATCAAAATGCATGTTAAGCAAATTTTAGTGAAAGACCAAGCTGGAAAATGTATAAAGTGACACCTTAAAATGTCCATATAAATTCGTTTTTTTGACATAGGCAAAATAGTGTTACAGCAACAAAATCTACACTTGTGACTGTGCAAATATTATCAAGTACAGACTCACACATTTTATACAAAAAACAAAGAGAAATATCTTGGTTTCTCAGTTGATGTTTGAGAACTCAGACATAAAATGTAAGAAAAATAAAACGGTGGGAAAAAGAAGTGCTTCTAAGGCCCTAAACAGGAGAAACGACTAAATAAAAGGTTGAAGATAAGATGTATTAGACATATTTTTAGGAAACGCAAGGAAAAAGGTATACATATATGTATTATGCACATCAGTAATTCTCAAGGTGGAGAAGTATCATTGCTCCTGTTTTAAATGTGTAGAAACAGAGATACAGAAGATGTCAAGGCTGGGAAAAAGGCCAGATGCAAAGCATCAAGGAGGAGTTTGCAACTTTGAAATGTATCTGCATTAAGTGATCTTTTGCAGCAAGAAAGTTAAAAAGAGAATTAAAGATGAGCAGTTAATCAGCAGACAACAAATTTTAAAGTGCAAGTGGAGAAAAAAAATATAATAAGGATTCTTGAAGGTACCAAAGTTTTGCATGTTAAGTTCAGTTACTTGTCAGAAAGCTCTCAAAAGATTAACAAACTCTCTGCCTACATGATCAAAATTAGGAAAGATGTTATGACATTAGGTCTCCAAACCAATATCAACACTAATTTCTCTAATTTCTTCCCTAAGAACTATATGTTGTCAAGTACCACTTGAGTTGGGCTTATAAGACATTGGAATCTTTCTTTTTAATATTTGGTTCATATGTTCAGATAGAACAGGTAGCAGTAAGAAAGTACAATGCACAAAAAGCCACATAGTGGCAGATGGTTGATTTTTTATGTTGTCTGTCTGGATTTCTACTGCTCTTGCACATTATAATGAGACACTGCATATATGAGGTGAAAGCAAGCCTCCTACTTTCAGAAACAATTATTTTTATTACTTTCACAAAGTTTCTGGTTTATAGATGTTTTACAATTAAACGTCAAAATACTTCTAAAATTATGCAGAATAAAACAGAAAGGGACAAGTCTTCACTCCCACTCCCACCTCTTCATATTAAAAAAAAATAAATAAAAATTAAAATATTCTGGTTGAAATCTGTAGAAAATTAGAATTATCATCTTATTAAGAGAAGAGAGAAACAGATAACTGTTTTTTATGTGCTTGTTCATTACAATTTCGACAAGACCCTTAGAAAATAATCAAAGTGGGTCCAGCTGGAGAACTAGAATGAAGTTTCTGAAGTTTTTCTGTATCTTCTAAATCTAGACATAGATATATACTTACAATTTAGGGTTCAAGGTGTCTTACAGAAATAATCAGTAATAAATGTAAAGAAGTAATATGGTTTCTTTGCATTTTCTATTTATATCCACATTCAGATAAGGATATGTCCATTTGAACTCCAAATAAGGCATATGGCATGTGCACAAATGTGTATATATACACATATATGTATGTTTTAGTGCGTTGATATTCTTCAGAATAGATACACTTTCAGTAGAACTTCATAATTCCCTTTTCTGTTAGCTGCTGTTCTGTCTCTTCAGGAAAAGGTGTGGAAATATGAAATTAATGATGACTTTAAGTTGTGATTCCATTTATGAGCAAGACTTCTGGGTTTTTTTGGTGTGGGGATGAGAGGGTGAGTTTTGTTTTGTTTCTTTTCTTTTGGTGTGTCTGTGTACTGGGTTTGGCTGGGATGAAGTTAAATTTCTTCACAGCAGCCTGTATGGTGCTGTGTTTTAAATTGCTTACCAAAACAGTGTTGATAACACAGAGCTGTTTTAGCTGTTGCTGAGCAGTGCTTGCACAGCATCAGGGCTTTCTCTGATTCTCATGCTGCTCCCACAGCAAGTAGGCTGATGGTGAGAAAAAGGTTGGGAGGGACTGTTGACAGTTGACTGAAACTGACCAAACAGATATTCCTGAAAAGTCATGCTAAGCCATAAAACTTGGCAGAGGAGAGAGGAAGAAGTTCTTCCAAAGTAGCCATTGCTTGGGGAATGACTGGGCATCTGTCTGCGGGTAGCGAGTGATTGCTTTTGGATTCACTTTTTTTGTTTTCCTTTTTCTTTTCCTTTCCCTCCTTTCGTTTATTAATCTGCCATTGTCTCAACTCATGAATCCCTTTGAGGGTCTTTTTTGTTTGTTTATTTGTTTGACTGTTTTTTTTCCCCCTCACATTGCCTTTCTGATTCTCTCTGTTATCCTACAGGGGGTGAGTGACTGAGTGGCTGGGTTTAGTTGCCACTTAGAGTCAACCCACTACAGTATGATAGAATGAAGAGACTTTCCACCTTTGGAATACAGCTATTTTAAAAGAAAAAAAAACAAACCACAAATAAGCTTAGGGACTGCATGTTCAGGGAATGCCACAGCAAATCAAAGAGTTGTTATTCACATGTATGGACTGTTATTTTTATGGAAGAGTTATTCATTCTTATGGAGCAAAATGATATAAAAATTACAAAGGTATATTACGTGACTAGTTTTAAGGCAGTGAAACTGACTTTGCAATGTTTGCCCTTAGATCTAATACATACAAAGTTTACATCTTTATATTGTCTGATCTAACCCAATGGAAAATAATAAGATAGTACTGTAAAACATTACTTTGAAGGAAAACTTTCCAAAGATACAGGGAAAGTCAAAGATGGTAGCTATACTCTTAAAAGCCCATGTTTCCTCATTTCTTTCTGTTTTATAGAGTAGGGAGCTTGATTAAATCTCCATTAGAACAATGGAAATTTGCCATAAAGGTCTTAATTTATTCATTTTTTTTAATAATACAGCACTGACAGCAAACGTAAAGTGACCTAGTTGTTCTGAACTCTTCATAGTCACTTTTCCAAAGAGATTGGAACTGCACTCTGCCTAAATAAAAACTTATGTAGTGGGTGATACGGAAAGTGGGTCCTTATAGAAAAGAAACCTGAAAAGAAGCCCTGGTGATGCGTGAAAGACGGTTGTAGGGGTGGGTTAATGGGTTAGTTTTCCTTTCAGAAACAGGAGGGGAGTCTTTTTGGCCACAGCTGAAAATATGTCTGATGTCGTCACCCTTATTCTTGGTGCAGCTACGTGTATAGCATAAGGCTATCTATAGTTAACCTCTCTGGACCTGATGTGGTGCCATGGGAAGTGAGTAGAAGAGATTCCAGTGACTGTGAAAGACACAAGCCTGCAGTACGTTTCTTGGGAATGGGTTTGCCATTTAGAAAAGTTTGCAAACTATCTGCTTTTCTAGCAGTTCTGACTGTCTCAAGAGCTGAATACACATCATTCGTTTTTCAACATTTTTGTCAGACTGTCAGATTAAATTACCAAATGAAAAACTGACTCCTCCTGTGTAGAACTGGTAAGTGGCAGCATAATTTCAGCTTTGTGTTTTAGGGTGAGAACTGTACAAAGCAAATCAGAAACACGGTTACACAAAGAATTTCATGGTGCAATACTGGAGGGCTTTCAAATTAAGGTTTTCAAATGTCATAATCTGGTGCAGATTTATAAGAATATATTTAATATAGATGAAAATATTTCTACTTTTGCTCAGCTTTTTTGGCTGAAGAATAGATGTTACTATATGGTTTGGTTTTTAACTTGGCATAGTTCTGAAATTGTAGATGTGCGATGTTGTGCTGAGTTTTACCAATAGATGTGCTTATGCTCAGTGTCACTTTCAGAGACCACTGAGTGCATTGCAGGTGATGCTTTCATACATTTAACAATGACGAGAACGTGCACATCAGGAACTGCAGAGCTGAACAGGGTCTGCTTCCATCACCGTGGTTCAGGTGCATATCATCATCACAGTTGTTGCTAACTGTGCCTCAGGTATAACATCCCTCTGAGAGGTTGTTTGTCTCTTTGAGCATTGAACACAGCATGCTTACCTATACAGCTGGCTCACACTTGATTTTGCCTCTCTGTCCTATGAAGACTTCTAATTGGCTGGTTCAGCAGAGTGAATGCTATGTGCTGGGATTTGTTTTTCAATAGCTTCTCTTTCCTAAGAAAAGCCGAAAGGATATTGGTTAGATTATTCCAGCTTGATCTCTTCTCTCACTTAAGTTAAATGTTTGTGTGTTCTACCACTTCAGGCCTCTATGTCCTTTCAGTAAGGTTGATTGTCCTTTCAGACAGCTCTGCGCATGTCAGGTGTCTTTTAATAATGGATAAAAATTTGTGAACTACTTTCCTCAATAGGACAAGACAGATGTGGTAACTTCTGTCAAAATATGACAATGTACAACATATCATCTGTCCCTTGTGCTCAAGGTACAGTAAAAATCTGCATACATACAGACAAGTCAGCTACTTCATAATAGCAGCCTATGTGCAGACAGTTGGTAAATATAGTGTGATTTAAAATACGTTAGTGGTGGAAGAAGGGTGACCTATCATATATTTATTGTAGGTTAGAACATGTAGAAAGACAGTTGATATTTTGATAGTTCGATAGCCATGATAGTTTGCATCATTATGCAAACCTATTTGTGTATCATTGAAGACTGTATTAACTCTTCCACAATAATTATTTATGTATGAGCTCTACTGTGTTAAAGTGATCACCAAATTACTATTCCACAAAAAACGGAAAAAACTCTTCATGTAGAATGGTGTAAAAAAAATACCGTAAACTGGATTACAAGTCAGAATTATATGTGAATAAATGAATTCTAGAAGCCACAGTGATGATTTATTTTATCTTTTCCAGTGCTGATTGCTTACAAATACCTATCTGGGATTTTTCCAACGCTAGTCAGTATTTGTAAGGTAGTGCTGTATGTGAACTTGCAAAACAGGTTGTCTCCTGTACAAAACCAGTGTATACATATGTGTATAAGTAAAAATGAGTAGAATATTTTTAGAATTAATGTATACATATATGAATGCTTTCCATGAATATTAACCAATTTTTGCGTTCTGCATTAATTTTGGAACTATTCAGAAGAAAGAGCTGAAAAACTTTTCATATAAATACACTTTTGTGAAAACTTCTCATTAAATTGCACCTGAACCGATATGCAATTAGACACTTTTGATGTTATATTTAGGGAAAAAAAAATATTAAAATCTGTCCTTTAAGCCTTCAGAACAGGCTTTTCATACCTTTTCCCTAAGAGTTGGTTTATTCATCTGATTTATTTCATCCTAGTTAGCAAATTATGCTGATTTCAATAAGTCTTTGCTACAGTAAGTAAATAAATAAAGCACCATACTTTGTTAGTAGAGCTATTTAAAATACAATAATGCAGGCAATGATTCTCAGGATTTACCTGACTAGGACATAATTTGGAAGCATTTGTTTTTTGTATGATGATCTATTTACTATTGTGTAGTGTTGAGAATGGATCCTTCATTTTAATAATTCAGTGTCTAAGGTTCTTTGTATTACTGATCGCCAGAGGCATTTTTAGTTTGAACTCTTTATTCTCCTTATATTTAAATGTCTTCTTTACTATAAAGGACCAAACTACTCAAGACTCAGGAGATAACTAAAAATATTTGGTGTATTTTGGTACACCATGTTTGCATTGGCTGATGAGTCTCAAAAAAATGGAAAGTTTGTATGGAAGTAGCTCATTTTAACTGGACAGTGATTTATTTTGCCTTTCCTCCCTTTTCTAAACAAACATATAAATCAGAACTTGATGGTCAGACAGAAAAACAGAAAATAATTATATGTCCCTAAAGAATATTTCTGGTTTACTTTTTTTTTTTTTTTTTTTTTAAATACAAAGTTTGCTTCTTGAAAAGCAGGCATGGATAGTAAAAGTTTGTCTGGAGATACTTCAGAAGGATGTGAAAAGGAGCCTTTAAAAGGTATTCAGGTTTGAGAAGATGCTCTGTCCTTCTTTCATCTCTCTTTTTATCTAACTGCATTCAGTTCCTTCATTCTTCATAGCTGTTAGAATAGTAATCTCTCAAAAGGAATCCAAGTCATCCACTCTGTTTTTCATCTATTCTTAATGGAATGAAGAAGATGAGTGAAAACCACAATGTAAAGTGCTTTGAAATCATGTTTGGGAATACAAGTTTTCCTAGAACATGTTATGATGTAGGCTACCCCCCATGTCTAACTGATTCAACTCTACTTTGTACGCAGCATATCCATGCTCTCGCTTTTATGCTTTTCAAATCTCCTGAAATATCTATAACAAAATATTTGCAGATGATCTTATGGGGTGTGCTCTAGCTCTGCTTTGAGTGTGGAGCTTGTGAAATCCTTAGATCAGATACTAGCAGTTGCACTTGAACAAACGCATTTCCCATTTATTTCCAGTTCCGTGAATAATATCCATTCTGTTCAGCTTTTAACTCAAAGCTTGTCATTCTGTTCTAGTTGTTTTTTGGAAAGGTTTATTGATGTAGGCTATAAAAAGTTTGCCTCCTTTTTAGAAGTGTAATTGCATAAGTGTGCTGAGCTGTCTGCTTTTTGAGACATGAAGAGTAGTCTCTGGTTCAAGGAGGAATGGTGTGTCGTAAGCAGGAAAATACAGTTTTCATTAGCTTGTCTATAACTTCAACCAGAGGACCAATAATTAAATCAGTACGGTACAATTACTATTTCAATCAGGTTCAGATTTTATAGCCTTCTGTCTAATACTGTAGCAGTCTTACTTCTTTTAAGCACCTAAATTTTATCTTATAAGCAAAATCCTGACTCTGTAATGCAGCATTATTTGCCAAGGTGGGTTTAAGTGGGGCAGCAACAAGACTAGCCGCACACCGTTCAGCAATACATAACCTCAAATCGGTCAGCAGGATGGGTTTTTCAGCTACATTGTGATTTCTGTCCAAAGGTTTCTATTTTAATTCCACACACTTGCATGCATGTGGACATGCACGCACACACTAGTGATGACTCCTGCCCCTCCAGGACCCCCGGGAACTGGGCTTTTGCTCTGACAACTCACCTTTGTGGGGTCCAGCTGGGGGCCTGGCCCTTACATGTGTAACAACTCCACTGCAGCCTCAGCCTGCTGCACCATGGCTGACATTCAGGGATATGTTCCTGCCCCACAAGGGGCCACTGTTTTAGCTGAAGTTTGGAAAATATGATTTGCTTAAATCCTGTGCAAAATCATAACAACTGAGTTATTCTGCAAATGAAAGTGTTTTACCTTTGAATAGTGTCTTTATATTTGTGTGGAATTCAAGAATTACTTTGCTATTGTGACTATAGTCACAGAAATGACTTACGATAAAAATTTATTCCTAAGGTTCTGCTGCTGTTTCTGATTTGTATACTTCATTTATTCCATATAAAAATCATCTTCTCAACATTATTATGTGACGCTTTGAGAGCTATTTGACTTTCAATTTGTTGAAATCCACCACATTTCAGAGGGTAAAAAAAAAAATAATAAAAAAATATTGCTAAATGGATGTCTGGGGAGAAAAATTTCTGTGACGTTAGCATACTTTTCCTTCCTAAAAATTAAGCATGGACAACAAAACCAAAACCAAACAAAACACAAAATATAAAAATTAAAATAAATTTCTATTCCCCTCTTAGTGTAATTACTTCTACAACAACTGTGAAAATATTAAACCTATTAAAATTAATGCTGATGGCTGAAAAACAGATGATTCAAGGCACAAAGTAGCAAGTAACATACAGTTTTAATTTTTGCACAATGTTTGACTTATCAACAGTACCTTGAGGACTTTTCCTGTGCTGAACTCAATTTTCCTTTTGAATAAGATGAATCCCTTTCCTCTTGGTCAAAACTGTAATATTTTGAAGACAGTAATTGTTAGTATGGGATCAGCATGTTTTCTTAATAATTATATGTTTTGCTTGCCGATGCCGCCAACACTTCCCGTTAACATGTTATCTTTTAAATAAATAAATAGAACATAAGTGTCAATATGAGGCCAAATGAAGACACAAAATTTGAGTTTTTCAGCCATTTGATTTTATCATATGGAGGCTTTATTCCCCAAGCTACCCGTAAACTTCAATTTCAGGGACATCTTGTTAGACTAATATCTTAAAATTATTTGGAAAAAAAAAATAAATACAGAGATCTTAATATCAAAAAACACACATTCTGTATGACAATTAAGATATATTTTTGTTTACATTTTCTGTAGGTAAAGGAAAGCATTTTCAAAAGGTAACATCCATAAAAGGAAATATAATTTGTCCAGCACAATTTTTATCCTAATGATAAAAGAAAAGACTTTCTAGGAAAGAAATCTTAATTAAAAAAAAAAAAAAGCACTAAATAAAAACTTTTTGAAAAACAGAAAACCAGAAACTCCACGGAAAATGGTGGAGATGGAAATACTTGTTTCAAATTCGACAAGCCATTTAGTGTTGCACAGAATGGAGTTCCCACCTTTAAGCCTGGGCTAGATGTATATTTGTGAAAGAACTGACAGATGCCTCCTTAATTACAGCTATAACAGAAGAAACTGTGATTGCTACTGTCAAATTATAAAAAGTAATTGTTAGATTTGGCCTTACTAACAATAAGTCAATGTTTAAGTCTTTGGGGTGCACAAAAGCAGCTTCGCTACTGAAATACAAACAAATTACCGTGTATCCGTAATATTTTCAAAATAATGTAAGAAGTGACAGTAAAGGCAGCCTGTAAAAAAGAAAGCCTTGAAAATGTGGAAGGCGTAGATAGAGCTTATCAAGATGAAACTGATCATATTATACGTTTCACTTCTTCATTTGGCCAATAGAAATTGTATAAATTATGCATTTTTCTCTTTGATACATCTGCCAAGGTGTCAGCCAGAGCCGTAGCTGTGCAACTATTCTGCAGGCAGGACAGATCATTGTCATGTACAAGCACATAAAGGATTTCAGGTTCTGATGCTGTCTGGTTTGGGCTTTATTATCAGTGCAGAATTAAATCGTCTTCAGTTACCCACACTTCTTATTTTCATATAAGCACACAGTATTTATTGTACATAGAGTTGTCCATCTCTCTAGGGCCACCTTTAGACACAGCTAAGCAAGTAGCTGTTGTTTGTGTTGGGAGCAGATAAGTTAAAGCCGTGACTTTCCTACTTCTTCCTGTGCCAAAGACTTGAAGAATTGGGCTGCTGAGAGCAACATCAGGAGAAGTGTGGCGGGGACTGACACAGACCTGAGCAAAACCAGGTGCCCAGGGCAGTCCAGGTGACATCACTGCCACTACTCTCCTGGTCCCTGTTTTCCAAAGTGGGGTAGTAGAACTGCTCTCTACATTTCTCCAAGCTGTATGGTAGCACCTGCTAGAGTGTAGCTCCTTACTTCTGTGGTGTACAAAATGGAAACAGTTTTAGTACTCACTTGGATTTTGAGACTACAGGTCGAAACTAGGTTTCATTTTCAGGCTCTTCCTTGCAGTTATGAAAGCTAAAGATTAATTTCTGTGACTATGTATGTACTTACATGTTTTTATATATCATGCCTCTGCTTGACTTTCTCAATTAATTACTGGTCACCAGGAACTATTATTTTAAATAAATATGTAGCGCTACAAAATTCCCAAGGAAATTAGAAGCATTGGCAATGCTTTAACATTTTCAAGCTTTGTAGGGAAATATTCCACAAATATGCCACATACTGTAGACTTTGGATTACAGTGATTTTCACCAGATATTTCCCAGAAGTCTTTTAAGATTCATCCTAATACGAGATGTAACTTTGATTTAATAGAGATACCTTGAGAGTTAACAGATTCTTTATAGGTAGTCTGTACCTATTAATTTATAATGAAAGTATTTTCTATCCTCACATTGAATAGAAAATAGCTGGGGCAAAGGAGAAAAGCTTTTGATAGCCACTGGCCGCCTTTCTGCCAAAATTATATCATACTCTGTAAATCCTCTCTCTAAAACAGATCATTGAGCAAATTCCTACTTCTGCTTACACTTTCAACACCTTCTAAAGGCACTAAAAATCTCTCAGAATAAGTGCCCACACACAAAGGTGAGCAGTGGTCATGTGCACTCAAGGCTGATCAGAGAGTAAAGAAAAAGTCATGCTCCTGTGCATCGATTAATACCACTTCGACTTAAAGGTAATTTTCTTACAATATTACCACTTTATAAGAGGCACATTGACCCCAATCCAGCTAAACACTTCCGCTAGACCAAGTTATTACTTTGAACAGAGAAAAAAAGATTTGAAATCAGAAGCTCCTGCAGATTAGGAAATGGCTGTATTCATTCAATGGTCATCACACCTTTTTTACCTCCAGCAATACCATGTTGGTCTCTTTTTCCCCTCTTTTCCTGTTGCAGCTTTATCCCACCCAACACCTATATCAGGAGAGAAATTAGCCTGGACTCTTGAATGTAAATCATGAAAAATAAGTACAGCCTCCTTGTAAAGGGAACCCAAGACTTCTTTTAAGTTAGATTACTCCTTCAGTGACACTTCAGTGACACTTTATAGGGTCAGGGGGGAAGATTAATTGTGTACTCCTAATATTTGCCAGCCATTTTTTGCATGATTTCAGAGGGAAAAACTGAGACTTACTATCTCAAGGAAGCCAGTTTCTAATCTTTCATCCTGCCAAAGCTTATGCATGTGTTTAATGTTTTGTTCACAACAGACGTATTTAAGAGAATAGAACTACTGCTACAAAGTTAGAAACATACATAAGTCTTAGCAGACTAATTAAATATGTATATTTTCTCTATTTTCATTTAGTCTCAGTAAAGAAAGTTGGATAACTTTTAAACATCATTATACATGGCTTGTCTTATTGCATTCTTACTATCATGGTGCAATTTTAATCAGCTTAGTGAAGTATATTAATAATGTAAATGTAGCATTTTATTATATTGCTGTATCTTACAATAATGTAGTTTTTAGGATTCTCTTATTGCATAAGTATGATAAAATATGATTTTAAGCATCTCAACTAATAAAATAGAAGTAAATAACATTTAAATATTACAAGTACAGAAATATGCAAAGATTGTTGCCATAAAAGTAGTAAAATACATGATTATTTCACTCTTTCCATTTTTAAAAGAAATGATAGAAAATCTTCAGGGAATGCTCAAGATTTCAATGGGTGAGCCGTGTTGCTAGGACAATAATACTTTTTCCAGAGATATTTCCCTAGAAATGGTGGGATGTAATACAAAGTAAGTTACTAGTAACTAATTGAGGTAAGAGTGGTCCCTTTTTTTCAATAACATCTCTCATGTGAAAGTTAATTTATAGGCTACAGAATGATTTATCTTTAACTTAAGGGAAATTCTGTGTGAGGGCTTTCCTGAGGTTATTTATGTTCAGCTTTTCCCCATAGTAAAAGTGATTAGATCTCATAGGATAGACATTATGGAAAAGGAAAAATAAGTCAGAGGAGTAATAGCTCTTGGAACGTTGTAAAGGAGAAAGCATCTTATCTTATCTTATCTTATTCACTTTTGAAAATGAAACAAACAGGGCTCCCATTCCTAGAATTTAACACTCGTCATTATTGTGTGAGTGCAAACTCTCATTAGTTACCTTTACAATAGTTTAAAAATATTAATGCCTTTTATACTTGTTAGTAGATTAGTTTCTTATCAAATTTAACTTCTAAAATGGCATAATATTGGTGAATGCTATTATTCAGCCCTTGATGATGACAGGATTCTTACAAATCAAAACTAAGTTAATAGGTTACAGGCAGGCTCATTAAAAGGATTTTTTTTTTCCCAGAGAAATAACTTATCTAATATAATATCTATCTGGTTCTAATTGGAAAGACTGGTCTTGGAGCAACTCAGTAAACCCAAAATTATATACAAGGGTGGAACACATTATTCAGATTAATGTCTCTCTTTACATTTTTTCTTGCTGTGGAATCATATTGGGCATTTATACAATATTGACAGAAATATAAAGAAAAATGTGGAGGGTAAGAATGAATTAATCAGTAAGAAGACTGAGAATATAAAATTTCTCAAAATAGAAATTACTAGGCTTTAATAGGCTGCCTTCAGAAGTGTATATCGGAGAGAAGCAACCTGAAGTCAGAAATGTGTTAATTAAAGTATATTGCGTGCAGTATTTCTTGAGGAAAGAAATGGTAATTCATTTTTTTCATGTAGTATTCAAGAAATTAACCACAAAAAAATGTTTTCATAATGTCTGGAGTCTCAAGACAATTTCTAAATTAAATGCTGCAGAAGAGCAGTCTACTCCGGTTGACTCGTGCTATCAATACCGTCATACAAGGGCAGGCCCAACAGGGAAATGCACAATGGCTTGCACAGGAAGAGGCAAGGTTTTATTTTTTGCACTTTCCCTGCCACATTAGAAAACAAAACAAAATCAAACAAAAACAATCCCCTTCATCTTTCATTGATAGATGGAGTTTCTGACTTAAATTCAGAAATTAAGAAATATAAAGTGGGGTGGACCCTAGGTCAGCTGTTGAATCAACTCAACATAAGGTTTACAACATGATCAAAAGACGTGTTTTTCTCTGCAAAAACTGTGTTTCAGATATGAGGGAGAGTGTCTCAACTAATTATGTACAAATATACAGAGCAAACATATGCCTCTGAAATGGTCATCCTGGTCTTATTTTATGAACAGTAGACAAAATAGTACATTTTCTAAGACTGAGCTTTTGGTCATTAGGATGGGAAAAAATACTTATGCACCTCATAATTTATATGATTATACTACAGTGTGATATGCCAATGAATGACAGATGATTCACATTTACAATGTCTTCTGAAGGCAAATAGAAACCTGAAAAAAGATCTGTCTTGTGTAAGGTAGATGGAAGCCCCTTTGAGTCCTGTGGTGCTCTGGGAGTTTATGGCTAAGTGTTTTGAAAGAAAACTAGAGGAGAAGCAAACAAATGCAGATGGGCAACCAAATTCGAAGGAATCATTTAGTGAAAACAAAGACATAGACATTGCAAGTTCTCAAGACACAAGAAAAGGCTTCTGAAAAGGTAAAATTCTAGTCAGAAACAGATGAGTGCACATTCAGTGGCTCACATCCTGCTTTAAGCATATTAAAACTACATGAACAAAAAAACCCTATATGCTTTATGCTAACGATAACCATCTGAGATACCAGGGGAGTGAATAACTTATTTCTAACAGAGATGTAGACACAATGGAGATTTCAGAAGTCTAGTGGAAGGAAGGCAGTGTGTAGGAAGGCAATTTGTACTATATTCCATAAATACACGTATGACATGGTCTATGTTTTACAGGAAAGACAAAGCAGATAATCTAGTGAAGAAGTGGAATTGTATGATAAATGAAATGCTGAGCTCAATAAAATATCAAGAGATGATAGACTATCTGTATACTGAAGCTGCAATATAGATTGTCTCAAACATTAAAAATAAAAACTTAGAAAATGTATGGTATGAACATTATGTTGTTGTCCATTCAAGGTACAAGAGGCACTGTGATCAACTAGGAGCTATGGTAGATTCAGCGTAATGACGGCAGAAATCACTGCCTTTCAGAAACCTATTGGTTGCTAGAACAACATCATAATGAAAAAGCAGGTTATTTAGTCACAGTGCCTTCTGGAGCAATTAGCACACAAAACAAGAAAAAACACGCAAACAAAAGGAAAACAAAATATTTATTTGCGAGGAATGCACGGGACATGGTTTAAAGGGGACTGTTGCACTCTGTAATAATGAAGATAATCTAGTCACATTTACAGGAAAAGCTGCCCTAAAAAAAATTCTTGCTTCACTTCATCTCAAAACTGGTATAATACAGTTTTCTGTATTATGCTTCAAAATTGGTATAATACAAAAAAATCCTATCTTTGTGGAGAACTGCAGGAGACAATTAGAAAAGTCACTGGTGAAAACCTCCAAGGACTAATAAAAAACAGCTCTGGGGATGTCCCTAAACTACATCGCTTGTGGAAGCTAGAAGGGTTTAATGGGGGATGTTTCACTGTACATTTCTTCAGTCTAGTATTCTTTTAAATACTCGTCGGAGGCCACTGTCAGAGAAGCACTGGAATAAATAGATATTTTGTCAGACTTAGTAACAGACATGTTAATGTATATCACGGTGTACATGTATAAATATAAAGCATAATTTATATACATTTGAGAGTTGGATTATACTTTATTATGAAAGAACAAACCTTATAAGAAGAAACATTTATAAGAAATCTTTATAATGGCATTTCCTATTTCATTTTGATATTACACTTCTGCTGTTTTTTAAGAAAATGGGTTTTGTAAGCGTATCTTTGTGTCTTTTGTAAAGAAAACCATAAGTAATATTTGTTTTAGAGTAACTTTTAACTACATTAAAGCATTAGGTAAAACCAGTCTGGAAAAGAAAAATCTATATTCACATTTTCCTTTTCTGTAATTGTGCTTCAGTGTCAGTTAAACAAGACTTCATCAAAATTAAAACCAAAATGAAACAAAATTCTGAATTTAAGCATAATTATTTAGATCAGTTAAATAATACACATATAACGAAATTTAATAGTCTGAAGACAGAGCCTGATAATTAAAGTATATTTTTACTATAACTACAATAGCACAAACATAGCATGACAATGAAAAATTGACTCATAATATATTTGTTTCTAACTGATAATGTAAGGGGAATTATATTAATCAAGATAAATTAATATCTCTTAACTCAGTGTTTATATATAAACACAAAAGTTGGTATCAAATCTGCATATGAATAAGTATTAGATTGTTGAGAAATTAATCCATATTTGCATAAGTTAAATAGATGCTTAGATTCATTATTAACATATACATATTTGTAAATAAAGACATTTTAAAGATGGGAGCTAATGTTTGTTAGCTAATCATCTCCGAATAATATTCTGAAAAGTGTGAACACTCCATTGGTTTTCAAAATTAAAGTCAACGTCTAATTTCAATCTCATGGTAGCAGCATTTTCTTATTTATTTCACGCTAGTAATCTTCCTGGAAAGGCTTTAAGGCACCAGACAGGACTGGGGAGTCTACCAAATATCAACTTCTATCAGAAGTTGGGAATATTAAAATGTCCTTTTTGCCTTTGTTTCAAACTAGAAGGGCAAAATTATAGTCAGCTGTCATAGCAACAGATGTTATCTGTAGAAGGCACATTCCTTTTTGTTTCCTTCATTTCAGATTTTTATTTTTCTCTTTTGTAAGTGGAACTCAGACACCTTAGACTGTAATATCAGTTCTGTTCTTGTCCCAGGTTTATCTCCAGTAAGTTTACCTGAAGCAGTCAATGACCATATAATAACAGTTTTAAAGTTTTCTCAAATTATTACCCTTATTTTATAGGATATTAAGGGAAAAAAGAAAACCTCTTTATTTGCTGTTTTGTTGAGGACAATCAGCAGTGGAGCATGTTGCCCTGAGAGGTTATGCCGTCTTCATGCTTTGGAGGGTTTCAGTCAACTGGACCAAGACCTGGGCAACCTAGTCTGACCACAGAGGTGGCCCTAATTCTGGCAGGTGGCGTGGCCTAGAGACCTCCCAGGGTCCCTTCCATGATCTGCAAAATACTTGCAGTACACAACTTCTCCATGTCATATCAGCAAAGAGAATAAAGAGAAACTTGTACCAAATTTGATTCATTTATCCTCAGTAACAAATATCTGTTGGATTTAGTGATGTGTCCCTTCAGGTCATACTAGGTGAATAAATAAGTAAGAATGGGGATGTTCTGGAGAGTTGGTCTGTTGTCACCTGCTGTGGTATCTGGAATTGATGGCTCAAGCTTTTAATGGAATAAAATAACAAACTTAAAAGTACTATTAAACTTGTAGTTCTGTTTGTGTTTTCTGATGAGAGTATTAGTGCACCTGAATGTACTCCTACAAGATGCTACAGAAAGATTAACACGGGAAAGAATTCCACAGGAAACTAAGATTAGAGTTTCCTTACTCTGTAAATATCTGTTGTAAAAATATACCCAGAAAGAAAGTCTTCCTAGAATCAGGGGATGATCTTAGGGCATCTCTCATTTCATTACTTTCAGGTTTTCAACTAATGAACTACAATGCATTAGGATTTAATGTATTGGTTCATTGAGGCTGTAACTCTAGGACTGAGCTAGTCAAGGAAAGGAGCAACTAGGACCTTGAACCTGGTGCATAAGGAACAAGGTAAAGAATATTTGGGGTTAGAAAGCTGGGCAAAAAACCTTAGATGCTTGAGGCTGGTGTGGTCTCTTATTTTTTCTGTGCCCACAAACACTCTCGGTAGTGAATTTTGTTAGATCATGATAGCTGAAGAAGAGGCATTTGGGATTATTTCATTATATCCATAACATCCAAGAAAAAAAAAAAGTCAGGAATTCACTCTGTACATACAGTCCTTGGTGTCCTGCCTCTGCTCCCTTTACTGCCCCGTGCCTCAGCACATGTATGTCATAATGTTCCTGCACTACACACTGCATAGCTGGATTTCCTCAAGCGGAGTTGCTCAGCTATCTGAGAGAAGCTTGGGTCCCCTATGGCAGTGAGGACTCAGCTACCTTTTGCTGTAGAAGATGGAGGTGTCCAACAGAGGTCTCCCAAGCCATAGAAATGGTTACTGCCTTTTCATAAATACTACGTATTCTTCAGCCTGTAGCAGAGTATACAGATGTAATGTATTTTTTACCCTCAAAATTGCTGTCAGTATATACCACATGTTTTAAGTGGAACTTGAGAAATAGTCTATGGCTGTTTTCTAAGCAGCATCCTGTAATCATCAAAACAACATCAGGAAATGTGATTGTAGCTGACTTAATTTGCAGTGTTTGTGTCACATGCATTAGATGTAAAAATGGGACCATTTGACCTGTTGCAGCTGCTTTCTGTGGTTTGGTGTTTTCAATGGCCATCAGTTTAGGCACAATTTGTTTCTGCTGAGGTAAAGTGTACCTCATATGCTAAGATAAGCTCATACCACATAAGCTAAGACATAGGGCTTTAAAAATTATCATCCACTCATAACCTATGAGAGATTATATACTAGTTGAAGTCAGAAAAATACATTTGCAGACATTGTAGGCTTCTGTGTTTCATTAAAACCTTAACACACAGTTGGGACAAACACTATTTCTCTTCTTTCTATACCATTTTGTTAAAAGGACATAATAATATTGTTTCTTTCTCCACTATGAGAATATTGACCACCTCCATAAGCACCTCTGCATTGTGAAATATTTCGCAGCTACCTTAAGGCTACAAGTATTTCTTACAAAGTATACTCACCAGTTGTTTTCGTAATATGTAAAGTTCATAATTTGTCTCTAAGGCAGCCTCAGACAGGATCTTTAAAATCTTTACAAGGAGTCTTTTATTATTACACCACACAAGTAATTTAATGTCTAAGAAACATGTAACACCAGGAAGGCTCCTAGTTCTTGTCTTTCTTTCACATATGTGCAGAAACTCTTTCTAATTTCTAGCATGCTTTATTGAAAAAAGTCCTTGTACAAACTAACTGTGAAGTCATTCTTGTTATTCCACTGGGAAGTGGAAGGATCTCATTTAATGTCTGAGATCATAGAGTCATAGGGTATCTCAAGTTGGAAGGGACCCATAAGGGTCAGCAAATCCAACTCCCTTCTCTTCACAGGGAGTTTTAATTTACCTAAAATTAAACCATATGGCAAACACCATTGTCCAGACACTCCTTGAACTCCAACAGGCAGATAAATTGAAACAAAGAAATGTCTTTTATTTTAGGCAAAATATACTAAACTGTGGGCTCTGATAGATTAGTGGGAAGCCTGATATAAACCTTGATACAAGCAGTCCTAGATAATTTTTTTTGACAGTACTCACACTCTTTTTACCTATGGATATAGTTTGACAGCACATTGCACAAAAGCCAAGTTATATTTGCTTTCACTTTAAAGGTGAGAGAAAACTTGCATAATATCTAAAAGTTATTCGCTCCTCACTGATAAGCATGTATTCTCGGTTTCCCAACCTGTTCTTATTTTCTGTTCTTTTTCTTGTCCCCTGTTTCCGTCTTGTAATTAAAAATCTGTACTTAGCCTGCTTAATAACTCTTCTATCTGGCAGATAATTATTTTTTTCTTGTCAGTCATGATCTGAAGAGACAGAAGGAGAGGATATGAAACTCTCCTTCTGTGTTACTTTTTTTTTGAGGAGGTGAGAGAGCCAAGCAGAGGTCTGGGCAATGGATTTGCACCAGAGAGATGTTTAAGGGTCTTGGAGGCTGAGAATTACTTTCTGACAAGCAGCTAAAATCTTGTGTGGGTATTAGTGTGGTGTGAAGCTGGGTTTTTTGCATTTCTGCATGATTAAAGGGCTATTTTTATTTCTGCATATGCAATTGAGAGAGGAACAGTGGCCTGTTGACACAGGAGAGATGGAGGAGATCATCATAGGAGATGAATTTCACTCTGGGTGAAATTCATCTCACCTAACTCTAGCTGCCTGAAAAATGGGCATCTAGTCAAAGCTACTTGTCTGGGCCTCTTCTCCCTCCTCTTTTAGTCAACAGAGAGAAATAGATACTGCCAAAGGCAATTCATCTCTCCTATCTCAGACATGCAACCAAGATAGGATCAATTACCTTCTCGGAGTTGCCTCTTTCTCTTAAGAAACTATATATGGAGGTTACTTTTCTAGCTCTGAGCAGCCATTTAACTTTTAGATGGCTAGCTAAGCTGAAACATACTCTCTATGTACATTTGTAGCTCAGATTTCTGTTTGCAAACAAGGAAAGTAAAGACTTGGTAAAGCCATTCCATATGCTGGAAACAAATACTCTTAGTGTATGTTACAAAGGAAACAGTATTTGCATAGACTACATTTCCAGTCTTTCATCTGCTGCTGTGCCAGTGAACTGCTGGCTTCAAAGAGTCAGTGATTATCAAGACATGATGAAGGGACTGAGGAGCAGCAGGACAGAATGGGCAGCTAAAAAAACTTTTGGATAGTTTTTCTGAGAAATCAGTAATTACTGGTGCTTTGCATAGCCATAGATAAGCAAATTTTCACTAACTTTCAGCGTTCTAATAACACATCATTTAAAACTCTTCAGGGGATTACTTTTAGTACTTGAATAGTGAATTCAGAGTTTATGAACTGGTCAACCAGTACTATAGGAGCTGGGAACTGTGTTGTCTCAGAT
The DNA here is from genome assembly GCF_963924245.1 of Chroicocephalus ridibundus. Classification (NCBI taxonomy): domain Eukaryota; kingdom Metazoa; phylum Chordata; class Aves; order Charadriiformes; family Laridae; genus Chroicocephalus; species Chroicocephalus ridibundus. The sequence goes on from NC_086284.1 coordinate 79,331,410, forward strand.
CATCTACAGCAGAATTAGTGAAAGAAGTAACCTAACAACAAGGGACTGTGAAATAGAGTGGTATTATGCAAGTCTACATAAATTGCGTAAAGAGCTGAATACAAGTTGGATCTTTCATGCTTATTTGCAAGCCTCTGTGTTTTGAAACATCAAGGCAGGAAAGGGAGGATTGAGATATCAGGCTTCAGAAATTTAAAAAACAAAAGAAGTAAAAATTAAACTAAGTTTTGACCAGAGCACAGTGCATGCATCTTGTCAATGTATTAATAAAAACCTAATATGAGTGCCTTCTTAAATTCATAAATTTTTTTATCTATAATTTCTGTCTGGACAATATGAAATTTCTGTGAGTCTATTTTGAGAAACATCTGGATTGTACACAATTTTACCTACAATTTTTAAACAACTTCAGTTATTCCTCCAGTGAAATTACAGAAATGTCAGGCTTTGTAGCGAGATCTACTTTGAAGTCATCTTTCCAATTGTATGTGAATACAAATAATACTTTATTTATTGACTTCTAAGCAATGAAGCAGTGGGAATGTCATGTTATTTTTGGTAGCTTTCATGTTGTCATCTGTAAAGTGATAAATCTGACATCTAACATTACACCAACACAGTTATGTTTTTCTATCAAGCAGCAGATCTTTTGTGTGTGCCCACTGTTGCATAGATTTAGTTTGTCCTTGAATCACCCACTGTGAGTCAGTTTCCCAGAAGAGCAGGAGCTGGATAAAACAGTTGTATTAAATAGAAGGAGAAGATATAAAAAAGCTATACTAGATTTTCCTGCAATTTCCCTTGCAGTCCAGGTGGAGACTGAGAGAAGGCTGAGATCAAGGCTAGAGGGAAGTGGCACTTAAAAATGACAGTATTATTTTGTGGTTTTACAGAAAGCATATTATCCTGCTAGTTTCTTTACAAGTTTTGTAAGATTGATATAACTTCCTGTATTGGGTTTGTGAGGCCAGTTTTTTGTCAGGAGGCTGTATGGTGGCCTCTGCGAGAAGAGGCCAGCGATTGCCCCATGTTGGACACAACCAGTTCCAGCTGGCTCTGCAATAGACTCACCACAGGACACAGCATTCAAAATGTATTACAGAAAAGGAGAAAACACTGCATGCCAGAAAGAACAGTGAGAAGAAAAACTGTGGGAGAAAACCCTGCAAACACCAAGGTCAAAGAAGGAGGAAAGGAGGTGCTCCAGCCACTGGAGCAGAGATTCCCCTGCAGCCTGTGGAAGGGACCACAGTGGAGGAGATGTCCACACTGCAGCCTGTGGGGGTCTGCACTCCAGAGCAGTTGGATATTTCCTGAAGGAACTGCATCCTGTAGAGAGGAATGATGATGGAGCAGAGGAAAAGTGTGAGGTGAAAGGAGCAGCTGTAATGGAGTGACCTCAGTCTCCATTCCCCATCCCCTTGCTCTGCTGGTAGAATGAGGAGGCAGAGAATTTGGGAATAAAGGAATGAGGTTAAACCTGGGGAAGAGTGGGGGAAAAATTTTTTTTTTATATATTTTTGTCTTTATTTTGTGGTACCCAACTCTCTTTTAATTGACGATAAATTAGACTAATCTTCCCCAAGTTAAATCTGTTTTACCTGTGACAGTAACTGGTATGGAGTTTCCCTGTCTTTATCTCAACCCATGAGGTTTCTCATCTTATTTATCTACCTGCCCTGTTGAGGTGGGCTGTGTGGGCATGTGGCTGCTGGTCAAGGTTAACCCACTACTTTTGCATATCTTCATCATACTTTTCCATTGAAGGAAAAATTCTTAGGATCAAGTAAATTTCAATAAATATCTGGGTTTGGATTGTTGCATTTTGTGTAAATTGTACCTTGGCAAATTCTTTAAGAAAATGTTTTTTTTTTTTCTTGAATGCAACCAAACATTTAGGTCTTCTTTTGCTTCTGTGGAAGTAGAAGAACTCATAGCTGTCAACTTTATCACGCTAGATATATATACCTGTAGTCCTGGTGAACAAGTTTAATGCCAGTCAGTGGTGTGCCCTTGTGGAGAAGAAGGTGGATTGCATCTGCATGAACAAGAGCAAACGCAATAGATCAAGGGAAGCAGTTATTCCCCTTAACTACAATTAGACTACTGTGTCTAGTTCTTCCCCCTTCCCTTCCCCCGCCGACTTCCAGTGAAGCTTGTGTTAGGTATGATTTGTCTTTCTATATATATATATCATAAATTAGTAGAAACATAAAATAATTTCAATTGGAAAGGATCTCTGGAGAGTAAGTGCTTCATCTCCCTCATTAAAAGCAGGGACAAAGTAGATCTATGTGAACCATATAAAAAAAAACTTTCTTTAGAGCGAGAGGAATATTCATTTCTATATAAATTATGGCTGCACTGCTGATACTGTATGTATGTTGTAATGAAATAAATACAAGGCATTTATCCATCCTAAAGGAGTAGGTTTTATTGTTTAGGAAAACTAAAAATCTTTAGGACAAAGATTCAGTATCTGCAAATACAACAGTTTTACTGAGAAATCACTAAAATCATGCAGCATCATGACTACAGAAAAACAAAACACAAGTCAATTGACATTAAAAATGCATTTTAGCTGAAGCGTATGAAAAGTCAGTATGTTGGCTAGCATTGCTTTTGCTTTCTTTAAGGATTATAAATGGAAGTCTTTTTGGGAAATATTGCTGAGCTGCACCTTGGAGGGAAAGGTGGTTCAAGCACTACTAGGTCCATTTTGAGGAAAGATTTCTTTCCATCTAAATCAGATAGAAATTTGCATTTCCCCCATGGTACTGATGTGAAAATAGCCATGTCATTATTACTTTGTACTCTATGGCATATGATCTTTCACTGATTATTTCTTTACACTGCTCTGCTATTTTACGAGACGGTTTCAGCGAACAAATCTGCAATTTTCTAATATAAATTTTGAATACCTCTTCATAACACTGAAATATTCTAATTCTAGCATATTTATAGCACTAGTGATTGTAATTAGACTGCCACTTTTCTACCATATATGTATATTTTTCCTTAGGATGTGTATCTAGAACATCAGTTTTGTGCGTAACAGTAAAGATATCTGATATTTGAATAAAACTTAGTGCCTAGTTTTCCTGGAACTGAATATATCATAGGCATTGATAATAACTCTCATTGTATTTATCACAGTAGAAATCTGTTTCTGGAGAGCTCGAACTCTAGAAGGATCTTACATTTACTGAGTGGTTGTCATGGTTTAACCTCAGCCAGCAACTAGAACAATGCAGCCGCTCGCTCATTCCCCCAAGTTGCAATGGGGGAGAGAATCAGGAGAGTAAAAGTGAGAAAAAACTCATGAGTTGAGATAAAGACAGTTTAATAGGTAAATAAAAGCTGTGCATGCAAGCAAAGTAAAACAAGAAATTCATTCACTGCTTCCCATCGTCAGGCAGGTGCTCAACCACCTCCAGGAAAGCCGGGCTCCATCACATGTAAAGGTTACTTGGAAAGACAAATACCATCACTCTGAATGTACCCCGCCTCCTTCTTATTCACCCAGCTTTATGTACTGAGCATGACATCACATGGTATGGAATAGCCCTTCGGTCAGTTGGAGTCAACTGTCCTGGCTGTATCCCCTCAAAAATTCTTGTGTCCTCTCGGCCTGCTCGTTGGCAGGATGGGATGAGGACCAGAAAAGGCCTTGACCGCCTAGCAACAATCAAAAACATTAGTGCGCTGTCATCACTGTTTCTCATCCCAAATTCAAAACATAGCACTGCACCAGCTGCTAGCAAAAAAGTTAACTCCATTCCAGCTGACACCATGGCAGTGGTATAGTTTATGTCAGTGTGTATTTGAACTTGACAATTTATGACAGAGAAGATATAACAAAGACTTTTTGTGTCTCTGGAAATGAGGTAAGTAAAAACCAATATCTTCCTGTAGTTGAACCCATGGGAAAATGTGGAAAATTGATTTTTCCCTCTCTTAAAATAGGTAGCTAAAGCTGTCCTAATAAATTATCACTAGGAGGACAAACATTCCTCTTAATAAGTGACCCACTTTCCTGAGATCTTTAATAATTTTCTAAAATTAATTAGCAGTTTGGTTGTTCTGGTATCTTGGTATACAACACAGCAAGGTGAAACACGTAGATGATTTTTTTCTGGATAACAGACATTTATTTCTGCTGAAATAGTGAAAAATGTGTATTCTTCATGCCTATATCTCAGAACATTTCATCTGTGGAATAGTTTGGCACTCTTCCAGTAGGTATACCTATCTTTGATATGAACTATCATATTCTAAGACAGTAGTCTAATTTACTGTTCTAGTTTCATTCTTTTTGAAATGTATATATGTAAATGATTTAACATATGTTAAAACAAAGCAGGCAGCATGATTGTTTGTATGTACTGTATAATCAGTTCTTCATAGATGCTGAATAGAAAATTTTCAATCAACAGTTTGTATTAGTTATATATAAGTAGTTATAGGATTTATATATATGTATTTATGTATCAAGAAGTAGCTCATAAACTAGAGACAGTATGGAGAGAACTGAAGATAAAACATAATTTTGTGATTACATGATGGTGTTGAAAGGCAGATATCTGAGCTTATCTGACACCTGTTAGGCTTACTAGAAGTAATAATTAGCTTTAGAATTATAACTATCGTTTTAGAGTTGATTGAAAAAGTTCATCTAAAACCCCCAAAACTTCAAAAGTTTTGGTGAGAATGCATATCTACCTTTACATAAACATTATTAGAGAGAAAGAAATGAAAAATTTTGGGTTTATAAGATCAATTTTTTTTTTTTTTGTTCATTGTAACTTACGGAGTTAGTTCCTACTTAAATCCTACTATCTCAAGCTCAGTTTAGCAGTCTGTTGTTTTTTTATGTCTCAGAAAGCAATACAGTCTACTTTCTCCCATATACAACCCAGTGTCAGGAAGGACCTGACCACCACCAGTATCTAAATATTGTGCCACCAGGGTCCCTGGAGTCAAGAGGTTCCTACAGGAGCTCACAGGTGGGCTGATTTGGACATCTCTTGGTGGAATTAAACCAACTCCATGTTGACACCTACTTCTGATCCCATCACTCTTGATACTCTTCACAATCAGTGAAAAGAAGCAAGCATTCTTCAAATGTGATTCATCTGATCTTAAAATGAATGCTTAAAATAGGTTAAATGAAGCTAATCCTTGAAGTGTCTATGGCTCTCCACAGAGAATAAAGGGCGACTAGATTTGCTAATAAATCTGCATTCAGATAACTAAACTTGAGCTACATGATGCTCCCTGGTGCTTTGTTGCAATACTGACATGACTGCAGCGATACCTGTATTGTACTTTATTATCCAGAGGGTTTGATCTTGTAGGCATACTAATCAAATTCTTCTGGACTGAGTTCAGTTCAGTATGAAAAGTGACAGAGCAGGTGCTTTATTTTGTGGGGAACTGCCCTAACCATTTTAATCACTTTCATATCTCTTATTAAAGCAAGAACTGAAGGAGACAGGAAAAGAAAATATCAGTTTGGGATGAGTGGGAAGTCCTTAATTCATTTTTGCTGTGAATGGAAGCAAGTAGCTATATTGACTTTAGCACTTTTTTTTTTAATATCTCACTTAAGTCTTTATGCTAAAAGACAGGTAGCGATAGCAAAATGTCTTCAAAAGATTTGTCTAAAATTTCTGTCCTTATAACATAAAAGAACAAGGCTGGTTGCATCTGAAAATATAAATGGAATACAAATTAGGTATTATGTTTTCACACTTTGAGCAAGTAATGTTTGTTTATAGGATGATATGATTGAAGTTGAGGGGAAAAATTCCCCAAATTTCATGATGTCTTCCTTCTGCTCTTTCACCAGATTTCTGTTATCAATATTGATCTCTTTGCAAGCAGCAATTGTCCTAAGTAATTTCATTACAGAGGTGCAGACACAGGGAGGGTTGGGAATAAGACAACATTTAACACTGAATGATCTGCTTGGTTGACAAAATTAACAGCTCACTGTCAAGTCAGCAGTACCAATTAAGTACATTACCCAGTAAAAGTCTTTCAACTCTTGTTTTCCAGAAGCCACACATTTTACTAAAGGCAATATAGACAGGTACATTGCATTTTACTAAATGCAACGTACACAGGTACAAGGAAATCTATCCTTTTTATTTGACTGTAATTAACTTATTATTGTTGTTGAGAAGTATCCCACTGCTCTTGGGAACAAACTATAAGGTTCCAAATTTAATGTAAATCATCTGTCTAGTCAAAGAATATTTCACCTACTGATCCTGCAGTGGTACTAACACTCATGCAACATGTTCCCTTTGGGCATGGAATATAGAAAGCTGAAAACTAACACACGAAAAAGAAATAAAAAATAAACATTATTAATTTTCAGCCCAGTGATCTTCATTTCCCTAACTGTTGTTCAGCCTGGTGACTATCACTGTGAGCACAGTACCTGTGTGAGCAGAAGGAAAAGATTGTGACATAAAGCTAGAGGCAGGAAGATGCACAGGTTAGCAGCAACATAGAGTTATGTGTTCCTCATAAAGCTGTGACCTGAGCCAGACATCTATTCTGCTGTTTTTCCAGGTACTCTATAAACATGGAGAAGTAAATTTTGAAGCATGTGTAATTTGCTGCAGTAAAGTAGCAATGTTGCTATGTTGAAGACTCACTTTTGCATCAAGTGTTACCAAGTGAGAACCATTCTAGCTTCTCGCCATCTGAGGTACTAGCAGTGTGCTGGCTTTCTAGTAAACCTAGCCGGTGCCTTACAGCAGCTCAGACTAAGTGCCAAGCGCAGGTCTCCAGATGCAAAAATGGAAACATGGGTTTAAGGACACGGCAAGAGGAAGTTTTGAAAAGTCTGTTAAACTTTGATTATAGAGGATGGGAGGGTGTGGAAGTACATTAGAAGGCTACAATTCTTGACACTTAAAGCCCAGGGTACAAGTTATCAACAATTAGTCATCTGTTTTGTTGGACTCACTGAATTCACATAAGCCTGTAATATGGTATTGGTTTTGCTAGTAACAGACTATAAACTTTTTAATGAATTTGCAAGGTATCAGGAGTGAGGGTTGACTGTAATAGAAATCTTTCTAATGTCTAACTTGATTTACTTTTGTTTAACTTTGTATGATACCACCTTGATTTTAAAATTCTAACATAACAATGTAGTACAGACAAATACAGGACTGATACAATAACAGAGGGCTTGAGAAATAACAATTTGCTGTAACACTCCCCCACTCCTGCTACCTAGGTGAAACCACTGACCTTAGGGCTCAGGGAAACAGGAAAAGAGGGCATATCATCGGGAAAAGAGGTAGAAGTTAAAAGTGCATGTTCAACAACTTTAATTGTGTTGTTATTATTACTAGAACTTCATAATAAATTCTTTCACTGTCTTCAATAATTAAAACTTTAATAGTGATTCTTGGATTAGACTGTTAAGATGCCAATACTGACAATAAATTATTGACTTTATAGATAAGGTATGTTTTATTTTTTCTCATAAACAAAGCTTTGAGCATAAAACTATTTATTCTCTGCTAATTGCTTATGAATCAAAAATTTCTGTGGAGGAAATGAATAATTCTTCAAACCTGGAATTAAATGGTCAGCTGTGGATAAGGCAGCCTGAAGAATGAAAAGAAAAGCATGATTTTGAATGGAATCTAAGTAAAGTGCTCACACAGTGAATATTATTCATACTGTGAGGAGGATGGTAAGGGACTTTTAATTAAAAAAAAACCATGGTTTTGTGATTATGTACTTGGAAGCCTCACTGAAACACTTTGCTCTAGGATGGTAAATTAAATGTTCATAGACAACCTCTGTTATTCACACATCCTAATATCTCATGACTTGTCTTTACATTCATGGCAGTATTTTTTTAAACATAGATATTTTCCATATAATAGGTATCTATGGTATAAAAAGCAAAGATATTTTATTACCTGAGTACAGGTTATTTAATGGATCATTTAATATAAGACTATTGATATGAGGATCAATAAGTTGTATAATCATTTTTCCATCTATTAATCATTCATCTATTCTAAGGTTATATTGCTATTCCTTCAAGAGTTTCCATGTAATGTTTGGGGGTTTTTTGATCTGTAGAATGTAAAATGGAGAATCAGGTGTCTGTGTCACGTGCCAGGTGCATAACCATATATCAATGCACACAGGCTAAGAGTTATCACTTCCTTCTTCCAGGACTTCAGAAGTGACTCCCACCAGAATATTCTGAGGTTGTGTGGGAAGACCTGCAGTCCTGGTGGTGCTGGCTTTAAATGACTACCAGTAGGGTAGTCTGTATCTAAATGAAATGCTCTTCAACTGAGCTAGGCAATGGAGTTTAACCTTGAGAGATTAGATGGTAAACAATCACTTTAGAGACTAGGCATGTACTCTTCCAGTTCCAAGGATCAGCATATGAAAGAAGAGCCACTACAAGGAAGGAAAAGGGACAGAATGGAAGGGACAATACAGAAAGTCATTGTTTCATTTGCTATTTAGAGTTGTGATGGAACCGAAGAGAACAGAATTGCCAAGACACCTTGTGATGTTGACTGGCTGAAAAAAAGTGATTACAAGAAATCATAGTACTTTCTATTAAGTTTCCCTAGATTTCCAGAAGGAAATCAAATATGCTTGCTAACTTTTCAGTAGTAGTCATTAAGCATTGAACCAGTCTATGTTTTTGAAGAATAAAGATTATAAGATCAGTTGTAGCTATAGTATTCACTCACAGATAGATCAATTTCTTTATGCACAGTCTTTATTGCAACATCTGTTCTTCTCCAGCATTATTAAGGCATATTGAACCAAAAGGGGAAAAAAGAAGAAAAAGAAAAAAAGAAAAAAAAAAAATCTGTTCAGGGCCCCGACCCTTTATTCTGGCTAAGAAATTACCTCAGGAGTTCAAATGAACGCATATGAGGAGGCTGTACGCCTTTTGGGTTTTTTTTTCCTTTTTTCACTACCACTGCTCAATTGTTCTATGTGATTTGAATGTATGTTAAAGGCTTGACCTCAGAGAAAGCTAGATTCTGTTTTAAAATTCACCTAGGAAAGGGACAATTCCTAGTTAGATCGTTACAGGAACTGACAAAAATGTCAGTGAAAATTCATGAAATCTCACACATTTCTCGTTTTGTCAGAAGAAATGTGTTCTAATAAAGCACCTACATGCCCTTGAAAACAAGGTGATGGGTTCCAGGTTTTTACCTCCTCCACAATTATATTTCCCTTGCTCCTGTCTACTTCTTTCTAGAGGGTCCCTACTTGTCGATGTCAGAGTAATCACAACCTCAGTGTCTTCTGGGAAAACACTTAAGTGAGAACTGTCTGTTTAACCCCAGGACACTCTGAATGCAAAAATACTTGGCTGCTAAGTCTGTGAATGGGCTTTCTCAAGTTAAGACCATATGTCATGTATGCAGAAGCTAATTTAAAGACTAAAAGATGATGAAATAAATAAAAGACTGAGTGGCAAAATGAACAGACTCTTTCATCTATTCTATTATATTTTCAAAATTATGCAGTTTTATGCTTTTCTAGATACTTTTTATTTACAAATACTGATGCCTTTAGTTCCAAGCTTTATTTAAAAATATTGTTTCAAAAATCCTAATTTTAGAGAAAGCTTTGAAGCATCAAATGAAACTCTAAACATTCAGAAGATAACTCCCTCAAAATAATTTTCATTCTTGATATGCATTCTTTTGGTTAACTCATGATTTTCTACTTAATGTCATTATTTTTGATGACTAACTTCTGTTTGTGTATGCCTTAACTGTCAGTACTGCATTCCTCTCTGTCTGTGTATTTGTTCAAACACAGATTTTTATACACATAGATACAACTATTTTCTGTTTCTTGAATATAGTCTGTATTAAACTGCCAGATTCATTTATTTTCAGTCTTGATTTAGAGGCTAAATGGTACGTGACTGGAATAAAATTTAATACAATAAAATCTATTGTGAATCACAGACCACTTTTCTAAGTTAAATTGCAGGAATGTCTGTGTTTTCTTTAAAGATGTTGTGGATCTGGACATATTTGTAGTTGTTTTGCACTCATGACTAGAGTTTTCCTTTCAGATGGTAAAAGATTATCATTCTAGTAATAACAAGTTAAACTGCTGCTGTATATGAACTTTCAATTTTTTCCTACCAAAAAATATTCATTCTGTTCAAGACTTTGGGGACTTAATTAGTCATAGGGTATGAGAAAATACCTGGTTAGTGCAAAGATCACTATTTATAAGAGACTACAATGGAGTTAGGATATACTGTGTTCCTGTTATATGCTAATTAGCATGAAATTATGATAATAGCAACCACATTTTAAGTGACTGCTAGGAAGTGTCATAAAACAGGTTATTTGCTAGACATTCATTAAGGGAAAGACATGGAAAGAGAGCAAATAGTGAAAATCCTGTTGATATTGGTTATAATCTTTAATAATACTGATTATAACCCTTAAAAATAATGTATTTGGTTTGTGCAGCAAGGTGATGCTGCAAGGGTGGCTTCCGTAAGAAGTGATCTGGGGTTGCCTCCGTGTTGGACAAAGGCAGTCCCAACTGTTTCCAAAACAGATCCACTGTTTGACAAAGCTGAGACCATCATTAATGCTGGTGACACCCCTGGGTAACATATTTATGAATGTGTAAAAAAACCTGTGCAGCACCTGTGAGAAAATGTGAGAGAAACATCCGGGCAGACATCAAGGTCAGAGAAGAAGGAGGAGGAGATGGTCCCCCCTGTAGAGATTCCCCTACAGTGCATGGATAAGACCACAGTGAAGCAGTGTCCCTGCTTGGGAGACCATGGTGGACCACGTCAGAGTAGATTTCCACCCTGCAGTCCATGCAGGACACTACAACAGAGCAGGTGGGTGTGCCCTGAAGAAAGCTGCAGCCCATAGAGACCCCATGCTGGAGTAGCCTCCTGGCAGAAGCTGCAACCTGTAGAGAGGAGCACATGCAGGAGTAGGTTTTCTGACAGGAAATATGGCCCGTCGGGGACCTACATTAGAGCATTCTGTTCCTGAAGGACTGCATGCTTTGGGAGGCACCACATGCTAGAGCAGTGGAAGAGTGTGAGGAGGAAGGAGCAGCAGAAGTGAAGTGTTATTAACTGACTGCAACCCCAATAATAATTTGGAATACTATTTGCTCAAATAAAGGCACTTCTCACTAAATACTGCTTTTGAAGAACATAATTATCCTTACCTTTGTGTTCAAACTTTCATTTCATCATTGAATTTTTATAGAATTTCTTTTCAACAGTAATTTGAAATTAATATTTAATGTTGGCCTTAAGCAGATAATTGCAATACTGGAAACGTAGATGTGAAAATACAAAGAATTTCAATTTTAATCTTAATAAGGAACAAGCTCTCCAGCAAGATTACATTCCATCTGATATAAATGAGAATGATACTTGATGATCAGAGGGCTGGAGCACCTATGCTGTGAGGACAGGCTGAGAGAGTTCAGGTTATTCAGCCTGGAGAAGAGAAGGTTCCAGGGAGACCTTCTGGCAGCCTTCCAGTACCTAAAGGGGATCTACAGGAAAGATGGGGAGGGACTCTTTATCAGGGAGTGTAATAATAGGACATGGAGTAACGGACTCAAACTGAAAGAGGGTAGATTTAGATTGGATAACAGGAAGAAATTCTTTACGGTAAGGGTGATGAGGCACTGGAACAGGTTGCCCGGGGAAGTTGTTGATGTCCCATCCCGGCAAGTGTCTAAGGCCAAGCCAGATGAGGCTTTGAGCAGCCTGGTCTAGTGGGAGGTGTCCCTGCCCATGAGAGGGGGGCTGGAACAAGATGATCTTTAAGGTCTCTTCCAACCCGAACCATTCTGTGATTCTGTGTGATTCTGTGATCCTGTGAAAGTTATACAGGACAGTGTATAGCTAATTAGAACAATACTGAAATGGACTGCAGTTCCCAGGACAGATTTTTTTGCATTCTGGTTGAATCCATACATGATTTTTTGAAGCAGGGAGTGAACACTGGTAAATTTAGACCATATGTCACAACAAGGTGGTTAGATTTTCACTATTGGGCCCTATCTGAGTGATTGTAAAGTGACATTTTAATGGAGAGACCTGTGAACAAACCTGAAATTTATAAGTACACTTGAAAGGTTCATATAGCTACATATTTTGTACATCTTACTTACTAATAAAATGTTGCAAATAATGTACATTTTTCAGATGCAGAAAATGTTTGAACCTTCTAGAAATGTCCACTATCCATGAATTTTTGGATATTCTGACTCTAGATCCTGAGAGTCAGTCGTCTAGTTACAGGGAGTCTGCATTTGTTTCTAGGTGGCAATCAGAGTGGAAGGCATGCACTGAATCTAGAAAATCCAAGATTACCTGTTTTATCACACTTTGCCACATGAATGCAATCAACAAGCACTGAATTGTGGCATTTCAGCGCTTTTCAAACAGACTTGAGCTAAAACGTTAATTTCCAATCTTTGATTGCAGCTCTGTTTTGGTGCTTATTGTTTGGAGGTTGGTTTTTTTTGTAATTAACTATTATTTTTTTTTGCAACAAATAACTATAATTTGCATTTTATACTTCTGAAATACTTTCTTAGTACTTGGGGTTCTGGATGTGTATAGTTTCTCCTTGAAGGAGTACTCCATTTGAATTATGAATCACTAGCAATTTACATCATGATGAGATAGAATCTGAGATCAGAGAATTTTTCTGCTTCTAACTATTGATTCAAAATGGCTTAATGACAGAGATATAATAAAATCTGCAGGAACAGAATGAAAACTTCAGATTGTTAATGCAGTTGCCATTGTAATTATTCTTTTCAACAAGATCAGCTACTTAGACTATTTTTTTTAATAAACCCGAGAAAGAATAATTTCTTGATCTGCTGAAGACCCTCAGATACTTTCCACGCCATTTCTGAAGTAAATAATCTTTAAAGGTGTAATTGAAACTGCAAGTGGTTTTGAATGATAAAACCATTTGATTTCTGCAAATTTAAATCCTACATATGAATAACATATTTGGGAGCTCATTGGTAGCCACATTCTTTCTCTTTGACTTAGAAAAATTGTTTGCTATTTACTTTGGTGTTCAGGCTTTTTCAGAAAACATGAAAACATTGTCAAGAAACAATAGCAATGAAAAGGGCTTTGAGGAAAAAATACAAATAAGGCAGCAACTGCTATAGATATTTGAAAAACAAGATGCTACATACATGACAAATAGCAACAAAATAATGAACTTTACAAAAGTGCTGGTAAGTTCAGATTTCATTCAAATAATGCAAAAACATCTGAAAATTGATTTGTATAGATACTAGATTTAAAAAGGTTTGCATTACCATATGAATACAATAAATGTAATCAGTCTGGGTATTGCCTGAGGAAGAGGAGAACAGACAAAAAGGGATTTCAAAAGGATTTTTCATAAAGTTTTGTATTTCTTAGTTTGAAGTTGGACAGCTGAATAAAAAAAATACAGCCAACATGCTACAGAAACAACTTCCTAAATAATTATACTAGAGTGGTACCAATTTTTGTAGGTAGCATTTATTTCCCTACATTAATTTAGTTAGTTAGAGTCTCTTACATTAGTATTTTTTTCACAGTGTATGTTCCTTATACGGGTGTATTTGTATTCCTACAATTTTTCAGTTTCTGCAGATGGCATTCATCTCACTTTATTGCAGATGCTGACAGTTTGCTATAAACTAAAAATCATTATTAAATGGAAAATAAAATGAAAAAAACCACCAAACCCCAAAACATCAACAATTCTGCCATTATTGTATAAATACTAATAACAAGTACTTAGGTATTATTTGTAGCTTGAATTTCGAAGACCTCAAGAATGCATACATGATCAAGAATGTTTTAAGGCTATCTTAAAATACACTTTCAAAACATCAGACACTTAGAACTTTAGACAACGTTTTAAAAGGATGCTAATATGGATCTGAATAAAAGCATGCTTTGTTGAAAGATCAATGGATATATATGTCATCCTAGAAAATATGCAGTTAACAGCTGAACAGAGTGACATTGATGAGAAAACGTACATTGTCAGGCCCAGGATGGTTGAGTTACCAAATTAAACAGGAACCTTCTAGGGGTAAAAACAGTTTACCCAATATAGGCTTCCTAAAATTTAAACATGTGTAAAAGTATCAAAGCTGTGCTTGTGCCATACTTCAGAATCAGGTATGCAGAACTGGTAACTCAGACGTCATTATTGCACTGATATATATTACTGCATTTTTATTAAAAGGAAATTTATCTCTATTGCTTGTGTTTTATCTGATAACCTGTTCTTGAGGCTTTGCTGCAATTTGACCTAGTATCCCATGCTTTTGTTGGAAAGAAATAAGTACTTTTAGACTGTGACTCCTCTCATAATAATGCCACCTAAGGCATTTGGATGAACTGTGCTTCTAAAAGAGCTTACATCTTTCTACTGACTCTAATAGTGGAAATCTGCAACTGGTATGACAAATTTCTCCCACTGTCTTTGGTGAGTCTTTTGCCATTTTATTGTATTTCTGTCTTGTCAATTTGAGATAGACAGTTACAAATTACATGGATTGCATCAGCAAAAAACCCTAACATAGTAGTCATCATCATATGTAAGTAAGAGTACAGATAGTCATAATTTCATAACAACACGCTATGAAAATTATTATTTGTACTAGCTATTTCTTGGTATTTTGTTACAAATTATTTCTTGGTGCAGATTCTTGAATCTGTTTCTAAGAATAATGTAAGAACATATCACTGAAGTATTTGTTCTAGTCATTATATGTGTCTATAAGTATATATTAACAACCATATCAAATCAGGTCGAAGTCCATCTAACCTTCTTCTTTTTTTGTTATTTCTCAGTAGGTATACCTAGTAAAGACCTGATATATAGTGACAATGTCTCAGCATACTTGTCCAGTGTGTAGCAGTGCCCAGCTTCTGTTTCCTATGCTTAAGATACCCTTTGTACCAGGAGACTTCAGAAACTTCACAGTTTTTTTTCTTGACATCTTGTGAAAGCAAACAAAAAAAAAAAACAAACTCCAGTGGTTTATTACTTCAATTAATCAATCAGTTTTTAATTTACCCTAACTACAGTACTTATAAAACTTGCTTATGAATGTGGGCAACACAATTGATTCTTTTCCATGCTGTTCCTAGCTCTCTGCATCCCTCACCTAGGTTCAGTTTATGTTATGCATATCCAATTACTGATATTGGCAATTATTTCTTTCTTGCAGACATTGTATTATTTAGAGTGACGGTGAAGTGACAAGACATACATACCACCCTCTTTGACTGACACACTTGTTTGCAATGTTACCTGTCAAAAAAAAAAAAAAAAAGATAGAAGGAAAAAGAAGCAGATTTATCTTACCTTGGATGACAAACAGCAATAAGTTGACATGGTGTGTCACTGACAGAGCATTATATCCTCAGAAACATAAACACATTTCTTAATTTATATATGCTTACAATAATTTTATTTTTATTTATGATTTTCTTTCCTATACCTGTGGCATATGTACCTTTGGCATGTCCCAAAAGAATTTATTTTGCTGATGCTTTGGCAGTCTATCTGAAATAAATGACATCAGATTTACAAGTGGTGTTTCAGGTGCTTTTATTTCTTAGGTTATTTACTTGCTAATGCAAGCTTTGCTTCCACACATCATGAAGTAAGTTCCAAACTCTCAAAAGGCTTATGTTTTCTGTTGTTACTTGTTTTTCTTCTTGTATTGAAACAATAGATCTCTTTAGACCCTTGTACAAAATAGCTGTTTCTCTTTAAGTAGTAGCACAAAGATTTTCTAAACCTAGGAATAGGTGGGGTTATGCAGCAGTTAAGAAACTAATAATTTTTTATTCTCTCTGCAGAGTGGCCATATGGCTGTGATCCACAGCCCTTAATCAACAATTTTTTTCACTGTACTGCAGTAGCAAGACTGCGGAATAACTGACTCTGAGACAAGTATTTCTCATGTTCATTTCTGTATACACACACATATATAAACCCTGTATCCCAAAAGCCCTCAGGCTATTGGGCTAGTGGTAGTCCATGCAAAACCAGCTGTGTTTTCTATGGGCAAAGAAAAAAAAATAAAAAATCTCTGTCTGAAATATGCGTTAAAGACATCTAAGCAATCTATACCGTGCGACATAAATTGAGGAATGGTTCACCTTCATCTGCATGGGATTATTCCCACTAACTTCAATCAGTATTAGATAAAAAAAAGGAAATTCAGGATACGAAGGCACATATTGCTTTTATTTGCTGCTCATTTTATGATTTCAAGAATTTAACATAAATTACTTAGAAAAAAGTATTGCTTATTTTACTTGACTTTAGAAATTTTAGAAATCGTGTGAACAATTTTATTTATTTCATTCAAACCGATTTCAGAACATCATGCTGTAGGTTCTGCTGTCCACATCAGAGCTTATGAGTATCTTAAACTGTTATGCTGAAACACACAAATCAGCTTAAAGGAGATAGTATTATCAGTAAGTATAAAGGCGGCAATAGCCTTATAACCTTTATCTATAGGCATTAAGTCCTACCCAGGTTTTTTCACCAGTAACACAGAATTGAATATTCTGTGATTCCTCCCAAGGGAATTAGTATGTAAGCATCTTCCTGGAGTTATAGAAAGGACTTCAAAGACAAATATGCATACACTGTTACGCACTTGAACAATACAACAAAGATAAAGGTACCTTGATACTCAAAATTACTATGAGTGAAAAGGTGCTTTCTCTACACTTACAAGAAAATAGTTTCCATAATATCTTATCACTTATCATTATCATAGAAAACAAAATAATGGAATGTATGGATAAAAGGTAGAAAGTCAAACTGGACATAAGAATAAAGCAGACAGCAGTAAGTATACAGCATAAAATATAAAAATAAAAACAGGGAAGTAACTGAAAGAGAAAAATATTCTGAAAATAGAAACAAAAGCAAATGTTTAAGATTATGGAGGAAGTTTAAAGTATAAACCAATGCAAAATAATAAACACATTAGATTCTAATAAATAAAAGGTGAGAAGAATTATTAATGGTGAAAGTTTTTCTGATTTTTGCATTCTTGCCTGTTCGTCTGTTTTTATCTTATTTTTATGTTTAAAATGCAATGGGGCAACCCCATCTTCATACATGTTTTGAAACAGCCTGGTATCTTTAAGTAGGAATAACAGGAGCAGATCTACTTCCATACATATAAACCCTCTGAGATGTAATTACGTAGCACCTGTGTAGTCTAGTGATTTAGGAGAAAGTTTATATACATTGAAATCCTTAAAAATTAAGCAAGAATAAACAGCACATATAACTACCCAGAATTTGATAATGACACAAAGGTTAATAATCCATCCAAACCCAGGTCCAAATTCATCCATACTCTTTGAAAGAGAACACTTTCAGTATCTCCACAGAATAATTACTCTTCAGTCCAGCACTTTTCTGTGTGGGAAGATCACAGCTCACAGACCCATTAATAGCATCCTCTGTATTTCATGAGTTTTCCCTAGAGATCTTGCATCAAAGTGCTGAGCAAGCTTAATGATGCATAATTTGAGATTTGATGAAATCACAGTTTTAGCTGTTCTGGCTTCAGGTTGTATCAGAAAGAACACAGGGAATAGATATTGCATAGATATAATATGTCACATATGGGGAAAAAAAGTGTGTTTAATACATGACTATTCATGTAGCTTTGTTAATTACAATAAGAGAAGACAAATGTCATATTTATAGCATTTGCTTATCAGCTCCGTGTTATGTTCAATTTGGCTTTGTACAACTTTCTACACTATGTAGAATTTTCTAGGATTTAGAACAGGTCCTTAACCCAGTAAACCCAGTGCCACTATATTAATGTAGCTGTGTTTTTAAAATGTTAACAAAATTATTTAGCTACAAGTTTTAATAGGCATCTCTATGGTTTTCAAGTTTAACGACAAAATATTAAGAAATATGGATATGAAACTTTGCAAGAAAAAAACCCTAATAAGAAGTATTGGTGATTTTTTGGTTGGTGGGAGGTTTGGGGTTGTTTTCCTGTTGAGGGTTTGTTTGTTTGTTTGTTTGTTTTGGCAGAGGGAGAAGGATGTTAAGATTCTTCTGTAATTGGATTAGTTTTTCAATGAATTTATGCTTCTTTCCCCAAAATTTTGCTTGTTACATTCACAATCTGTTGTACCACTTTGGTTTAAATTGCAAAACACAAAAATACTAATTTTAAGGAGATTGTGCAGTAAATATAAGTGTCTAATTATATACATTTGGAAGATCACTCACTTAGCCAGTTTTCTGAGACATCTATAAATTATACCGCCAAATTATTACGAAGTCTGTCCTAAAATAAGATACATTGGTACCATAAAGTTTTAGGTTGGCTCAGAGCAAGGGGAGAATAAAGATACACCTAGACCTTGTACACATAACTTTACCTATATATATGATGAATGAGACACAATTCATATTTTGCGAACACTTAGCTTGGAGTATAGCAGTTAATCACTTTGGGTAGGATTCATGTTGCCTAACTTTTGACATCATTTCAAAGCTCATTATTTAGGCTTTCAGTATAATCAATGTGATGGACAAATACAGACACATCATCCAAATTTTGAGACAATGTTTAGTCCACAGCTGAAAGGCCATGTCATAATGGTGAAGAAAATAAGCAGAGCTAAATATGTTACTTCATAAAACTCCCTGGAGGCTGCAGGTATCATCCTATGGCATATTCTGGCAACTGCTGCCTCTATTAAAGCTGCTAGGGAATCATTCAGAGATGATGCACGACAAGTATGGCTGATCCAAATAGCGAACTGTAAGATTAGGAAGCTTTTGACCTAGAAAAAAGTCTCCTGTGGAAGGTCAAAAAAAGAGGGCTAGAGGGCTGTAGCTCCCTGGAAATACCATGACATCCCCCATTTATGTCATCATTGCACACACTCCTTTTTCCTCTTTTCCCCCTCTTGCTCACTGTACTTGAGAACAGTTGTGTTTATTGTTTTTCTGTTCATGAAAAATTTAAAGAATCATGTATTATTTTATATAGCTGGCATGAAATTTATTTGCCTTTTAAAGACCAGTAGAGAGATTTAAAAATTCTGCAAGTTGAAGTATTTTCTACTTTATATTTTGGAAATGGGAAATTAGCAGTCCGAATTTTGAGAAAGGTCAACAATGCATACAGCTGAAACAATGACTGAATTTTATTTTCAAGCACAGAGCTATGTGCTCGCATGAGACTCTTATTTTCTAGAAGCCCTCAGCTAAACATTCAAGTTGAGTAACTTGAATTGTGTTGATATAAAGATTCATTTATTTTTAGGAACAGCACTGTCTTTGGGGCATTAAAATCTTGGCTGTGAAGGCAAACGCACCCTTATTTGATGTTGATAAAGACATACAAGTGCTTTTATTTTCCTAATGCATGGTGAAGGTTTTCTGGTTCATCCACAGTTCTACTATCCTGGGGGACACAGCCAGAAGCATGCTGAACTACTAGAGCAGCACTGGGCTAAAAGTTCTACTACTTACAATGTGTGGTGAAGGCTAGTCCCTGTTCTTCCTTTAAAGAGTATTAGAAAAGGAAACAACTTAGTCTTTTTGGATTTGTATGGATAAAGAGAAAATTGGAGCAGAAAACACAGTATCTAACCCTTCACCAAAGAAAAAATGTGCAAAATTAGAAAAAAAAATGCTTAAAATGTCAGAGTACTACTTCAGAGTAGTTTTGTTTGAAAGACATTATGAAGCTAATTTCTAATACAATGTGTAATTGTTTCTTTAGACAAGTCATAAACAGACTTGAAATGAAATTATAACGAAATTCTAATTAACTGATATTTGGAAGATATTTCACTTGCTATTTGATTTTTTTTTCCCCAGACTTTATTTATAATTAAGAGCTTCCTTTCATAAAATTTGAAGATGTATTAGAATGCAATGATAATTTTATTTTACATTTTATAGTCACCCAAGGGTGAATATAGCAGGTATTAGTGAATGGAGTATGCAGTAGAACTCTATTGAAAATTATATCCACAATAGAACTGAAATGAAAATTACATGTGTAATTTTGCAAAGTTAGCATTTTGAATCATTGAAATGATGGATTATAATCCAACAAACTCAATTTATACTCCAGGAAGTATATGAGGGAAGTCAAGTAAATTGTAGATGTAGATAGAAGAATGGCTGTTAATTAGGAACATTTATTTTAATTAATAATATAATTTTGTTCTTGACTGTGGTATTTTTCAGGCCAAGATAGTAATAATCTAAAGCAGTTTCTTAACCCCACAGAGTCAGACTAAACAGCTGGCTTTGGTGATTGACGGCAACCCTTGCTGAATCCTAGGTTGGTTTGATGAGTTTTAATGGAGCTGTTTGGGGATGCAAGAAAGGCCATTGTTCCTCTACAGCTCTGAAATATTCAGATGGCAAATACATGGATTTTCAGATCACAAAATAGACAGAAGTTGAGGAAAATCTCTATTGAGCATCTATGACTGCAAACCCACAGTACAGAGGGTTTACAGAAGAACATAAAGGTAAAAAAGAAATCCTATTGAAACACAAGTGACAGAGGTAGAATGATGAAATCTTTTTGAATAACATCAATATGCAGTATTGAACTTTTTTTCTAAGACCTTTAAGTATTTTTCTGATCTATTCCAAGGGCTATTTATGCTCTGTGTATATAAAAGAGGATTCATCTGACTTTGGTTTTTAAGAAATCTGTACATTAAGATAGACAATGATGTCAGGATTCACCTGTGAAAAAAAATACAAAATAATAATCACCACCTTGTGCCATTTGAAAAATCTTAGGTATCCTAGTCATCTCCACAATTCTGGAAGATCCAAGACACAAGACAAACTAAGGTAGCCAAAGCCTTCCCAGGTCATCAGCTACAGGTCTGGTACCCCACAGTGCCCGAAATGGCATTGCAAGCCTGTGTTTAGGCAACTAAATCTAGACCCAGATTTCACAACTGGCAGATAGGGAGAACTCATCACTTCTAGAAAGTGATTTATAGCATATAATTTGGTGACTTATTTTAGGATGGCATGCTTTTCTGGAGATGTTTATTTCTTTGTTAAATGAAACTGGTTGACAAATTTAGACTAAGGATGTGATTCAACACAGTACTGGACAACTTAGCATAGTTTTCTACCTACTTGCTGAAGCATAAGATCTTATTCTACCCAATCTAAATAAGACAGTACCTCACCTTGAGTTCAAGACCATTAAAAGTTATTACTGCACTCAATGCTCTGACACTTGATGAAAAACAGGATCTTTTCTGAGTTGTTTATAGGTTCCAAGAATAAGGAATTTTCTAGTCCTGCTGATTGAAATGTAATATAGAGGATAATTTAGATGAATGAGCATAGGAGTCTATTTAGGAATAGTACCTCAAACTTTGCTAACTATACTGATTGATTTCTATTATAATGGGTGTTTAGATATGTCCTTCATATGTAGATATGTCTACTGTAGATACTTAAATAGAGATATCTAAAAATAGATCTGAACCTCACAGTAAATGTTGAGTAGATTATATGCTTGCTTATCCCACCAAAAAAAACAAAGGTTATTCCCTTTGAAGTGGATTAGGAACTACACCTACATTCTGGTTCTCATAACTCAGGTGTTACAGGAGCTCCACGTGAGCTTTGTCTTTTTGACAGATGCTGCAAAATATATGGAACTCCAACTTTTGATTCGGATAACTGCAAGGAAAAGAAAGCATAATTTTTTGTAATAGCAACACTATTACACTATTTCTAGATGCTGAATGAAACAGTTTTCCATTCAACAGATTCTAAAATTCATTTGCAGGTTATAAAACCGAGGACTTGCCAATGCATTTACAGTAAATTGAACCACCAGCTGCTGCAGAAGTACTGATATGCTAGTGGCTTTTCCTGCTATTTGCCATGACAAATTCAAGTCAATCTAACATATTGAGAGTAGAGGCTCACACCTAAAGTCCAAAAAATATCATGCTACTTGTCATAAAGTCACATACATTACAATGACCATTGGAAGAAACAGCTACTTCTCTTGACTTAATGATACGAGCTCTTTTCCTGTGATCTGTTCATGAAATAGTGAATCCTTCCAAGACTCTCTTGATACAGTGGAAGACATGCTGGGAAATGAAACATTTGTTAAGGTTTCTCAGGATTTACAGATATGTCAGCAAGATAAGCAATGTTCTGGTTTTGTCTATTAAATCCCACTTGGCTGATGCTAGAATAAGATGCATACAAAAACATGTATTCATAACAGGAAAAATCAACAACAGAAATTTAAACAAAAAATACCAAAAAAAACCCAACCCGAAAAACCAACCAACCAAAAAAAGTGACACATGTAAAAAATAAAGATGCACAGATGGCTTAAATTAAGTTTATTTCAGGAAGATTTAATTTGTCTTACCTCCCTGATTTGCCATTGTTCTTCTGTTAAGGTAATACTAAAGGTATCAGAATTTTCTGTATATTTTATGAACAGGCTGGACTTGATCAGCAGATTGCACCCTTGACCTTGCCTGTAAGAGCAACAGAATTGCAACAGGAAACACTTTATGGAACACTTTCTGCATGAAGATACGTATGAGATATACATCAAAATAGATCATTTTATCAATTTGCTAGATATCAAATGTTTCAAGTGTCCAGAAATCTTTAATGACTCATCAAAACTCATCCTATTTCTTCCTTATCCATGAGATAAGTTATCTTGACAGGCTTGACATGGGGGCCAGTGTGAACATCATGAAATTCAACAAGGTCAAGCGCATGGTCCTCTGCCTGGTTCAGGGCAATCCCCATTATTGATACAGACTGGGGTATAAACTGATTGAGAGCAGCCCTATGGAGAAGGACTTGGGGATACTGGTGGATGAAAAACTGGACACGAGTCAGCAATGTGAGTTTGTAACCCAGAAAGCCAATCATATCCTGGGCTTCATAAAAAAAAGTGTGGCCAGTAGGTTGAGGCAAGTGATTGTCCCCCTCTACTCTGCTCTGGTGAGACCTAACCTAGATTAATTGCATCCAGCTCTGGCATTCAAAGTACAAGAAACACATAGCCCTGTCAGGGTGGGTCCAGAGGAGAGGCACAAAAATGATCAGAGGGCTGGAACACCTCTTGTCTGAAGAAAGTTTGAGAGACTTAGGGCTGATCAACCTAGAGAAGAGAATCATAGAATCATTTAGGTTGGAAAAGACCCTTGGGATCACCGAGTCCAACCACCAACTCCACTCCACAAAGTTCTCCCTTACACCATATCCCTTAACACCACATCTAAAGGAGTCTTAAACACATTCAGGGATGGTGACTCCACCACCTCCCTGGGCAGCCTATTCCAGTGGCTGACCACTCTTTCTGTGAAGAATTTTTTCCTAAAGTCCAGCCTAAACCTACCCTGCTGCAGCTTGAACCTATTCCCTCTTGTTCTATCGCTAATTACCTGTGAGAAGAGACCAGCACCAACCTCTCTACAATGTCCTTTCAAGTAGCTGTAGAGAGTGATGAGGTCTCCCCTCAGCCTCCTCTTCCTCAAACTAAACAGTCACAGATCCTTCAATCGCTCCTCATAAGATTTATTCTGCAGGCTCTTCACCAGCTTCGTTGCCCTCCTCTGCACTCGCTCCAGCACCTCAATATCTCTCTCATATTGAGGAGGCTCCAGGGAAGATGTTACTGTGGCCTTTCAATATATAAAGGGTGCTTATAAGAAAGACAGAGAGAAACCTTTTGCCAGAGCCTGCAGTGACAGGGCAAGGGGCAACGGTTTTAAACTGAAAGAAGGTAGGTTTATATTGGACGTAAGGAGGAGATTTTCTACGATGAGGGTGACAAGACAGTGGAACAGGTTTCCCAGAGAGGTTGTGGATGTCCCACCACTGGAGGTGTTCAAGGTCAGGCAGGAGAGGTCTTTGAGCAATCTGATCTAGAGAAAGGTGTCCCTGTCCATGGTGGGTGGTTGGACTAGATGATCTTCGAAGGTTCTTTCCAACACAAATCATTCCATAATTCCATGACAATCTTGTAAATTGACTGAAATTAAAGGATTTTCCTCTTTCTTAGATATGAAAATTTAGGAAACAATTGAAACATTGCCTAAGTATTCAATGGCATTTTAAATGTATCCATGATGTTCACAAATAGTTAACAGTTATGAAGAAGGATCTCTAGGAGGCAGTTCGGATGAAGCAGAAGCTGGATGCTAGGTAGGTGGATACTCAGGGATTTTTGCAGTTGCTCTAAAAGCAAAGTTTAAGCACTAAAGTCATCTGCTGCACTAAACTTTACTACCATTTCCCCAAAGAGAGATAAAAACTCCCCCTCCCCTCTCTTGCTGTTTCTTTATATATTCTAGTTTAGGACAGCTTGGGATTTGTTCCTTTTTTTTTTTTTTTTTGCTTTTTCTTATATCCTATATCTGCATGGTTATTAAAAACAAGTTAAAAACACTGAAGTAGGAAAACTGTACATCATTCATTTCTGACTTGCATGTAAGATGTTACAACAATTTATCATACTAATGTGGAAATCAATTTAGGCTGTGAAACATAATTTCTTTCTCTTAGACACATAGTTAATCCATTTTCAGTGAGTGAAACTTAGAATGTCTTTCAATGGCATTTCATGGAGACTATATATGCCTGCCAAAAGCTACCTCTCTTTCCTTACTTGCGTTTTGCACCTCTTAAAACTAGTCCACAGATCTCTTACTGGTATGTGGAGAACAGGTGTAAATTTGTGATTGCATAAGAAAATACAAGCATTTTTGGTCCAGAATGTTTCAGGATATTTTAAAATAGTGCACAGTAGGCATCTAAAATCTACATACAAACCTACTTCACACAGAATAAATTGCATTCCAAATTGCCATTATATATTGGCAGGTATGTATGTATACTTAGCAACACTGCTTATGAGTGTCACTTTGGACATTAATAACTGTCACACCAAATGACAGTTTGGGCCTCGGTGTTTTCAAAAGAGGAAAATGTTTCTTGGATTCAACTTGGGAACGAATGTTAAGTTGATTTTGAGGCCTTCTTCATGGAACTACATGTAAAATCACCATGATGCAGCTGGCAGATTTTCAGCCAAAAAATCAGACAGAAAATCTAATGCCTGCTCCATTGCCTGCAAAAAAGGCCACTTCATGGCACAGGCTATTCCTCTGGTGTTGTCAACAGTCCTGTCTCTGTCACCCTGCTCCAAACAAACCACACACCTCGCTCCAAATAAACTATAGTGCAAATTATAAGAGATGTTAGTAAAAATGAAGCTTCATGCCCATTCAGCACCTTGCTCAATATTTCTACTGAATGGACGATGAAGCAGGGCAATGCTGTGAGCAGACGGTATCTCCTTCCTGACCATCCCAGCTCTTCTCTTCTATCATACTAACGATACCTGTGTCCATACAAGATATTCTTTATTCATAACATGATCTAAAGCTTGCTCAGTCTCATGGATGTGTTTGTATTGATTTTGTTGAACTTTGGATCACAGCATCACCTTTCTGATGTGCAGTGAATAGATAATTAGAGGTATTGTTTTATACTTAGGACTAAGTCTCTTTATAACTTTTTTCAGTCACAAACTCTAATGGGAGCTGGGGAAGTCACTTAGGTTATTACTTAAATCTTATTAAGAAACATTGTGTGACGTATTTAGTTGTCAGAATTAGTAGACGACTAATTCATATGTTGCAAATAATTTATCTGAAGTGTAAGGGATGCTGACTGCTGCCGATTCTGATGTGTTTATAGAATTGCTTAGTCATCCACCAGTTCCTCCATCTGATCGTGTAAAGTGTATGGCCACCTTAATCAAATTTACAGAGTTAAATTATAGAAATATTCACTAATGAATTGGAAATGGCAAATAGAAACCAACTTTTCATGTGTGTGACTATGTAATTTCTCAGATAATTTTGGAATTTCACTTTCAGTAAACAGCAATAACAAACTGTGCATGCTGATGAGAAGATCTGATAGTTAAACCTGTACAAAACTGTGACTAGATACTAAAAAAAAGAATTTTGCAAGAAAGACAACAAATTTCTGCCACAAGATTTTTTTTTACTGTTTCAGGGTTGTGTTTGCAAACTGTTCCTACAGGGTTACAGCTGAAACCTCTGAATTTTGAATACAACAGTTTTGAATCAGAACTATATTTTTACATGGTAAAAATATAAAGAGGCAGGATTATGTACATTATAGCTAGCTTTGCGGAATAAGTGTTCTTACCTTAATCCATTCCTATGTAAGAAGATCACTGACAGTGTTTGTGGGTTGACTACTTTGGCCTTGGAGTGACAAAATGAATGTTAGCAAAGTCCAGTTCAGTTTATAAGGAAGACACACATAAATCACAAACAATCAATCAAACAAACAAACAAACAAGCAAACAATCTGTGTATGTACACACACATATATATGTTATATATAATATATTTATGTAAAATGGGTAAAGATATAAGAGACAGGCAGATTATATACATACAGCTATGGTTACAGATACAGATATGGGCACCATTTTTTGTGCAGATGTATTTTGTGAAAGGCAATATACCCCATATAGAGAGTTACAATGACTTTGATATGAAAAATGCATATAAGTAAACAAATCTATATTAAAAGTTAAAAAAAAAAAAAAAGGAACTGAAAGGAAACAAAGGGGAAAAAAAAAAAAAGAGTTCATAGGCTAACCAGAAAACACGAGAAGTAATGGTGCCTTCCCTTGTTGAATTTTTTAGTATTTCACAGCCAATTTTACATGTAAATCTGTAGCTAGCATTTTGTCTCAGCATCTATTATTTCACATACACTACAGGACTGAAGCAGCAAAACTGACACCTAGACAGCATAGTATTAAAATCTGAAACCATTTCTAGAAAGCTGTGTATGGTGTGTCAAAGCACAGTCAACTTGCATTAGCTGACTAAATCTGTACTGCATCACTGAACATTAGCTCTATTTCATCCATTACGGTGCAGATTGCTTATTGTGTTCCCAGGGCTCTTTTATATGAAAGAGCAATAGGACTGTCTGCCAAAACGGTCTTGCCCTGTCAGAATAGTTTTAATTGAGCTGAGCCATAGGACCCTGCCCAGTGCTATTACAGAAGCACAGAACCATTTGTTGAATAGCACTCTCTGAGATTATAGCTGTTAAGAGTATAATGGACAGTTACTTTAACATCCTACCCATCTAGGACACTATAAACACGTCCATAGATAGTAATTTTAACTAGTTATCCTGTTTCCTGAAACAGTGTGGGTCTGATGCTTTGTATCTATCTTTTATGTGAAAATTACTGCTTGTATTGGCAACAAGTGTTATCCATTCTGTGGTCATGGGAGGGAGATAGAAGGGGTCATCTTTTGAAAGCAAACATTTACTGCTTAAATTCCTTCTGCTTCTTTAAAACAACTATATTACCCAAGTAGAATGAAAGCTAATGGGATTTAAATATTTTATATATTTTCCCAATGAAAATACGTTCATGATTAAATGGAAAAACTAGTTGATAAGGAAAATATTTTATTTTCAGGATTATGAGAGCTGATTGTAAATAATGAAAATTATAAACAGGCATAAATAGGCACCTGAAAATTTACTTTTTCAATTGTTTTATTTGAGTAGTTATGATATTTGAATAGATATCACTTAATTTAAATTATTCCTTTTTAGTTTCAAATTGATTTATAAAGTAGCATGCCAGCAGAGCAGCATGCCTGGAAAGAAACCAAACAATTACTAAGTACTTCCCAGCAAGCTTATGTAAGTTTCTATATGGAAAAAAATTAAAATAAAATCATAAGTCATCAAAATGAAATTAGAAATGCAAGTACTTTCTTCAGCTGTTGAACATAGGACATAAAGAGAAGCCCCCTTCATTTTGTATCTGACAAACCACCAGAGATCAGCTAAATAGACATGATGATTTTTTCTCCCAATGATCATGATTTGTGCAATCCCATTAATTCAGTTTAAGAAGTTTATCTACATTGGGCAGCAAAATGCTGTGAATGTAGGGCTCATTCCACTTCCATTCTGTATAGATAAACTAATGTGTTTGCCCAGCACTGAAGACAGTACTGGAAAACCATAGATTTGTTTGGGTTGAAAATCATCAGTTTGCAAGTAAATGGCATTGTGGGGACCAGAATGTGGAGTTATTTTTTCAGAGACAGAACCAAAAAAACCCAAAAAACTAACAAAAAACCCACAAACCACCCAGGCTGAGACAGGATGGGACAGCCTTTAGAAATTACTGAGGTTAAAGTGAATGGTTCCCAACACATTCTTTACAACCAGCAGAGAGAAAAACAGACCTAAAAGACACAATTTGTCTAATGTTGTTTTTTACTTCCTGTAAGGTTAAGATGAATGACTGTCCAGAAATGCCTACTTCTTTTGAAAATATTTTGACCTATGTTCACAAAGTATTCTCAAATGGTGAAGAAACTTAAGGAACAAAACAAAGATAGATACACTTTTTATCTTTAGGTGTCTTTGTAGGTGTCCTTTTGTGAGATTTATACCACTTCATGTATCTAAAGTGCAAATCCCAGTTTTTACAATGTATAAGCATGGTGAGAAAAGCATTTATGTTTAGGGCACTTTTACTTCTCTTTCCAGGAAGGTTTAATAGGCATAGACTGTTTTCTGGAAAGTGCTGTTGTGGCAGCCTTGTTAGACTTGGAAGAAAACCTAAAATTCAGATTATCTGTAATAAAAGGAAAACACAGTTACTAAATGAGTGTTCATCAAAAGAGATTATACTGTAACAGTGACATTTTACCTCACGAACCAGAAAGACAGACACCTCTTCATAAGCAACAGGACTAGTACCAGAAATTTGCCAGGTACATAATGTTATAGATTAAATAAAAGTTAACAGCTCATTTAGAACTCATAACTCCCTGAAGGACAAATCCACAATGAAATCTAAACCTATAATTAATCAATGATTTTCAGTCCTACAGCGCTTTTCTTTTCCAAGGCACAAATCTTTCCACCTTCAAAGAATAACAGAAACTGGTGTAGGTCAGTTGTTGGTTTTAACACAACATATTGCTAAGGGAAATGATTGTAGTATTTCACTTTTCAAATAACACACAAACATGTGTATTTAAAATCTACTTTTGCAAAGTCACAAAATGAAAATAAATAAAAAAAAAGAAAAAAAAATATTGGAGATTCCTGTTTCTCTGTGCACTTGTGAGAAACTCTGGAAGACCATATCCTCAGCAGTCTGCATCTTCATCTGTTGAAGCCTCATAAAGCAAGCAGTTCAAATGCTTCCTGGCCCCTGGAGGAGGTAGTCCTATGCTACTGCCCTCCCCAACTCCACTCTCACTCTTCCTATCTCATTTTGTCTGCGTGTTGTCTATCATGTTCTAATCCTCAGTGAATTAATCCAGCCAACTGTACTGCTAGATAAGTAAACATTTTTTTCCCCCCTCGTGGGACTGTTTTCCTACCTTCTTTTCCTTTTCCCTCTCTTTGCCTCTTCCTCCTTCCCTTTCTCCCTTCCTTTTTTCCTCACTTTTTCTATCTTTCTAGTTATTTTGCTCAAGGCTTACAAGGGGTCAGCTGCATGCCAGAGTTAGTGCAAGGGATTATATAGGAATCTCTCCCATAGAATAGCGCTATTGCCACTGCATCAAAAGACCAAAAACTCAGCAGCAGCAGGATATTCGACTGACCTCTTGGTCTGGGAGACTTTTGCCCTGACAAGTCTAGCCCTGACCCTTGCAGCTGTAGGGGCTCAGATTCTAGGCTGTACACATCTGCAATGTGTTGGACCTACAATGACCTACAAGAGCACTTGTCATCCCTGTAGAAAACCTGCAAGATGAAAGCAAGCAATGCTAAGTCACTGTTGGACAGAGTATGTGAAGTGTATTTTTAACCACTTTTTCATCACCAGGGAACCTGTAGATTCTGGTTGAACATCTCTGTAGGGAGAGAAGGCATATCACTCTAGGTCAAAAGTGAAATGCCAGCTGGATGGTGGAAATTGTATAAGACATTGTGTACCAGTTATTTTGTCTGCCTCTTTTTATCCAAGCTCTATTACACTAAAAATGGGTCCCCAGAAACTTAATTGCTGCAGGAATCTTCTTACTCTAAAGCAAATTTGGCTGATGTAGGGCAGGTGTTGAAATTTGTTCCAAATAGCAATACAAACACTCAAGATACAGAAATTCCACTTTTTTCAGCTGTCTTATCTAAATTATCATGTATCAGCAACATTTGAATTGCAACGACAGCACATTTTTTTTGTTTTGTCTCCTATAAGTAAAAGAAACACATGCTACATTCTGTAATAATGCTTTGTTGTGTTATTCTCCGTATCTTTGACATTACCAAATTAAAATAATTTTCTTGTTCCATTGTTCTAATAACTTCTGCTTCTATTTTGAAACCACAATGGAAATTAGAGGAAAACAAAGGAAAAAAAGTTGATTACGTATTGTACCAGGGACTTCACTGAAAGAAATTTTATATAAAAGAAGCTGTTATGTTGCCAGACCTGACACAGACAAATAGATATTTTGGGCCTAAGTTTTTTTGAAAACTATAACTAACTCCTTTTCTACTTAAATGAAGAAACTGTTGTAGTCTTGGATATCACTGAATGACATATCACTGAATGACAGCAGTTGAAAAACTATAACTAGAAGTACATAGAAGACCGTTTCTTTGCAATAGAAAAAAGGACTGAAATTTTAAAAGAAGCTTGGAAAAGTTTGCCACCATTTGCTTCCATACATTGTCATACCTTGAGCGGGTTGATGACAGAGAGATAGAAATCTTCCTTTCTTATTGATTGCCAAGTGTATGTAACAGTTCAACAGTACTTGCACAACACAAATATGGACAAAACATGTTTCTGACTTGTTTCAAGGCTTTTGCTTTTCAAAAGTGACAAACAATGAGACTCAAGGCTTCTCAAAACAAGAAAACAATCTCTGTGCTTTTGGAGATGGTACAATCATTAAAGTTTGATGCAATGGTTTTAAAAGAATTCCACAAAAAAATTGAAAAAAAAGTTTTAAAATTATTCACGTAACACTGTTGATCAAGTTAAATGTGAGATTTAAATGCAGGATATAGACAGAGCTAGAGGAATTGTGGGACTAGTAAGGCTATTACATTGTGTATTAAGTGATAGCTTTAAATTGAATCTTTCGGGGAACAAATAATTTTGATCAGTAATAATATCTGGTATGTTTTTTGGGTATTTGCTGTATAAAACCAGAGTTTTTTTAAATAATAAACTTTTTTTTTATGAAAAAAAGAATTTATTACAATATAGTAGTTCACTGCTAAGACTGAATTAGCTCTTCAGTGAGTTTACAGGTAACAGATGATATTTTATCTCGTGTACTTGATACAGGTTACTGTGGCTCCATACAGATAATGCTTTACCTTGTGAATTAAAAGGAATAAAGTTTTGTTTCCCCCAGAACCTTGTATTCAAAAAGTGATCATTTGTTCTTGCTAAAAATGTATCCATGAGTGGTGACTAGTTCACTATCAAATGTCCCTAGATTCCCTTGTTATGCAAGCAGTTTTTAATCAGATCTTCCCACTGATTTAAGTGATAAGTTTATTTAAGAATTGATGGTAGAAAAACAGCTCTTAGTTGTAATGTATCTCCAACAATAACTACCAGCCATAAACCATACCATTATTTTATGGAAAGCGCACAGCAAGCAAGTAATGATGCACAAACAGCTGCCAAACACATTGCTTTTCATGGCAGTATTGGGTCTTTTGGTTTTTCACATTGCTCTAGTGAGAAATTCAGCTATTCAGCTAATTTTGCTGATCTCTGGCTCCAGGCTGAGCAAAGGAAAATTCAAGATGAAATCAAATTGATTTGTGCATGGTAAGAAATAGCCTTGATAACAGGATATTTTAAAATTGGCATGTGTTCTCCCTGTGTTTCAATTCCAAGTTTCATTTATCCTTATTGATTTTAATGGAAGCTATGTTTATTCAAAACTAAAATAAAGAATAAAATAATCAGTTCTATCAGATGTAAATCTTTTGTAATTACTTTGGAATAACTCAAATGATCTGCAAGAAGATCAGGGCAGAAGGAAGAGTAGGGGAAAGGAAAATGGAGCAATGTGCCAATCAAAATGAGCAAAGGTGTTGGATGATGGATAATTTTATTTGTTGGGTCCTTAATCTCCAGTTGAAAAGCCTTATGCTGTCATTATTAGTTTTCTAATTACATTAGGATAAGATAGTTGAAAATGACTTGACATCTTTGTCTTTTGACATTTTCAGATTTAATTATGTGTTAATTAACTTGGAGTAAATCTACAAGACATTTGTTCCCAACATCTTCCAGATTCATGTAGACCTCAAATTATGGGGAAAGAAGCAATTACAGTAATATTGGAACAACACTTATTGTTGCAAATCCATTCAAAACAATGTTTTATAGTACAATTGTAAAATGAAAAGCCATGTGTTTCTGAACGCTGTGTAAATCTGTGACTATACTTTTACAAGAAATTACTGGAACTTCTTACAGACAATATTTAATAAAAGTTTAGGAAAAAAGGTTTCTTATTTAAATACACACATGATGTGAGAAACTGACTGTAGAATACTCAAATGTGGATAGTAGTTTTGCATAATGCTTTGAAGGGTTAACTTGCAATGCAGTTCTAAAATATTAAATCTATATGCTTCATGGAATTGTATAAATATGTAGGCAATCTGCAAATATTCCTCTCTGAAAGCAGTGCAAGCTTTCAAGAAATGCAACCACCTACAGGTTATTGTAAGCCAAATTAGAATTGACTGTAAACTCCAAGCATTTCTAAAAATAGCCTACTAGCCCTTATGTTGGTAGAAAAATGAATCTCAGACATCCTCAAAAAATGCATGTTGTAATTAGATTAATAAAATACATGACCAAATAAATAAAAAGTATTTGTTTTGTTGTAGTTATATAATTCAAACTCTACCTTCATATGTAATGAAAGAAACAAAATAATCCGCTGTGATGGATACTTAGGAGCTTTGAGATATCATTGTGAATAAACTGAATAAAGAAGGTATAGAAGTGGAGGGAGGGAAGAGAAGAGAGTTCAGCTTTTACAAGGAAGGTAATGAACCTCAAATGACAAATATGAAAAAAAAAGTAGAGAAAGAAAGATAAGTGGTAAAGTTGGAAAGATAGGAAGAAAGAAACGTAAATTAATTTGCATTTAAATGTAAAGAAAGAAATATGTTTCATTCATTGTGAATTAAATATATTGCTTATGGCTCAGCAAAATTAAAGCACATAGAACAAACTCCAGAGTTTCTTTAGAGTAGGCCTGCACTGCTTTGTAACTTACCTTCCATTCCTAGGTCCTGGTCCATGATAGTCCTCCCTGCCTTTTGGAGTAAACCAGCTAGTTCCCTGTGAAAAAAAGTCCATTTGTGGCTCTGAGACAGCCAGCAACACTACCAGCCGAAGGAACTACGGGTGAGACTGGACCCAGTGTGTCTGCCTTTTCCCTAAACATCTCTCTACTATTTTCCCAGCAAACATAGCACTGGGAAGTACCTTTTTCTTATGCCAAATTCTTCAGGATATACAGAACATGTGGTGAAAAATACTTAACATTACTCCTTCAACTTTTTATATTTATGACCGAGAATCGTATACGTTGGAACAAACATGAATTTCTGCTAAAAGTTCAGGGCTCATAACTTAAGAATTCTTCAGGAGGAGGAGGAATTGGATTATTAATGTATGGTGAATATGTAAAAAGGCAAGGACTGTTGTAGAATGTATCAAGAAAGGTAATTACATGAGAAATAGCAGGCACTGGTGAGATCTTACCTGAAGTAAGATTTGTAATTCTGTTTAATAATGAGAAACATGAATTCAGACTAAAGCAGTTAGAGAGAATGCTACTATAATGAACAGGCAACTGGAAAGAAAAGGAGTACATCATGTATAGCTTAACAAAGAAAACTGGCATTGAATGTAATTGCTGTTTAAATTCACTAAAGGAGGAGACAGAGAGAGAGTAGTATTTATGAGGGAGAGAAAAGAGCTATTTAAGGTAAGATAAAGTAATAGAAAGGTATTAGATTAGATATGATGATATTGGCAGAAGTACATAGGAGTATAACCTAAATGCAAGAAAAATGGGTGCCAGCTTAGAGGATGTTTTCCTATCTTTAAAATGATACAGTTGTGGAACAGATTGTTCCTAAAGACATGGGGAGAAAAAAAAAATATATTTTTTAAGTCACCACCATCAATTCTTGAAAAAGATATTAGGGACCTCGTTGCACTGACTGGGGAAATTTTATTCAAGTCCTGTGCCATTATACCCCAAGATGCTGCATATATATACATACATATATATATAAAAATGTTTATTTATTTATTTATTTATTACTGATATACTGAAAAAGACTGTAGATACAACATGAGGATACAGTAAAGTACAGGCAGCATATGCTATTCACTGCTGTGAGAAGTTCTCACTTTCTTTTTTGCACATTCACTTGCGATATTTTCTGTAAATAGATTAGATGTTTGCCTCAAAATAAGAAATAAACATTTGTTCCTTGCAACAGCATTGTTCTAGTCAATAAAATTTTTATACAACTTACGCTGGAGCACTTTGAAAATTTTAGCAATAGAATATTTATTGGCTGCAATAAGAGAAACTCTAGAGAGGTATGTGCCTTGGCTTATTTCAGTAGAATAAAATATTGTCCAAATATCAGAGAAATAGGTGCTATATTCAAGTTCCTTTAAAGTAGAAATAAAACAATGGAAGAATGTGACAGCATTTTTTTTCCTATACAGAGCATTCCTAAATGAGAATAACTTACAAAGCTTGCAGATAAAAAAGTGGTGTGGGAAGGGGTGAGGAAGGTGGAAAGAAGACCTAAAATATACTAATATTTTTAATGCAAACTGAATACAATAAAGCGACACAGTATTTTCTTCATCATCCAGACTGATATTTTACCATTTAAAAATTACGTTGTAAAAATTGCCACATAACAAGGTTAAGGGACTATCAGACTACCATAGTAAATTTTATTAAATGTTGTAATATAGTATCATAAAATATTTTTCCAACTCTAATATTTTTTATGATGACATGCAATAATAAATTCTAACATCCTGATTATATCCATACCTTATCTCTTTAAGTCATGAAATTGTAAGTCTGAAAGAGGTCTCAAGTGGCCATCTAGTCCATTCTTCTGGCCCATGGCAGAATCATCAACGCTTACACCATCCTTGACAGATACTTTAAATTTGGTCGTAAGGAAGGCTGGTAATGGGGATTGCACAGTCATCCAAGGCAATTTATTACAATGTATATTATTGTTGCTGTTAGAAAGTGTTTCCTAACACATGACCTGAATCTTCCTTGCTTTGGCTTTAGTCCATTATTTCTAGACAATTCACTACAGACCTGCAGAAAGTCACAGATTGTGACTTTAGAAATCCTTAGAAATCCTCATCTACATGAAGTCCGTTACCATGTCTTCTTTCCTTCCTCTCCTCTCAGTCCTTCAACCCATTCAACTACTTGTATTTAGGCTAAATAAATGCCATTCTTTCACAAGTCACTGAATCACAATTATTTTTTTTTTTTAGTTTGAAACTTGCCAGTGATTTTTCTACTTTCTGCGTAAGATGCTAACCTAAGCAATTATATGTTCTTATTGAGGAGGTTGATAACAGCAATCAAGAAACATCAAATCCAGCATAGTTTTTGCATATGAATAGGCATATGATAACTGAGACTTCTGAACAGATTTTGGTAGTTGAATTCCACAGTCAAAGGAATAGTATTAATTATAATTAAATAAAATTTATTATGAACAATTAGGGAGGGACAATAGTGAGGCAAACCATTTATCTTCCAGACAAATTTAAAAAATCAGCTTCAAAGCAATTTCTGAACTTGTTATTACTTACATAAAATCAAGAAATTGCTCCAGTAGAAGTGCCATATCCAGGTATCGCTAATTTTGCTTCAGTTTTCTTTCTTCCCACACCTTAGATTTTATATATTTAATAAGTATTTGCATTCCATATTTATCAGATTCATTTTCTTTAATCTACTGCTTAAAAATTCTCATTCTGTTTTTGGGATAATCCTTGAGCCTCTGTTTCATCACAGGTGAATGAATTTGCCAAAATTTCTGGTTAGCATCGACAGAATCAAACCACAGGTTTGATCAAAATGAGATTATTACTACAGTTGGATCTGAATGGCCTGACTTTTGCTACTAAGGACTAACATACATGAAATACCCTTACAAAAAATAAGAGATATCCTTGTAAATGAATAAGACTGGGCAAAGGTTACTTTTTAATTCAAAAGAGGGTAAAAATCTTGTGAATTACATAAGCCTAGTTCGACCAGTGCATTGAAATTGAGATTGGCGCAGGAACTGATCTGTCTGACCCTTTTCAGAGACAGGGTCCCACTGGATAAATTTCTCTCTTGATTGCTTTACACGCGCGAAGGTGATTCCGCACCTAACAGAAACTGCTCTGTCATATAGTACCCAAGAAGATAAAGCCACTTTGAAAATTTCTTTTTTCAGGTAACAAAATACTCCATAGGGTGTTATCAGCCATCAGCAAAGTAGACAGAGGTTTCTGTTTGCTATGCATCTGACAGCTTTTTTTTACCTGCAAGTATTTCACAGTAGAATTTATGAAGCAATCTTCTAGATGTACAGTGTGTGTACAGTCGAAGCTCTATAACACTAAAAAGGTAGAATCTATTTCACATGTTTTTTGTGCTCTCATTATACTCTCAAAATATTTTCCATGAAAACTATGCTTGCACAGTGGACTTGAGAATGGTGCCTAAACCTGATGTCCCTGTAAGATTGCTTTGTGAATTGGGAGATTCTTTAATGTCTGATTCTTTCTGAAGAAGGCAGCTTTACTGTCCACAGCAAAATTCTTCTCTACATTGGGTTGATGGCTGTATTCAATATAGGTCTAATTAACATTATGATGTATATCTTGATGCAAATAGTATTGCCACAGTTCGAGTTTTGTCTGAGTTAAATAGTTCCATTGAGTTCCAATATGGCAATTGAGTAGTTAAATATGCATTGTAGGCCAATCCATAAGCATCACAAAATCACATAAACCCTCTGCAGACAGCTCAAAATGCTAAGGTAACTTTAACCAATCAGAATTCCCATTCATTTTCAACTCGAGTATTTTTACTTGCTACATAAATTTGATGAAAAATTCATGTTCTTAGCCTTTCATGGTCCTGGGCTCTGAAGCATTTCTGTGTTGTAGTATGTGTTCATCTGTTTGTCACAACTTATTGAATGGTTTCTCTGGTTACTATTTAAATTATTCTTTTATTTTTTTTTTGTCCCCCCTCAGAGCTCTCTTTGGTGTCTAACATACAGTATAGTCAGAGAGGAAAAATGCTTTTACCCATGTGACAGTACATGTTAAATGTTTCAGTGTGTATCTTTCCCTGGCACAGGTGCCCTTTAAAACCTTGCATTTCTTAACTTCTGACTGAGTTTGCCATTCAAAGAGCATACTTTCAAGGTATGTTTTAATATGGTACTTTTGAGGTTTTGGCTACTTTTTTATGTAAAGGCTTTAAAAATTCATGCAAAACATCACATCACTCATAGTAAAACTCATTAGCAGGTTCTGAACTCTGGAAATTCAGTAACAGGAGACAAATATCTAGCAGCTGATTTCATCAGGTAGCTATATTAACTAAATGTTTCCTCAGAAGGATTTTTTTTGGAGTAAAGTTATCATACATTCCGCAGCACCTCTCAGGCACTGGGATAAGATTTGGGTTTTAACACCTAATTTAGATACCTTAAATGTTTCTCCATGTGAGGCATATGCTTAGGCTCCTATGATAGTCAGTGGAATATACTTAACATTAGCTACTATTGTGGCATGGTCTATGTATTTTTTGGGGGGGAAAAAGAGAAAAACAGTTTTCACAAGACTAGGAAATTTTATTTTTGTATGCTTTTGAGGGCCTTCTACCCCACAAGCTGCAAGTATCAGAGGAGAATTTTGTAAGCAGAAACATGAGACTAATATGCAACACAAGTTTTATTCTTGTAAAAACGTATAACGACTATTTCTTACTTCTCTGTAACAGAGAGGAACAATTTCAGGAGGCACAGAAATAAAATAATTCAGATAGTGTAGTGTGCTTCTTCACTATTTATGAAGGGTATATTTCATATGATATATGAACGATTTTAACTTGCTATATCAGCAAACTAGAACATTAACAGTGTTTGATGTTGCACAAGTTTCTGGAGTAGCATGTAAAACTTCAGTTTGTGCTAGCAAGTGGAAAATGTTTTGTGGATCATGGTATGAGGCTCTCTGGACTAAACATCTTTTATTTAGTAGTGTCTACGATTACAGGGAGCTGGGCTTCATATGTCCCTACCAATCACATTTTCCTAGGAGCTTAATATCCCTGTCCTCAGTTTTTAATCTATGTTACTAGATATTTGACAGGAAAATATTCATTTCAAATATATATGTTATATGTAAGTTATTAATGTATTTCTGAGAATGACTGAAACTTCTAATCACTTGCAAGGGAGAGAACAATGAGACTTTAAAATGGATTGCTCATGCAAAATCTAAGAAGACTTGACAGGTAGAACAAAGCAAAAAAGATTAGTATTTTGCTGGTTTGTCTCCTCCCCCTTTTACATCACTGTCTTTTTAAATTAAGGCAGTACAATGGGAAAAAAAAAACAAAACCAAAAACAAACCTCACACATTTGGCTGCTCTTTCAAAACTTAAGAGATTGTGCTAGGGTTTTTGCAATTTTGTAATGGAATGAGTCATAATGTGAAAACAACAGTAGTCATGAAACTGCATTTTGTATTGATTTTTACTATGGTTTCGTTTCCATGGAAAATGGAGGGTTTACAACTGTACTTCAAAATTTTCAAATATAGTCAATAAAACCTGGATTTACCTTTATGCACAACATAGCCATTCTGTTTTCTGTACTTTATTCTGTAAAAAGGCAATTTCCTATTGGCCCATTAAAAAATGCATGATCTCTATCCACTGTTTTACTCACCCAGATCAGAAAGTGGACAACAAAACAAAAGCTTCACTATTTTTGAATTGTGACCTTCCATCTATCAACAGAAAAAAAAAAATAAAAAAAAAAAATGAGAAGAGGTTTTTTCCTTCCCCCTTCTGGAAATATTATCATTTTGGCATTTGGTTCTGCTCTTAATCGGACTTGCTATATAACATAGGTGAGTAGCTCATTCCAAGGAAGATTTAGAGTCTAGCTTTAGTCTAAAGAAAATTTAACTACTTTTGTCACAGAGCAAATTACCTTCAGAAAGAGAAACTGAGAAGCAATAGTCTCATAACTTTCCTTAGGACGATGACTGGAATCTTTTCATAAGAGTCCCTGTGTGCTTGTGCCTTCATATTTATTTTCACCTTAAGCCTAAGTTGCCACGTGCCCTTTTTTAGCCAACGAAATCCCCAGTTAAGTACTATTACACAGACATGCAAGTGCACAAAACCTCTGTAATGCATTTCAGCATCAGTAGAACAAAAAGTTTTGAGAAGGTATTATATATTGTAACAAGTTGTTATATGCAGTAAGTTGTTACATGTTGCCACCATTTTATAAAGAACTGGCCTCGATGAACTTCCCATCACAAAAGTGAGAATTGTCCTGGTTTCCTCTTCTGAGAAAAAGCTGAATTTGCTCAGGTTTCAGAGATGTTCTGGGAGAATGGTACACTGACTCCTATCTGGTGTGTCAGGTACATATTTTTTATTTCAGCCATGAATCTCCTTAGCGTAACTGGAATTAAGGAGAAAAAAATTTACCAAGAAGTCCTTCAGACTGCATTTCAGCTCCTCTCCGGAACTACTCATGTCTTGTGAGATATCCAATTAATGAACTATTCTTTCACACTGTACTAAATTGATTTAAATTTAAAATCACAAATATTGACAGATTCAGGTCCTGAATAAGCTGAAATCTGTTCTCCTAAAGTCCACCATGTCTTAGTTATTCCAACAATGTTGTAGATTTGTGACCACATGGGAGCTCTAGTTCCTCTTAATTGTCTCCAATCTGTGCTGTGCACATTTGTAAGCATGCACTTGAGGAGGTCCTCCTTTCATCTTGTTTTGTCTTCCCTCAGGTGTCTCTTTTTACAGTCACCCTGCACACTTTGCTGTCCACTCCTGTGGAAACCGACTGTGGTTTTCACTGACTCTGGTTTTTCCTCTCACACTCCCATCTTATTCTTGGGTAACACTCTCCTCCACCAGATTGGCTAGCTCTTCCCCATTTTGGTGAACCCCGTCTCTCCCTAGGAGATCCTCAAAGAGGTTCCTGTTGTCAAAAAGGCCAAATCCCTGTTAATGACACTTGCTTTGCAAACAGCTGCTGACCTGCACAATCATTACACACATTGTTGTTTGCATTCCTTTATCATTATTTCTATTATTACTCCTTTTGATTATATAGTGAACGAGGGGAAAGTGAAGTAGAATGGCTTGTAATATAACTTTGTGGCATAATCGTTGATTCTCATATAGAATTCATAATCATGTCACTCAGCTCTGCCTGACAATCTCACGTATTTTCTCTCTATTAAATATACTTAGTGATACCATTACACCCATATTTAGTAATTTCTCTTAAACTGTTAAGTTAACCCGATTGAAACGTTTTCATATCTTCTATAGCAATATACTAATTCCATATTTTAAAAATATTTCATGTGAATGTAGTCATTATATCAACATTTTCTAAGACAACCTGTCAAAATAGTTTGTTCCAATGCAGCTTAAGCAAATATTGTGTAAGGGTAAAGTAGGCAACTTTGAAGGGTTTTGTTTGGCAATAACCCTCTTCTCCTCCTTAAGTTCTCAAATCTTTAATTCTGAGTTGTGCCTAAGTAGCATTTTAAAATTCTGAAACCTCAGAAGGAAACATATGTTGCCAGCAGTTTTATCTTTTTAAAAATGCACAGAAGATTAAAAAATTTCCTGAAAAAGCTTTGTCTTCCTATTTCTAGTTAAACTGCAAGATATTCTGTGAAGTGAGAAGTATGTTTACACACAAACAAGCACGTAAAAGCACTGTAATCTAAATGGAAGAAATTGATTTGTATGCCTGCATGAGCCCATTGATTTTCATTCTGTCAAAAGAAAATAGCCTCACTGACTACAGTCAATAGGAAATGAGGTCCTTTCTCTGAAGTTAAGTGTATACTTCAATGATCTGATAAACACATAACCTCTTCAGCAAGCAGGTGCCATCCCCTAAACTACAAAAAACCCACCCCAAACAACAAGCCAACAATCACATCAGATACACTGTGCAGCATTACGCATTGCACCTTTCACCCTTCACATCATCACTGAAGCTTTTCGTGTTGAGAGCTAAAGACAATTGAAATGAAGAGTACTTCAAATCATGGCACGCGAGTGATAAGTTTGCTGTGTACAATATAGTCAATGATTTACTGTTTGTAGATTTTGTTAGTTCTACCAGGTGATGAGGACTTCTAGAAGTCTATAACATAGGTTTTGAAACAGCAAACAGGTTCGACAAATTTAGGAGCAGTGTAAGACAGCTAACATCTACAAAGACTAATGTAGTCACAAAAGGAAACAAAGTCAGCTTTGCAATGTGTAACTTTTAGATGACCTAGGAGAAGCATTCAAATGTTATGTTGTGTTGTTGTTGTGTTAGCGTTGGTATGTACTGTCCAAGACATAGGTGTCTAATTCAGTTCTGTCCTTCACAGAAATTTGAGGTGATGATCCTTCTTTTACCCTTTTTCTTGGTAACCCACCTGTTACAGCACTCATATGTATTGGTTTGGCTCTTACTCCACTGCATTTGGATTTGAGTGGAGGTTAACCACATCAGAAGGCAAAGAACTGGCAAATAAGCATTGCAAATGTCTTTGAGTCTTGTCTGATGAAGCTGCTTCATTTTGTCTAAATATTTTGTTATTCTTTTAATGAAAAGCTCGAGGTGGCAGTCAGACTGTGAAATATTCCTTGGGGATCCATTTCATTGCCATCATAAAAAAATTGCCTTTTAGCATTTCTTTTGAAATACCTATGAAATATCTAAACTCTCTCTTAGATTGCTAATTATGACCTTATTAACACTCCTCTTCATAGTAAACCAGAAGTGCTTTTATGACATATCCTAGTTGTCTTTATTAGACTTTGTTACGTCCCGGTCCAACTACATTGGGCCTGGGAGAGGTTAGCAATGATTCCAAGTGTGAAATTAAGACGCAAACGAGGTCAGATGCCGCTCACTGCAGGCTTGCAGGTTTATTGTTATTCCCCAGCAAAAGTTACTAAGACAAGCAATAGAGTGAAGGCAGAAGTAGAGGAAAGGCAGAAAAGAGAAGCAGTATTACGGAGCGTAGGAAGAGTATAGTCACCACCACAGGCCCAACGACATCTCGGGGGTCCTCCGCAAGTTCAGCGGCATCCCACTGATCCGCGGTTGATGGTGGTGGGGGGTCTCAGTCCCGATTCCCAAATTGTGATGAGTCGCCCCGCCAGCTACAGTCCAGGCAGCCCAGGTTGGTCCGTAGCTTGACCAATCAGCGTGACAGTGGCCTTTGCCAAGCTAATTGTCATTTTACATGGTTGCTGTATAAGCTTTTCCTGCCCCCTTGCCGTTTGGGCAGCGCTTGGCACGGTCTTTGTGCTTCAGCAATTTTGGAGTTAACAACACAGGCTCAGGTGGGCCCCAGGATAGGCAGGGTCTGGCCAGTCTGATAGCCAGGGGCCTACACCCGCTCCAGCTGGGGGAGCAGCACACCCTCCTCAGCTGATGGCAGTCTTGGGTGGTGACTGGCAAGCAGGAGGATGGTCTGCAGAAGGTGCTAAACAGATACAAGCAAGCTTCTTATTGGCCTGCAAGCCTGCTGTCGATTTGCAGAAGCTTAAGCAAGCTTTGAGACAATTATTTTAAAGTTCCAGTCTTTCACAGGCTTAACATACAAAAAAGCCTCAAAACACTGAAACCCAAACAAACGTCACCCTCCAAAAAGAGGACACAGCATCAGAATATAGCGTGATCAATCTACCAAATATATATACAATTTTCATGGCTATCAAATGAGATGGAAACTATGTTTGTTATCACAACTTGGGGTCTCCTAATTACACCCACAGTAGATTTTTAGTTTGTTTTGTGTAGTTCAGGATAATCAGAAATATGTATCCTGTTAAACTTAAACACAGGTTAGACTGTACTTAGTCATGAGGTTTTTTTATTACATTGGATATTTTTGGAAGATTTGTTATTTGGCTATGTTTTATGTAGACAAAAGACCTTTCACATGCATTGGGCAGAATATGGATGAAAGGTCAAACAAGTTTCCAGTTTTATATTTTAAACTAAAACCCAAAGTCCAGCTCCTTAATAACCGGATAAGTAGGGATGTTCCAGTCCCCAAAATGGATTTTTTAATTTTTTAATTTTTTTTGTATTTAAACAGTAGATGGAATAGCTGTAAGAGTATTACAGCTAGGGATGCAGAAAAGTGACACTGGATGGAGTAAGGTCAACACAGGTCCTTTAAGCACATCAGGTTCATTTTGTCAGCAGTTTGTTATCTGACTGGGAGTCAATGAACAGGTTGTAGACCGAGACCTAAATATTTTATGGTTATTTAATGAAATGGCTGTATTTTAAAACAATCAGTCCACACCAGCTACTTCCCTCTCAAGCCCCCCAGTGGCATGGCTTTTTTTTCAAATTGGAGTTATCCTCTCCAGAGCATTGAATGTCAGAGGTTTCTTTTAAAACTGACACAAAGAGACAGCGA
The DNA here is from genome assembly GCF_963924245.1 of Chroicocephalus ridibundus. Classification (NCBI taxonomy): domain Eukaryota; kingdom Metazoa; phylum Chordata; class Aves; order Charadriiformes; family Laridae; genus Chroicocephalus; species Chroicocephalus ridibundus. Next base: position 79,375,426 of record NC_086284.1, read on the forward strand.
GGTTTCTGCTGCATATTACATTACTTTGAGTCCATTCCACAAATAATCTTGGGTTCAATTTCACATAAATTAGGTCACAGTTTCTCTAATAGCATTGTCTTTTATTTTAATTTCTTATAATTTGAATTTTAAACTCAAGATATCCTCAAATAGATAATGAGTTACCATTAGAGAAATGGTGAAGTCTGCTGCATATTTTATGAATGAAGGATTACTTTTCCTAGTCTGTGATCATTAAAGGAATACGCATACAGTTTTAGTTGTGAACCTTCAATATAAAAGGTAACAGAACTATTACAGTAATTATGTGATACCAATTCCATTATAACTTTTAAATTATTATCAGATCACTATTACCACTAATGGATGTAGACTATCTACTACTAGGCTTGAGCCTAAATATGAGGTGCTGCATAAAATGCCATTAAGAGCCAAAATAAACATGTAAAATAGAAAATTCAACCAATTAAAAGAGACAGATGGCTTTGAAGGCATCTGGGGGGAAATTGTGCCTTCCTCAACTAGTTCCTGGGGACCTATATTAATATCTGTACATGGTGCTGGACAGTGCTGCCCTAATGTAGCTACTAGCTAAAGGATAGCTCAGTAACTTTCATTTTGGTATGACTGACTTTGGCATACATATTCCCACAGGACTGATACAATTCATTTGCAGTCAGACAAACTAGCTAGCTTGCTATCTTCTAGCGCATCATCCGAAAATAGTCTAAAATTTTAGATAAAACTGTGGATGGCCTTTTGATGGCACGAAACGCCAATGGCATCTTGGGGTGCATCAAGAAGAGTGTGGCAAGAAGATCGAGGGAGGTCATCCTCCCCCTCTACTCTGCCCTGGTATGGCCGCATCTGGAGTACTGTGTCCAGTTCTGGGCTCCCTGGTTCAAGAAGGACAGGGAACTGCTGGAGAGGGTGCAGCAAAGGGCTACCAAGATGATGAGGGGACTGGAACACCTCTCCTATGAAGAAAGGCTGAGGGATTTGGGTCTCTTCAGTCTGGGAAAAGAAGAGTGAGGAGGGATCTTATCAATGCTCATAAATACTTAAAGGATGTCAGGGTGGGTGTCAGGAGGATAGGGCCGGTCTTTTTTCAGTGGTGCCCAGTGACAGGACAAGAGGTAATGGGCACAAACTTGAGCATAGGAACTTCCACCTAAACATGAGGAGGAACTTCTTTACTGTGAGGGTGGCAGAGCACTGGAACAGGCTGCCCAGAGAGATGGTGGAGTCTCCTTCTCTGGAGACATTCAAAACCTGACTGGATGTGTTCCTGTGCAACCTGCTCTAGGCGAACCTGCTCTGGCAGGGGGGTCGTACTAGATGATCTCCAGAGGTCCCTTCCAACCCCTATCATTCTGTGATTCTGTGACATATTCTGTTGCACGCAGCAGGAAGGCAAATCATTGCTGCTGCAGAGCTATCTGTACTCAAAATCAGCTAAAACCAACAGGAGTGACAAAGTCTTCCATCTTTATTTTTCATGGATATTCAGGAAATTTTTTTCCTAACTTTGGGATTTGTTTTTATCCTTCTTTTTTATTTCCTTGAATTTGTTGCCTTTGCTTGAAATGAATTACTTTCTTTTCCAACAGACTGTTCATCACCAGTGCCTTAAAGGGCTCTGGATCATAGTGTTGATCCCAAATGTGAATTTGGCCTCCACGATAACATCTTTTCTGAAATCTTCATCTTTAATTTCTTACGTTGATTGGGATCTGATATGTATGATTAGTTTCAGGATTAGACTTCTTCAGTATCAGAGGGGAAACACAGAAAGAAATGGTTCTTTATTTATAAGATTAAATATAGAAAACAAAAAGCTTTCAAGAATTTGTAACAGAGTTAAGTTAAACAGAAATACGAGTTCCAGCTAAACAGTGGAACTTAACAGACTGTTTTACTTCCATTGAGTCTAAGTGTATGTGTGCTGGTTTTGTCTGGAGTAGAGTTAATTTTTGTCATAGTAGCTAATATGGGGCTGTGCTTTGGATTTCTACTGGAAACAGTGTTGATAATAGAGGGATATTTTCATTACTGCTGAGCAGCGCTTACACAAAGTCAAGACCTTTCCTGCTTCTCACACCACCCTACCAGCGAGCAGGCTAGGGGTGCACAAGAAGTTGGGAGGAGACACAGCTGGGACAGCTGATGTCCAACCAACCAAAGGGATATTGCATACCACATGACATCATGCTCAGTATATAAAGCTGTGTGAAAAAGCAGCAAAGGGGGAACGTATGGAGAGGTGGTGTTTGTCTTCCCAAGTAACCATTATGCGTGATGGAGCCCTGCTTTCCTGGAGGTGGCTGAGCACCTGCCTGCTGATGGGAAGCTGTGAATGAATTCCTTGGTTTACTTTACTTGCATCCGTGACTTTTGCTTTACTTATGAAACTGTCTTTATCTCAATCCACAAGTTTTCTCATTTTTACTCTTCCAGTTCTCTCCCCCATCCCAACCAAGGGGAGTAAGGGAGCAGCTGTGACATGCTTACTTGGCAGCTGGGGTTAAAATGCTACACCATGCCAAGAGACGAAAAGGAAAAGGAAAAGGAAAGGAAAGGAAAAGGAAAGGAAAGGAAAGGGAAGGGAAGGGAAGGGAAGGGAAGGGAAGGGAAGGGAAGGGAAGGGAAGGGAAGGGAAGGGAAGGGAAGGGAAGGGAAGGGAAGGGAAGGGAAGGGAAGGGAAGGGAAGGAAAAGGAAAGGAAAGGAAAGGAAAGGAAAGGAAAGGAAAGGAAAGGAAAGGAAAGGAAAGGAAAGGAAAGGAAAGGAAAGGAAAGGAAAGGAAAGGAAAGGAAAGGAAAGGAAAGGAAAGGAAAGGAAAGGAAAGGAAAGGAAAGGAGAAAAAGTAAGGCTTGAACTTAATTTAACTATGCACTTGTTCATCTTCATTTAAAATCAATTAGCATTTCCCAGCTCACAGTTTTAACAGTGTCCAAATTTTGAATGTCAGTAATTCATTAAAATAAAATCATAACTTTTCTGTATTGAAGAACTGACAGTGATCAGCCTTCTGTCAAATATCTTGGTCACAGAATCCTGCTCAAAAATGATTAAATGTTTTGGGGAAGACAAGGTCTGTGAGCTCTGATAAAGCTGATCTTTTTCTTCCTCTAAGACACAGTTTAGGGAGTTTTTTTTGTGTAAAAAAAAATGGAGACACAGGTTTAGAGAAATTGAAAGGTTAGGCATCTTTTTATGTGGCATATATTATAGAAATGCACAGTGTTAACAGTTTCAACTTATTCGGTGCTGGTGTACATTGAGATATTTTAGTTATTCTGAATAAAATCTACCTAATTTTGTTGTTTGTGTTTTCTTTTTAATCAAATAAATTTAGTTATTAAATGAAAACAGGGAAGATCTAGAAAGCGTACAAAAGGTATAAGGTAGTTTACAATATACTTAAAATTCTACACAATGTAGTTTTAAATTATAAATTAATAATTCAACCTATGTTTTTTATGCAAGCTAATAAGGTATTATTTATTACCTGTGGGCAGTGTATTTTTATGTAGGGATATTCATAACAGAATTCTCATATATTAATATAATGTGGATTCCATTATTAATATAAGATTTTGGGAATTCACCCCTTCTTATTACTCAAATATAGATCAAGGAAGCTCTTACTTCTTTTAGTTAACATATGTGTATATTACATATGAGTTAAACAGGCCGATTCACAAGAATAAAAAAGTATATATGTATGTTTACATAGAATTGAAGCAGCATTGAAATATAGACTTTTTTTTTAACCCTGTTACCAGTTAAAATATCTTATTTAGAAGTTCTGTGCCCAAGAAGTAAAAGCAGCCCATGTGTTATCAAGTTACTTTTGGCCTATAAAATACCCTCATAATGCTTTAAACAGGGGCTGGGATGCTATTGGTTTTGTTGTGGTTTTACATATTGTTTTGTGTTGGTTTGGTTTGATTTGGTTTGGTTTTTCTCCATTTTCCCTGGAAATATCAGATTTTAAATTAAATTTTTTTTCTGGACAATAATATTGCGACTCATAATATGGTATTAGTTTGAATATCAAATAACATGCCCAAATCCACTTAGAGGAATTCCATTAATTGGAAAGATTAGGACAACTAAACCTCAGGTTAAAAGAATTTCTTGCTGCAATGTCGAAGCATATCACAGCCTACATCTCAGCCTAAAACAAACAATTATTCAGGAAAACCATGTAGAAACATATCTATTATGTATTATGGCATTACAATAATTAAAACGGATAAAGATAGAATTTGTATTAGTATCTTTTTAAAAAGGAGATTGAGTTGAAAAATGCTTTTCCTCTTTTTTTCCTATTTTAAAAACATATTTAAGCAGTTGCATTGGGGATATCTACATCATTGATGTTTTACTGTGCTAGGCACAAATAATTTTCCTAAATATGGGTTAGAGATGAAAGCAACATGCTTGTGCTACTGAATCCACACCATGTTGTATGCTGCTGGCATCAGCCTCCAGGTTCTCATTGCCAAGAGTAATTCTGTCTTTTTCTTTCTTCTTTTTTTTTTTTTTCTTCAAGTTAAGAACATGTGAAGTACAAGCTATCAATTCTCCACAGGTACTGAGCAAACTGCCTCTAAAATGTTCTTTTAATAACTTCTTCAGGGAGAATAGTGTGGCCTTTCAGTCAAGGATACCTCTAATTGTGTTGGATTTACTTGACATTTTCCTAGGATCTTAGGAAGTGATGAGGAAACTGAATTTGACAATAAAGTGAAGGTTTTGACATTCACTTGGTCTCTAGTGAAGTTAGAATAGTGCTATTAAAGAACTACTACTTCCCAGGATGCAGCAATTACTTTTCCCAATATTTTTTATTTGCTGAATAAAAGATGCAGATATTCTTCTCTAACAAAGATTCAAGCAACCAAATTGTTCCTTTTTACTGTAGAGAGGAATCATAAGTAATATAGATCAGACAACAGGAAGATGACTCATTGCTGAATTGATGAAGCAAATGAATAGAATTAATTTTGAATTTATGCTCTGAAGAGAACAATCAGGTAACATTTGAATAAGCCTCTGTTGCACAGTATGTAGTTTCCAGTAAAAAAGTGTAGTTTATACAGTGTTCCAAATTTTTTGTTCAGCCTACTTTAAAGTTCAAGGGTGCAGGGCTAATATACAAGGAGAAATTCCTATCACTCCTTACTTCTGACTCATTCTATGGTACACAAACACTCACAGTTTTAAGACAAAACGTAGTGTAAAGAATCTTCACTTTGATCCAAAGTTACCAAATCAGTTATCATCATTATTTTTGTTTTCAATAAAGGCTAATGCAAGATCCCTCACATATTTTATATCTCCAATTACTTCCATTCCTACTTCTCTTCTCCTGTTATTCCTCATTGTCTTGGGGGTATAAGAGGAGCATTCATATAAATAAATCATAGAATTAGCATTGTCAAAGCTGTTTTTACCATATAGCTGTTTGAGACGTTTCCTCAGAAACGAACTTATGCACAAAACTCCATGTCACAGGAGTTTCATCTATTGAGTTTCATCTCAACTGAAGAGGTTGAGATGTCCCTGTAAGGAACATTTCCGAGTGAACTTTTTTCCACAGTTCTTATACTGGAAAGGTTTGATGCCTGCATTCACGCTCATGTGCTAGTGGAGATTTCTTTTCTGAGTGAATGTCTTGCCACAAAGTAGGCGCATCAATATTTTATGCATCTTTGGTTAGCATAGTTTTCTAGATGCTAAAATACTCTTGTGTATCTACATTTTGTAAGTGTAGATGTTTACATCTGACATTGCCACTTACAAACCTTAGCAAATAATGGAGAGACATACGGACACCTAGGGGTATAAATCAGCATTCATAAAGTAGATATCTTACTAGATCAAATGCCCAGACTCTGCTATTCACATGCAAAGAATGTATTTACTCACTGAGACCTGGATACTCTGTTGGCATGCAAAATGTCCCAGGGCTTGAAGATTATTTATTTATTTATTTTCTACAAATCACTAAAAATATTTTTGTTAACAAAGGCTGAACAAAATGCTATCTTTGTCAACATATTTGATTGATAAATAATAAGTCTTCCTATTTTGAATAACAAGGTATATTTAAAAATTATTAAGAATGGTGGAGAGGACACATTTTCTTCTTTAGAAGACAATAGGGTAAATTGCTGTTTATGGTGAGCAAGTCCAGCTCCAGAGAAGGCAAAGTCACTCTTCGTGCTTACTTCTTCTACTGAAAACGCATGTACACTTGCCATTAATATCAGTGAAAATGAATATACATGGATTCGGAAAAATCATTCTCATGTTGCTTATTCACAATACCTTGCTTCTGACAATGTGAAAAGACTGAAAAATCTTTTGGGGGCATTGTGCAAGCTCCATCACTGAAGGTATTTCAGATATATCAGGTAAACTTCTGTCAAGAATTACATGGTGTTTCCTTGGGATAGAGAGCTGAACTAGATACCATCCGAAGGTCCCGAAGTTGCGTGCAACTTTCTTACTTTACCACCTGACTTGTACCTATGAGAGTGACAAATTATCTAGCTTAAATATTGTAGCATACTTACTAGGATAACTTTTGCAAGAAAATGTTGCTATTTATAAGTAGCTAGGTATTCTTCAGCTTGCCAATGCACATAGTCAACGAGGAAGGGCATAATTTAATCTTTATAAACCAGATATTACTGGTCTTATTTGTGTAAAATAGTAATATACTGCAGAAACTGCCCCAGTAAAATCAAAGCAAGGAGAAAACAAAAAAAGATGGTAGTATACAATGTTGTGAAATCAATATTACTTTTTTAATCTACAATGTATGCTTAATGTGTAGCTGAAAATAATTGCAAATGTAAATTTAGGAGCAATTTATCTTTTCAGATTCTAAATAACTGTATTATTTATAGCTACTTTCTAAATAATTTAATGAAGTTATGTGGCTCTTAAGACCAAACTGGAACAAAACCCTTAAAGGAAACTTGTGAAAATATTCTTGGATTTATGATGTAATCTTTGTTTAAAAATTAAAATCTTAAATCAAGATGAAATAGCATGTTGTGCTTGTGAAGAACAGATTTTAATTTTAAAATAAACAGGAATCTAATGTAACTTTAAATAGTTTATCTATTTCTTTTAAAAACAGATGAAAAAGGAAAATACTGTGGAGGTTGTTAGGGTTAGAATAATTTGGAAGTGTTATCAACTAGTGAGTAAGCAAAGATGTATTTATACTCCACAGCATCCCTCTTAAATTTGCATACAGTCAAACCAGAGAATGTTTTGACATACTGTTGCGAATAAAAATGAATTCTCATGTTCAGTTTCTAAATCCGTAACTTTTTATTCTGTCATTGCACATTGGCCCACTGCAATTTTTTAGTTTATGTGAGGATGACTAAGTTATGCTTCATGTGTCATGCCCATTAAAGACAAAACAAGACAATTTTTCTTTTGTTTACAAAATCCGTGTGGATATTTATTCCTGTTACCAGATGATTAATTGCCTTAAGGATATTAAGTGCAATAATTTTACATAAGGAACATATGTGCCTATTAAGCAAAAATCACCTTTCCAAAAACATTTATATGTGCCTGAGTTCCCAATACATAAAAAAAAATATTAAAAATAACGTCCCTTAACAAATTTTGTGGTAAGCCTGGAAGCTGTCATTTTCATGGTAGTGCTTTTCTGTTTTTTTTTCTGGTGGTACTAGTGACCAATTAGGTCTGTTTGAAAGTAAAGATTCTGAGTGGCTTTCTAAGCACTGCTAGATTCTAGATTTGCCTAAACCTTTGTTGATTTAGTGTCATAAATTCAGTTTGTCTTTGTAGCTTCTAGAAGAGGCAAGGAGGGTACAGGCAAAGCATTTAAAGTTCAAGACAGCAATCTATGTTGACTACTTTCCAGAAAAGCCTTACTCTGTAAGTAACAAATTTCATAAAGAGCTCTCAGTTTTGCCTAATGTTTTCATATTAGATAACCTTCCCTGCTTAGAAATAACTCTTTTGGGAAGATAAATGTCTGTTTGCTGCCTCAAACTTCATTGGAAGGTAGCTTTGGGTGGATAGACATCTGAATTCCCCTGTGGAAAAATTCAGCGTCTGGTACGCCTCTTCCCAGCAAACCCCACTACTCACTTGTAATCGGTATTACAAGAAAGTTAGGTAGTCTGAGCAACAATCGTAGACTTTTAACAATACGATTTGTCTTGGAAATAGGCAGCAGCTCTAAATCCCTAGTAAAGATATTTGAAGCCCTATTTCCAGTGCTTCCCTAGATTCTATGCTGGAGTATTTTAGAGAAGCACATTGTCCAGCTTCCTGCTGAAGGTATTCTCTAGCCAGAAATATGAGGATACTTGAGTTAGATGATGAACGAATGTTATAATTTTAATTCAGTCTTAAAGTTGACCATTTGGTAAGAAAGTCCATAACTTTCTGGTTGGTCCAGGTTTCTAGAACTGCATCTCCTTTTAGAATGTGAATGCTTGAGGTTTTTGGAAAGGAGGAAACAAGGTGTATGGCTGCTGTTGTCACCATTTTTTCAGATGCCTGCACTGAGTGCCTAACTTAAGATACTGCAATCTGTTGAAGGAATGCTACTGTCACGCTTCATTTCTTATTCTAAAGTTTGGCATTTCATACAGCTGGAGTCGTATCCATCACTACCTTTAAAACTTGGGACCAAGACCTTAAGCAAGTATTAGAAACAGGACAAAAAACATGAACTACAACTCCATAATACTCCGAATTAGAGTAGGTGGCCCCAAAATACTTTCCATGCATATCCTTCAATCTTTAGACCCTCTACCATTCATCTTTTCTCCTCTCAGACTGGAGGGGACCATTCCTGAGTATCAGTGCCAAAGAAGAAATGTATGTGCTATGCTACTTTTCAAAAAAATAGCACAATTTGCCCTGGGTGGTGTGCTATTGTTGTTTGTTCCTTTAGTATTTTTATAACCCCAGTATTCAGTGGTTTGGATTTGTACTTTGTTAGATGCTATAATTATCCTTTAGAAAGAAATGGTATACTTAAATTCCACAGCAACTTGTCTGTCATTGCCCTTTACTTCAGCAAAACATTTGATTTCTAGGATTAGGCACAGTATGCAAAGCATCCACCGTACCTGTATACAAATGCAAAGGATTGAAACAGGTTGACAGTCTTTTGCAGTGGTGAGTCTCTCTCCTCATACTTTGCAGAAAGGCTTCAGTGATAATTTAAGAAATAGCATGTTTATCAGTGAGTATGCAATGCCTGTTTAAAAATCTTCAAAGAAACTTTCTATTTTTTCTAATTCTTCTATTCAATTTAGCTCTTACAGGATTTCTGAAACAAACCATTTTATGTCTTCATGAATTTATCACATGTATATGGTAATTTCATTGTTATCTTTTTTGTATTTATTTATCTGTTGTTACTTATCATGTGCTTAAACTATGAGTTTTTGGCAACAGAGACAATCTTCAATTTCATATTTATCTTGTGGATGGAACAACAGGTCCTGGAAATACAGAAGTATTGTAAAAAAATGATACAAATAATAAATAACGAATAAAATGCATCCTTTCTCTGAACTGACGTGAACTTAATGTATGTAAACTGAAGCATGGGTATGGGCTTAATCAATGTAAGAAAAAGCATACTAGCATTGAATTTATCTGATAGAAGCAGAAAACTTTTTGATGGACAAAAGAAGTGTTTAGCAGAAAAATCATACTAGATTTGCTTGAATTTGGTAATCCATTAAAGAAGTGCTAAATTAAGATGATGTCACCAGTTGAATTAGAGCAAATTTGACTAACCTTCAAGTGGTGAGACTACTCTTCAAGAGATGTTTCAGATAACATGGCATTTTCCCAAATGTGAAAAGATTATGCAACTAATTTATCAGAACCAACTATGGCTATAGTTTATACTTGCATTTTCATTTATCTGGTTTTGTGGTTTGATGGGGTATATGCTTTACTGTCTCTTATTTTTTATTATTCTATACATCTTCAACAAGAAGTACCATAATGTATTTCTAGACGTGCAGACAGCAACTCATTTACTCATGACAGAACTGAAGTTTCTAGGGATGAATAAACCACTGGTGTGGGATTCTATCAAAGAACAGCAGTATTTAGTATGAAGAACATTATGTCACTGCAATGGTTCCCTGCAGCTTCAACCAATATGGAACAAACCCATTCAAAAGTAATTTCCAATCCTGTTGCGTGTACAGAACTCGACGTGTACAGAATGTTTCATGACAGCAGCAGGACGAGATTCTGCCCTCAGAGGCAACTGGTGTCAGTCTCCAGTTAAAAATAGCTGGAGAAAACCAAAATATCCTCAGCTTTCTTATGGGAATTGTCCTAGTGTAAAGCAAACTGCAAATTGTGCCTATAGTGTGAAGAAGTGGCTAAAAGCACAGCTATTTCTTTTCCTGATTTATTTTATGAGAATATGTCTGAGCGAGTTGTAAACTCTGCCATGAAAAGACACACAGTGGTTAGCCTCGTGGGCTGGTTTTGCATAATTGTGTGGAATATTCAATAAGTCTCCATAATTTTCTATCTTTTTAACAATATGTGGATATGTTCTCAAAGAGATTCTCCTAAAAAATAAGACCATGTTACATTTTGTTATTCAGGAGGCAGAAATACATAGAGTGCTCAAATAAGACACTGTTCCCAATCAGCTGTTGGCATTGCTTTTGCTAGTAAGAAAGGTATCACTGTTGTTTTGTGGTGTTTTGTTTTTTCTTTTATTTTTTTTTTATTCTCATGATTTAAAGTCTGCATGTTGAATTTTCATGTCAGAACTGTGGAAGAGAGAAGGCTTCAGGCTTAAGAAAAGCATTATAGTTTTCACAAAGACGAAGATATTGCTTCATCCAAATCTCTCACAGTAGAAACTACTTCTGATTTTCTTTTGTGCAAAATATGGCCTCATTGCCAATGTAAACTCTTGCAACAGTTCTTCAGTCACTTTAAAACAGAGTCTATATATAAAAATTGAAAAGAAATTAGAAAAAAAAAGAAAAAAGTTTTACTTTTGCTCACAATATTGTGTTTAAGAGTCCTTTTTTGTGAAATGCAAAATCAACTGTTCCATAAAACTGTATTTTATCTTATCAATATCTATTGCATTAAAGAGATTCTGTTTAGCATTTATAATCAAGGTTATACTACATTTTCATTTTAATCCTTATTTTCAAGTCCATAATACCAATTATTACCCAAACATTCCAGTTCTTCATCTGCTTATATATTTTCCTAGAAAAAGAGAACTGATTATTTGCAGATTTATTTGCAGTGCAGAGTTATTGAGGTTTAGATTTATACCAGCACATGGCTTCATCACAAAGTGATCGTTGCAATTGTACTTTTGCCATGATATTCATGTTTTGACACTTGAGCCTGTAACTGGCCACCTGGATCACATGCTGTGTAATTGTTGTTTGGATGACCTCAACTTCTGTTAGGGTATTTCACTTAATCATCTAAAAAATGTTATATTCTCATTAAATCAATCACACTTGTGGGCCTGAGTTTCACCTTCTGAAGACACTTACACAAAAGAAACTTTCCTTTTGCGGTATTAAAGGAATGTTGGTGTGGAATTCCCTATTTCATTAAACGAGTCTTTATGTGGCAGAAAGCTTTTCATATTTGCAAACAATACTTGAGGTTAAAATATAATCTCCAACAAAGAATATATTTCCTTTTCCATTACTATTTTTAAAACAATAATTAATTTGACAAGGAAAATATAAACTTACTGACCCTTTAGTAATACTGTAATTTGCATGTAACTTTAACTTAATCCACACCTACAGTGAATTCTCAGATATTGCCTAAAGTCTGTTTCTTCTACACTTTTCTCTTGAGAAAATATTCACGGTTCTGCATTAAGAATCACTGTTTCTCTGAGTGGGTATTCTACCACTTACCTAATTTTCTTACTTTGCTGACCAGAGGTGATTTTCCCATTGCATTTCCCAGAAGCAACCAAGTACTAACTTCAGTTCTTAAAAATCCTTAGAGACTTTCACAGAGTTCTTAGCTTATGGAGGATGCAACAGTTCAGTCCATAGCCACACTTTATAATCTGATATGTTGTACGAGGAATATATTGATCATGAAAGCAAAGTTTTAAAGGCATAAAATTGAAGGATGTCAGTACAAAAGGTGCAGTAGTGACATAAAGCCAATTGTAGCTGACAAATACAGATTTCCCAAACCAAATATGTTTGGTTCAATGTATTTTCTAATGGTTCTGAGAGATAACACTTTCATTTATGATAGACTATTCCAGGGCCTTCTGGCCATTGTTGCCTACCCTAACATAGAAGAAGTACAGCTGATAGAAACTGTTGGCAAGTGTATAAAAATAAAGGAGCTTCAGACATTTCATTTTCTACAAATTAATTCCCTGCAATACATACGTGTTTTGTATAGTTCAACAAACCCTCTAAAGATGAATGCGTTCATTCAAAATCAAATAGTCAGTATGACAACTGCCCATTTTCTTGTTGCCCAGGAGTTTCTATTGATTTTTTTTTTCCTTCAGCAGTTTTGTTTCTTCAAAATAAAAATAGATCTAATGTTTGTTGAATTCCAATTAGATCCAAGAAAGAGAATTTACTAGGGGAGATAGCTGAGAAATCTGATACATCTTCATGATACAGACTCATTTCAGTATCTCTGTTTGCATTGTCTGTTTATGTTGAATCTGCCCCCTGGCTAAGATGAGAACAAATAATAAATGTAAATATGTATTAAATTTTGTATCACTTGTTTTACTTTCTTATCATTTCAATAGACATTTAAAATAAAAACTTATCCAAAAGGGTAAGACATCATACAGACAGGTGTTAGAGAGACAGAACTTCTGTATCGAAAAGGAATGTATGGACTACAAGTTTTATAAGTTTCATTAAAAAAAAAAACAAAGTTTGGTTTTGGGGCTGGGTTTCTTTTTGATGAAACTTAAAACACTGCATATCTTCTCACAAAACCCTGGTATTTGCCAAGATTTAAAGCGTTCAAACATTTTTATTTCTGCATTAGATTTATGATCATGAGGAGATTTCAGTAAGGCCTTCCACGGATTTAAAGCAAAACTCAGTGATGTTTAAATGAGTTCAAGCCCAGGCTTTCACAAACTCGTCTTTATTCTTCCTGTACCTTGACCTTTTGCCAGCTATGTTAGGTCCTCGTACTACATATTGATCTGTATATTCACTCTGCTACAGAAATAATGACCCAGTGTCCCAAAATTTTTGATCACAAACACCTTACTCACAGAATTTATCTCTTGTTTTGTTATGATAACTTTGTAAATTACTGGGAAAAAACATGTATGCTGTGTGAGCTGATTACAAATCTTGCAAATTTGAGGCTATCTCCCAAAGCAACTAAGTTTTGCTGATAAATGATATTGTAGTATGCACACTGCTGTTTCTTCGAACCTAAACCTGTGTGCAACTGATTTAGACCAGAAGTTAAGGAGCATTTTCACTCAGAACACAACTGTACTGAAAAGTTTGTATAAGCACCACTTTCACCACCAGAGAGAAGACTGCACCTATCATATGAGCATCTGAATGATGACTGGTCACCCTCTCACTGGGTATTTCCTGCAATTTCATGTAGGAATATTTTGAAGTGCATACATGTGTTTCAGGTGCTAGAAATCATCATTTTTTATTTTTTTTTTTACTGATTAAACTTAGTAAAAGCAGTGCTAACAAAGACAGTCTTTTCTTTGCTTTACTTTGGTCAAGGTCTGCAAGCAGCATAGCTATGTTTTTCTGGTAACAGGCCAGTCAAGAGGCTTGATCGAGATAAAGAGCAAATCTACAGGAAAATTGTATAGCTTTCAGTCAGACGGTGTACTGAGCCACTGATCCTTCATGAGCAACAGAACCATGTGTCTGTGGAGTTGGAAGGACAGATGACTCAGGGAAGTATGGGGACAGAAAGAAAATGGACTTAGACTCGTTTAACCTGAATTTGACTGAATCTTAAGTAGGTTTGCATCTTTATCTTCTTTTGGATGTGATCCAGTAGGTGTCATAAAAGACAACAGAATCGTAGTAGCTTTTTGTACTCAGAGACACAAGACTCCAGATGCAGTCTCAAAATTGTGTGGAAGGATCACTGCCCCGTACTGTTGGCTAAATTCTTGCTAAAGCAGCCTGGGATGCTACTAGCTAACTTTGCTGATAGGCCATCTTTCTTGCTGTCCCCTAGGACCCCTGGCCTCTTTTCTGCAGAGCTGCTTCCTAGTCAGTTGGCCCCCAGTTTACACCATTGGATATGTTCATTCCAACCCAGGTTCAAGACTTTACTTTTGTTCAGCTTCATGAGGTTCCTGCGAGCTCATTTCTGTAGCCTGTCCTGTTCCCTCTGAATAGCAGTCCTGCCTTCCAGATATCAAATATTTGTATATATTCACGTTTGGATTGAAAATTTTTAATTAGAGCTGCAGTATCTTGTTGATTCGTTATCTTTGTAATTTAGGGGAAAAAATATAATAAATATTTATTTCCTCAATGTCTTATTCCAGACCTTGTGTTTGCCTCCCTACCATCAGAAAAGAGCACATACATTTCAGGCAAATTAACTAGTAATGTAAATTAGGTAGAAAAGGGTTTAGGAAAACTGGTATTCTTCTGTTTGTACTAGGAAAAAATATTGACAAAATAATGTTATCTGAATATTTCTCTTAGATATCATCATCAAAATAAATTTCAAATTTCACCCTTCTTCAGCTAGCTCTGACAGCCTCTTCCTGGCCTGCCTTCTCTTCCTTCACTGAAGATTTAAGAAAAGGCATTGTTGCTTATTACTAAAAAAAAAAATAAAATAAAATAAAAAAATGAAAAAAGCTGTTGGTTCTGAAGGAAAGCAATATAACATGGACAATACACAAAAACCAAACTCTATTGCTGATGTTCCTTATCTATAAAACAGAACTGCAGAAGTGAGAACTTTTCTTTTGAGATACTGACAAGTTGCAATGCTGGAAAGGCAGTCAACATTGTGATTTGTCAAAAGTGTTTGTATTTTCATTATTTCTCTTGGGGAAAAAATATATATTGGAACTCAATACAAAGATACAGATAAAACATCGCAATACTTTAGAAGCTGTTTCTCACTGTAGCTGAAGTCTATTTACTTTTGAAGTCAAATGTCAAAGAGTCACATAAACCAGATGTTCTACTTGCCAGAATTGCCTAACCATGTTAGTTACCTAAATTCATCATATACATCTCTTTTAACCTGGAATTTCTGGTTTCTGGACAGGAGATAACCTCCAAGCTATCATGATCTGGTTTTATATAGTCAGGTAACCTGAACTCATCCTGATTTCTATTGTAAACCTGGGGAACATATATGTTGCCAAGTTTTCTGTAGCAGTTGGTAATTCTAACTTTTTTCTAAAAGCTTAGTGTACCTAAAAGATTAGTGAGGGTACTCACTCAGAAAATGTAATCTGAGTCCTAAAACCTGCTAAGAACTGAATACACACAGTGAGGTCCACCTTTCTGAATTCAGGTAAGAAATATTCATGGACTAGGCAAAGAAAATGTAAAACAAGTAGACTTAATGTTTAGGGTTCCTCTGGCAAAGGACAAAACTGAGGATATCTTTCACAGAATCATTTAGGTGAAAAAAGAACACCTTGAGATCATCAACTTCACTACTCAAGCAGGAGCATGTCCAGTTAGGTTTTGAACACTTCTGCAGATGGACATTGCTAAACCACTGTCGTGGTTTGGCCTTAGACAGCAACAAAGAACCACGCGCTGCTCGCTCGGGCTGTCCCAATATGGGAAGAATCAGAAGAAAAAGGCAAAACCCTTGGGTTAAGACAAAGGCAGTTTAACAGAACAGCAAAGGGAACAAGAGAACAACAGCAATAACACGGATAGAGGAATATACAAACGTGATTACAGAACTGCCGCTTGCCTCTGCTCACCGACTGGACCTGGGACACCCCAGCCTGATCCAAGCCCCTCCCCCGGCAGTTCAGGATGGGCATGGCTCATATGGCATGGAATACCTGTGTCCTGGGGAGAATTAACCCTATCCCTGCCAGAACCAGGACAACCACTCTGGGTAACGGGGTTCAGTGTCTGATCACTCTTAAAGTAAAAAGTGCTTTCTTGTGTTTAAGAGGAACCTCCTATGTTTGAATTTGTGCCCACTGCCTCTTGGTTTGTCGCTGGGCACCATTGAAAAAATCTGTCTACCGTTTCTTTTCTACATTCCATCAGGTATTTATACACACAGATAGTGAAAGTTTGCTCAGCCTCATTGTATGAAAGATGCTCTTCCTCATGGAGCCCAACCTTTATCCTTGTAGAAATATTTAATCCAGTAATGGAAATGTATTTATAATGTACATTTTCCTCCTGAGGAAACATCCAAATTGCAAAACTCATATCATTTCCTCTGCTGTTTCACATTCCTGCTTAACTAGAGGTTCATCTTCCTGAGGACAGGATTGATGGCTAGTATGTGCAAGAGGATTACGAAAAACAAGGGTTCAAGGCAGGGAGTTCTAGAAAAATCCATGATGTGTCTCAGTTTCTTTCTGTGTGTTCTGGCCACTGTGCTATTAAGAAAAATTTAGCCCCCAGATACTTCAATAAACACCTATCTGAAGTAAATGAAGAACATTTAAATTTCCTGTATGTTCTTCGTGCTTTCAGGGAATAGGCAGACTATATCTAGTCTGTGTTACCTTCTTGAGGTGCTTAAGTTCCTTCTTACAGTGAAAAGATGGATGAGGGCTCCTACTTTAAACCTCATTGGCTCTCTGGATGTAGCCAGCTTTTTTTCTACCAACTTCGTATTCACTGAGGTTACTAAATGTAAAAAAAAAGTGAATTTTCTAAAAGTCATGTCTGTTTGGACCACAACAATAATCGGTAAGCATTTTCCCTGTATTTATCTTGACCTTGATAACTCATTCCTGTTTTTCCTATTTTATCTTTCTGACCTACCAAGGAGGCAAAGTGAATGAGCTTCTGGGTGGTAGTTTGGCTAGGAGCCAAAGCTAATCCCCCACAGTATGAAACTCTACTGAAGGAAAGCATGTTTTTCTTAGTAGCACAATTCCCCGGTCTGGAAAAGACACAACTTTGGGGAGATATATATCTAAGCTTCAACAAAAGCAAGTGTCTTAGATTTAATGTCACTACATTATGCAGGCTTTATCATTGCTGATTAAATGGCACAGTTTCTTATAGCATTCTATTTTTTTCTCTGTCAGAGATCTGCTGCATTTTAAAGCAAAGGAGAACAGTCACTTGAAGAATGTAGTGTTAACATTTAAATCAGCATACTGGTAGACAGACTTGTACAAAAATTTTAAAAGCAATCTTTTAACAGTTAGAATAATGAGTTTTACAATGGATTTTACAAATTAAAAAAAAAATAATCCAGGGTGTAGATATAGGATTTAAAACAGTATTAGCTGTGATATTTTTGTAGCTAGGTGAAAAAAAAAAAATTCAATAGAGAAATCTGTATGACAACGTGCTTTCCCAAGGCTTTCCATCTGCCTTAAAAGGACATTTTTTAGAGGTACAAGATGGCCTTACTATGGTTCCTGTAGGCACTTTGACCCCAAATCCCTCTGCTCCTGAATTTGATTTTCACAAAAATTTGACAAGCACGTGAAATTACTGCATTATACTGAGAAAAAAAGAGTGAGAGGAAGGACCCTGTAGAATTTCAGCCCCATGAGATGAGGGTGTTCTATAGCTCATAGTGTTAGGAACAGTAAAAACCAAGTAACTAAATTACACTCTTATAGTGAGTTCACTGAACGCTCTGTGGCTGGTTGGAATTATTTGTATAACTGCTGCAAATGGAAAGGGAAACATTATAGGCTATAACCTGTGAATCAAAAACTTACTTGCCTGCAGCAAACTTTCACACAATGTGAAAGAGATGTTCAGCCCTGGCATTGGCCATGGGACATTGGGAGCGTGTGACTGGAAAGAGCTGAATTGCAGTGCAACCACATATTCCTCAGCAATGTAAACGGTGAATGGAAAAACTCGGAACAGAAACGTACCAAACTTGCAAGGTCAATGGACCCTGGGCTTAAATCTGGGAATTACAGTAGAAAAAGTAAAGGCTTTAATACACAAACTGTATGGATAGTAGACATAAGGAGTTGAACATCATTCACTGCCCACTGCCTACGATTCTCTACTACCAACATGTAAGAAAACAATGTAGTATCTGGACTTGTTTTTGAATAAAAAAGGAAAGAAATTGACAAATGCATTTTACTGATTGGTATGGTCACTATAAGGGGAAACTAAATAGTAACTTGAATCAATTAAGATAAACATAGAAACAGAAGTAAAACCAGTAGTAGTACCCTGTTTTGCTAAAAAAAGTTGACAGTTGGATCATTAGCAAAGTATTAGAAACAGATAACTTAGAGATACTGCTAGATATTTTCTCAGTTCAGGATGGGCTTTTTAAGGTATCACTGACTACTAACACAGGAAAGAAAAGTGTGAGTTCAGGATGGTAAACAAAAAAAACATTTGCCATCTTCGGAAGCAAGCAGTCCAGTCCCTAAAGAGAAGAAGTGGTGGTACTGCATGAGGAGTGGATATGAAAGCCCATCAAAAATCAAAGAAAGACAGGATGGACAAAAAATCAAGGAAGGATATCAACTCCCTGCCAGGAGATGAACCGCTTGCTACAGTAAGTACCCAAAATATTAGGAGACCAATCACTTTTCCAGTTGGGGACTTAGAAATAAAGCAGATACTACGAAAAAAAAGTATCTCAGAGAAAATATAAGATCATAAAAGATCATACAGAAATTATAAAGGCAATAAAAATTGGCTGTAATGGAAGGGAAACCAGGCATTATTTAATCCCATATGTGCACAAACAAGGATTTCAAGAGCACAGAAGAACTTTAAAAAGGATTCTACTTACAGAACAGTGCTGAAGCATCAGAAAATATGACTCATGGTGGTTAAGCAACTCTTTGCATAGGTTAATACAGATGCCTGTGTTAAAAACAAGTATCTTTGATATCAAGAAAATAATTGGTCCTTGGGCAAGAATTAAAAAAGATTTCATCGTTCCATTACCAATAACTAGACAGGGAAAAAATATTGCTTCACCATAGTTGAGGTCTATTGAGAATGCTTCCACAAAAAAAAGTGTGAAAAAATATCTGTGAAATTTAAATTCGATGTGATCAGGATGAAATTCAAGTTTTTTGTATGGTTACAATTGTAGGGGTGGGGGTAAGGGCTGTGCCTGTGTGTGTATTTGTATGCTTAAAAGAGTTGATTAATACAGTCTCAGCAACTGCTCCAGACAGCTCCTGCAGCAGAATTCAGTAAAATGTGCAGAAGTACTTGCACACTGACCCCTGAGGAGCACCACTCATCACTGGTCACAACTTGGACATCAAACTGTTGACGGCAACTTTTTGAGTGTGACAATCCAGCCAATTCCTCATCCACCAAGTGCTCCATCTGTCAAATCCATGCCTCTCCAATTTAGAGACAAGGATGTCACGTGGGACAGTGTCAAATGCTTTGCACAAGTCCAAGTAGATGACGTGAGTTGCTCTTCCCTTATCTACCAATGCTGTAACACTCTCTTAGGATGCCACTGAATTTTTTAGACACAATTTGCCTCTATTCTCTATCTACAGCTCCAAATATTTAAGGCAAGATTGTTGATGTGTGAGAAGTACTTTGGAAATATTAATAACTACATCTGTAAGACATCTCTGCAAAAAAAAAGTTATGTTAACCTTTGCTTTTTTTTTTCCTTCTTTCCTTGCTTTGGTGGGGGGAGGGGCAGGGAGGCAGTCCCCAGAAATAACCGAGGCTGTTAGGTTCAATATTTGTCATCAGCTATAGATATTCTTGGTCCTCTACATATGTCACAGGTGGAGCGATATACTTTACTCACAAGAGAGAAGCAGCAATATATTTATTTATGTAAAGCAGCCATTTAACAGTTTGATAGTAAATGTGACAGTGGTTTAACAAGATTCAATGGCAAGACACACTTGTTTTTTTATTGCATAGAGGACAGGGTTAGAAAAAACTGTCAGGGAGACTATCTCTTTAAGTTGTGAGGTTCAGAAAGAACCCCCTTGCTTTCTAAACTCCTTCTCAGGGAGGGCTCTAGGTATGGCTGGATCCAATCCTAATCCCAGACTTTGTCAATGGTTTATGTCTAAAGGATTATATATACGCAATTAATCAGTTATATCACTTAAGTAAAATTTCAAATTTTAGCATGGTATTAGTCTGATTTAGCATGCTGATTAGTCTGAGCAAGAATCTGTTGCAGCAAGGAATCTCTCAATCTCGAGAAGTAGCCTTGAGAGGCAACCCTACTCAAGGGGAGTTCCTGGTATGAAGCCCGCTGCCATGCAGGAGAGCTTGGACTACTCATTATTTATGGAGTAAGGTGATTGACTCATAGTCATATTTGCATATTCACTGTAGATGTTAGTTTCTTCCAAATTTGACTCGAGTCAGACATTGACCAGCACTGTGTTTAGGTGAGCGCATTGCCATAAATTAGCCTTTGACTATTTTGTCATTATCTGTCTCCCCCAAATCCACTTTGACCAGATGCATCCATCATGACCACCACTGGTGGTTATCGCTTGAGCAGGGTTATGGGAAAGGGTCAGGTGAGGGCTGTGGTGGGGTGAGCACAGCACCAAAACATGTCTCCATCCTTTCTGTAACAGTAAGAAATAAATACGTGTTGTATCAGTAACTGCTGGATGAACTAGTTAGCTGTCTTCCAGGTTTTATAATTGAGACTAAAGAAAAAAGACTAGATAAGATCAGAACAAACAGATGAGTTTAATGTTATTTCCACAGACTGTTATTCTAGCTTGAGTAACTATAAACTTCCTAGAAGTTTATTCCATAGCTTGATTTTTCTTAGAGATGTGCATGTATAGAATCACAGAATCATTTAGGTTGGAAAAGACCCTTGGGATCATCGAGTCCAACCATCAGCTACACTCTACAAAATTCTTCTCTAAAATTTTCCTGCTTCTTTTTTTTTTTAGTCTTTAGGCTGACCACTTTCTGAGATAAATTTCAGTAATAAAGAGCAGAATTTTTACTTCAAACAGCTTATGCCTTTAAAGAGTACTTCAGAGTTTAAGAGAGTGAAAAGCTCCATTATCACCTTTACAGTTAAAAAAGAGATTCACCTAGTCAGCTTGGGTATAATAAAGGTTATATGAGCATACCTAAATACCAGATTAACTATTGTGAGCATCAGACACCCCAAATGAATTGCAGATGAAAGAAATGTGAGAAAATGTGATTTTATTCTTGAATGGAAACCAAAAACCAAGAGCTCCAAAAAGGATTACTTTTTTTTTTTTTTTTTTTTTTAAGTGATGAAGGGAAATTTTGTTATAGATGGCCTATAAATCTGCAAGGGAAACAAACTCCACAAGTTCAGGAAATGTTGTAGTAGAGATTTCACCAGCCATCCATTTATGTTTTATCTTGTGTAATGTTTTATAGATGGAACATTTGCCCCCTTTTTATAAGAGGTATTGCTTTCCATTTTCCCTTCAGTAAGCTGAACTGTTTCTTTTGAAAGCGACAAAAGTTATTGCTAATGAATCCTTAAGTTAATAAACTTGAAGGGTTTTGTTTCTTTTTTTTTTGTTTTTTAAAGACTGTAAGGTATATTAGGAATACCTCATACTCATAACTGAAAAATTTCTAATTCTCTTTGTTCAGAAGAAATGAAGGATAACTAGAAAACCCATTAACCAAGATGGACTGGTTAGTCATGGACTGTTTCCAGACTCCTGAACTTTTGAAAATGGCAACATTCCAATAGCTAAGACAAAAAAAAAAGAAAGAAAATATATTTCCTTTGGAAAGAGGTTCCCAAGGTATCATACAGAAAAACAAAAGAAAAAAATCCTGTGGACTTTTTAAAACGGAATTGATGAGGACCTAGCAGCTGTGATAAGTGACCTCTACTTCCTATTAAACAGCTTATTATATAACTTGGTAGCTTAGGGAAATCCTGGTGCCCAAGACTTTCAGGCACTGTTCTTAGCTGCAAGAACTTCAAGAAAACTCAGGAATCCTGCAGCCATCTGAAAGCAGCACAGCTCCCAGGAGCTGAACTGATAAGTGAGAAAAATCTTGAAAAAACTGTGTGATTTCCACAGAATATTTTTTCCAAAATAAATATGTGCTCCCTGAATGCTTTCATTTGACTAAAGAAGTTTTTGCACCAAGACATAGCTGATAAACTTTTGACAAATACTTTTTTTTTTAATGATCATAAATTAGAAAATATCAATCAGTTTGTCTCTCAACAGTTGCAACTTCAAATACTCAATTTCATATTCCTTTTCAGGAAAAGTATTCCCTCATTTCTGCACCTGACTTTCAAAACAGATTGCAATGTCTCAGCTGGAAATCTGAAATATGTTGAGCAGAAGCAACTGAGAATTCATCTGAGAAAGAGGCATTTTGAGTACAATAAAACTGCAAGAAAAATAAAATGCCCTTCTTAAAGGTCTGATAACTTGTCTTTACTATGATCTCTTTTCAAAAACGCATACATATGTTGTTCATCCACTATATCTCTATGTTTGTACAGTATATTCACTTATATTTAATGAGGAAAATTATTTAGCGTCCATCTATGACAGTTTGTTTCCTATCAAATGGTATCTCTTACATATAGAAAAAACAAACACAATAGAGAACAAACTTTTTAAATATACCCATTTGCTCAACTTTGAGTTATACCAATCAATAAGAAGAACTTAGATTAACGTTTAAAACATGTCTATTCTTGAAAGGTACTGTGGGTTTTCCACACCTGTATGAAATGATCTGAAAGAACAGTTACATGATTTTTACAGGATATGGTTCACTGATCATACCTCTGCCAAAAATGCTATTCATACCCTCAGGCTAAGGAGGGTTATATCTGTTCTTAATTCTACCTTTCCTATCATTGGCATAACTCAGCTCAACCTCTGTGCTGTGGTGCTGGATCAGTGCTAAGCATCCCCTTTCCCTTCATTTGTCCTCACAGATGCTTGTGCATTAGAGTGCTCTCCCGATGAGCCTGGACTCTCTTTAAGCTCTGTAATTCCTTAAAATCTAAGATCTCAGCATAAGCCACACAGAACATGAGGCACGTCTGCTGAATAATCACATTTTGAGCTCAACTATGTGAACTTGACTTGGGTAATAGCAAAGCATGACACTTGATTATGATAAATGGGAATAGAACAAGTTGTCAAGATGGTACCACTGCAGTTGAGGTACACAAGTACACTCATAGATTTATTAGTGTAGACAGTCGATAGGACAGCAGAGAAAAGAGTGCTAGACGCAGAACTATTATTGCAGTGTGGCAATTCAACCCACATCATATTGCTTTAAAGAATCTTATTCCTACATTCCAGCAAACCTGCTCACAAATTGGGTTTATTAACAGAGGTCAAAATGTCAGACAGTATGAAACAAAAAAATGTGTATTCACAAGGCAATTTAGCATACAATAATCCAAGTCAACCAGCAACAGCTCATATTAGCCCTGTTGGCTGCTTATACTCTGGTAGCTAATTCAATCCCCTGTTGACTCTTTAAGTGAGTTTTCCTCCAAAAGTACACTTTTAAATTGTATAATCCATGAATTCAGGGCACTTTGGAAGCTGGCCGTATGGCTGTAAAACCAGTTATCATATAGATGTTGAAATGACAGGATGAACATTTTAAAAGAAACAGTGCTGGTAGAAGCTGGAAAAATCGATAGAAATGTTACAAAATTAAACATTTTTTTTCATATAAGAATGTCACCATATATTTACAAAAAAAAAAAAAGTGGTAATTTAAGTATTCAAATTTACATTTACTTTAACATTTTATGTGTAAACAAATGTTAATGAATTTGGCAATGTTTTATTTTTAAATGATGTTACAGCATCTGCTGGACTCTGTACCCATTTCTGAGACATCATTTGTATTCTTGTTCTGTTGAGAAGAGTTAACAAATCTAATTTAGCCTGAAGCAATTGTTTCACTTTTCCAGTTCAGTGAGAAGTTTTAGGTTTGGAAACTAAATTAGATTGTGGGAAATATAAAGTCCCAATACTGAACGTAACAGATGATCAGCTTTCTGTGATACACTGCTATCTGGAAAAAAGAAGAGCCCTGAAAAAAAGATCTTAAAAGTTTCCCCATATTTAAAAAAAAAAAAATAAATGTCCAGGTCTGATCACTATCACTGACTTTGTCTATATCAAAACCATCAGCAATATAACTTTTGGATAATTTACTGGAGCTTTGGTAATCATTGGTAAGTATTGGATTACCACTGTATGTATTCTGTTTGCATAGGTTGGTTGTTTCTTTTTATAGGTCCAATGTTGTCAGGGATCTCAAAATACTTTAGTAGAATAGTACTTTCTATAAAGGTTTACTAGGAAACATCTCTATGAAATTGCATTGTCAATCAAAAGTGCTTTACTAAGTATCAGACTCTCTTCATCAGAATGCAAACCAACTCCTTTCACCTGTCCGTTAATGTATGAAACATACTGGTTAAATGCTGCAGATAGTTGTTTTAATCACCGGCTCATACTGCAGTTCTCTAAGGCAATTGGACCAGAAACTTTCAGATACTTTCCAAAACACTTTGAACTTTGATAATAAAAGCAACAATTGAAGAATGAAAATTATGTGCTTCTTACTACACTTCCCAGAGGGTGTTGTGTGGCTGTGGATGTGAGACCTACATGAAAAGTCATCAAATAGTTTGGTACCCAAAGTTTAACATTACTAATTTAACATTACTAATAACTTACTGGGAATTGTGGTGAAATGCGTATTCTACAATTTAAATAAAAATGTTTAACTGCAGAACTGAAGAAGCATTAAAGTCTTGATATTGTGGAGACTTTCAATTTTATATTCAGTCTGGGGATATGATGAAACGCTGTGTCTCACGAGCCCTAAATCTCTAATTCAAATATCAGTCAAGCATTTAGTCAGTTCCCTCAATATGTCTTCTTTGGGTTCATCACCCAAGCACTACAGGCCTGAGCAAAAACATCCTGTGTAACTGTTTATCTGGAAGGGAAGAGTCTCCTTTATACAATATTAAAAGTGTTAAGAATGGAATAGAATAGAATAGAATAGAATAGAATAGAATAGAATAGAATAGAATAGAATAGAATAGAATAGAATAGAATATTTCAGTTGGAAGGGACCTACAATGATGATCTAGTCCAACCGCCTGACCAATTCAGGGCTGAACAAAAAGTTAAAGCATGCTGTTAAGGGCATTTTCCAAATGCCTCTTAAACACTGACAGGCTTGGGGCATTGATCACCTCTCTAGGAAGCGTGTTCCAGTGTTTGACCACCCTCTCGGTAAAGAAATGCTTCCTGATGTCCAGTCTGAAGCTCCGCTGGCACAGCTTTGAATTAGTCCCCTGCATCCTGTCACTGGATCCCAGGGAGAAGAGATCAACACCTCCCTCTCCAGTTCCCCTCCTCAGAAAAGGGCAATAAAGGTGCCACTCAACCTCCTTTTCTCCAAATGAGACAAGCCCAAAGTCCTTACCCATTCCTCGAAGGACATTCCTTCCAGCCCTTTCACCAGCTTTATTGACCTCCTCTAGACGTATTCAATGACCTTCATGTGCTTCTTAAATTGTGGGGCCCAGAACTGCACATAGCACTCAAGGTGAGGCTGCACCAACACTGAATACAGTGGAATAATCAATCACCTCTTTTGACCAGCTGGTTATACTGTGTTTGATATTAGTCAAATATTGTTAAATATTACAATGCAGCTGTCCCAACAGAGAGGCTCAGACCGTCTCCAAGAGTATAATTCGAAAATAATTTGAAGATTCACTGATCATTTTTTTCCTTTCTCCCCTTCATCCGCACCAAAGAGGTTAATCTCCTAAATCAAATACAGGGTTCTTGCAAGACCTTAAGAAAAAGCCATTTATATTAATGTGCAGAAGAATATATCTGGTATAAAAACTTATGTTGAATAACACTTACAGGATGAGGAAGAAATCTTTTTTCACAGGAGGCCAAAAAAGCCTTGTCATGAGTACCTCCAGACTAAAGTATAATAAAAGAATATATAATAAAGACCACAGTTACAAATAAGTCTTGACTTGAAACAGGGTTTTTTTAATGTTGATTCAGGTGTTCCACTGATGATATATGAAACAATTTTTTCATTAATTTTTTATACTGAAGTCCCCTAAAATGTAATCCTACATTTACAGCTATTTCAGAGTTATTAAAACCAGACAAGTGCCTTCATGCTGAAAGTGGAATTTTAGAAGGTAATAACTTATAAGTAGTTTTAAGATGAAAATTATATTTGTACAAATCAGTAATTACATGAGATAGGAAAATGTTATACAAAATTTTTAAGGACGCTCTTTTTTTGCTGTGGAATTGTCAAGTGTGCATGATAGGTTTGAAATATAGCCTGAGCATTGGCAATCTCACTACAACTACTGATTTTTTCATCGAAAAGCTTCAACATCTTTATTATTGCTAGAAAGGAGCAGGATAGTGGAAGTATTGCATACAGTGATGTTACGGCTTCAGCTGGGATGGAGTTAACTTTCTTGCTATCGGCTGGCCTAGTGCTCTATTTTGAATCTGGGATGACAGATAGTGTTGTTAACACACTGGTGTTTTTAGTTGCTTCTGAGCAGTCAAGGCTTTTTCTGCTCCTCATACCACCCTGCCAGCAAGTAGGCTAGAAGTGCACAAGAAGCTGGGAGAGGACACAGCCAGGACAGCTGACCCCAACTGACCAAAGGAATATTCCTTGCCATATGACATCATGCTCAGTATATAAAGCTGGGAGAAGAACAAGAAAGGGGTGGATGTTCGGAGTTATGGTGGTTTATCTTCCCAAGTAACCATTACTCATAATGGAGCCTGACTTTCCTGGGGATGGACGAACACCTACCTGCTGATGGGAAGTAGTGAATGAATTCCTGGTTTTACTTTGCTTGTATGCACAGCTTTTGCTTTACTTATGAAACTGTCTTTATCTCAATCCACGAGTTTTCTCACTTTTACCCTTCCAATTCTCTCCCCTATCCCAACCAGGGGGAGTGAGCAAGCTGCTGTGTGGTCCTAGCTGCCAGCTGGGGTTAAGCCACAACAAGGGATTTCATTACTCCATCATATTTGAACAGTCATGGCAGCAGGCAGTGACTGCCAGTGACTGAAGAAAAGGGAATATCACACCCTTTTTTAAAAAGAGTAATAAGTAGGACCCTGGGAACTACTGACCAGTCAGCCTCACCTTTATGTCCTCTGAGACCATGGAACAGATCCTGCTGGAAGATATGTTGAAACATACAGGAGACAAGGAGGCGATTAGATGCAACGAACATGGCTTCGTCAAGAGCAAATCTTGCCTGACTAGTACTGTGACTTTCTATGGTGGGATGACTGCATCAGCAGACAATGGAAGAACTACTGATGTCACCTACCTGGATTCCTGTAAGGCATTTTACATGGTCCTCCACAGTGTGCTGCTAAATTGGAGATATGAGTTTAATGGATGGACTGTTAGATGGATAAGGAAATGGCTTGATGGCAACATCCACAGAGTTGCAGTCAACAGCTCAATGATGAAGTGGATACTAATAACAAGTGGTGTCCCTCAAAGGTCCATACTGGGACAAATACATAGATAGTGGTATTGAGTACACCCTCAGCAAGTTTGCAGATGGCACCAAGCTTCGTGCTGTGGTTAGTTTTCCAGAAGGAGGGTATGCCATCCAGAGGGGCCTAGACAAGCTTGAGGAGTGGGCTTGTGTGAACGCTGTTCAGTTCAAAAAGGCAAAGTTCAAGGTCCTGTACCTGGGTCGGGGCAGTCCTCGGTATCAATACCAGCTGGGGGATGGATGGATGGATTTAGAGAAGCCCTGAAGAGAAGGACCTGGGGATACTAGTGGATGAAAAGCTGCACATGAGTTGACAATGCATGTTTGCAGCCCAGAAAGTCAACCGTACCCTGGGCTGCATCAAAAGAAGCATGGCCAGCAGGTTGATGGAGGTGATTTTGCCCCTCTACTCTGCTCTTGTGAGGCCCCACCTGGAGTACTGCATCCAGCTCTGGGTCTCTCAGTACAAGAAAGACATGGACCTGTTGGAGTCAGTCCAGAGGAGGGCCACAGAAATGATCAGAGCGATGGAACGTCTAGAATCATAGTATCGTAGAATCATGGAATCATAAAATCATAGAATCACAGAATGGTCAAATTGTTTGGGTTGTAAGAAAACTTTAAAGGCCATATAGTTCAACACCCCTGCAATGAGTGTCTTCATCTAGATCAAGTTGCTTGGATCCCTGTCCAG
Source organism: Chroicocephalus ridibundus (assembly GCF_963924245.1). NCBI lineage: Eukaryota > Metazoa > Chordata > Aves > Charadriiformes > Laridae > Chroicocephalus > Chroicocephalus ridibundus. The sequence continues at coordinate 79,403,883 of NC_086284.1, forward strand.
CCTGGCCTTGGATGGTTCCAGGAATGGAGCAGATGCCACCTCTCTGGGCAATATGTTCTAATGTTTCACCACCCTCATTGCAATTTTTTTTGCCTTATATCCAGTCTAAACCTACCCTTTTAGTTTAAAACCATTACACCTTGTCCTATTGCAACAAGCCCTGCTAAAAAGCTTTTCCCCATCTTTCTTATAAGCCTCCTTTAAGTATTGAAAGACTGCAAAAAAGTCTCCATGGTGCCTTCTCTTCTCCAGGTTGAACAACCCCCACTCTCTCAGCCTGTCCTCATAGGAGAGGCGCTCCATTTACATACCTGCTACCTCACCTATGAAGAAAGGTTGAGAAAGTTGGGATTGTTCAGTTTGGAGAAGAGGCCTTTCAATACTTAAAGGGGACTTATACGAAAGACAAAGAGTGACTTTTTATCAAAGCCTCTGGTGACAGTATAAGGGGCAAATGAAAGAGGGTAAATTTAACTTAGATATAAGGAAGACATTTTTACAATAAGTGTCGTGCGACACCAGAAAAGGTTGCCCAGAGAAGCTGTGGATATCCCAACCCGGGAAATGTTCAAGGTCAGGTTGGACAGGGCTCTGAGCAAACTGATCTAGTGAAAGATGCCCCTGTCCAAGGTGGGAGTTGGACCAGATGATCTTTCAAGGTCCCTTCCAATCCAAACAGTTCTATGATTCTATGAAATATCTCAAGCAAATTTCTAGTCAGAGTCCCCCTCCTCTCCTCTCCCCCAACATTTCCAATTTTAACTGTGGAATACACAGATTTAATTTTGTAAGATCTAAGTAATTGTATTTCTTTTTCAAGCCATGGCTTTTTAGTTATCTATCCAGTTATCTTTTTAAATATAATATCCAAACATTTTGAGCCATAAGTAGAAGGAAGATTGCGTCCAAAAATGTCTACAGGCATGGCTAAACTTTAATATTTGGAGTATTTTCCAGGGTTAGGATGCAAATGGTTATCCTAAGTGACTCCTACCTTTATTTCAGGATGGACTTTCACACTGTTGACCTGTATGTCTTTTTTACCAATAGGAAAAAACCTGGTGTGGAAGAGGGCAAAATGGTATATTCAGTAGGACACTTGAACTAGATCTATAAGGAACCAAAGGGATACAAAATTATGTGCACATGCCTCACAGTTAAGAAAGTGCCGTACGTGTTGCTGGCAGACTCGTAACAGTAATTACCATCATACCATCAAAATACTTAGGCTTTAAGATTTATATTTCAGAGAATAAAAAAATATTTTTAATTAAAGACTTTAAAGAAAATGTCTGATTCCTTGTACTAGAACTCAGCAGACATTAGTGTAGTTCCACTGGGAATTAACTTGGCCTGTTATCCTTTTTCCTGCCTTAAAAGCTGGAATACTAAAAGCCAATAGATTTATTTTTTATTCAGAATCAGACAGTATGAATCTAATCCATATCTTTTAACTTCTGTGGATTTACTGTATTTTTGTATAATGGAGATCAGAATTTGTCTTGTGGTCTGAATGTAATTTTAAAGGAATTATGCAAGAAGAAAAGGTAAGTAAGGCTTCTGTCAAAAGGCTAGAAAAATCAATAGGCAGAGCAGAAAATAAAGTAGTAAAAAGAGTCTTAAAAAATGCAAAAGTTAAAATGTCATTTTGAAATGGGAGAGAGGAATTCTGCTGAGAAACTGTAGTTTATGGCACAAGCTATCTGAATGAATAGACAATCAGCCTCATGACTGCAGGAAGAGTATGCTGCACAGTTATGTAATGTAGACCTGGTTTGCACCCTTGGAGTAAGTCTAACCCTTCTGAGTTAATTAACTCTCCTTTGGCATACGAAAGTGCTGAAAAGAGGTTCCCTTTCCACTAAAACACAAGCCTTGTGTTTTCTTTGCTATTTATTAAACTAACCATGAATTTGACAATCATACCCTTTTCCTTAGATTAAGTCATTAATATTATTTATTTATTTTTCTATCATCTGTTGACATCTGTTGATGCAAGTAATTTTTTATTTCAGTTAAAGGTATTTACGCATTATGTGGAAAGTTCTAGTCTGAAATAATTTCTTCAGACTATGTTATAGTATGTTGCATCATAAAGACTGCTATTTAATGATTATCCAAAATAGCTATTACAGTCTTAAAGCTTCAAAATTTTTTACATCTTTTCTTACATATTTTATAAAAGTATATCCTTATTTTATATGAGATCTTCTCTAGTATTTTCACATGGATTTAAATTAGGTATCAGATCCTAAAGGCAATCAATGTGTTAAAAACATTATTATAAGTCATTTTCTTTAGTGGAAAAGTACATGTGATCTTTATTTTGAGTTATAGTTCCACTTATCCAGACTAGTCCTGATAAAAACATTTTTTCTTTTATTTCTGTAAGTTTAATCAATGTAACTATCCTATGAATTCCTTATTGTATGAAGTTCAGGTTTTAGATGAAGTTTGCATCTTAGTTCACTTTTATCTGAGACTGTCCCTTTTTAAACCTAGCAACTGGCAGTAGATTCTGGTACTTATGGGGTACTGTTTTTATGTAAGTGTTATTCCCCTTTTTTATTTGAAAAAGAACAAAACCCTTCCTACTGCCTGATAGCTCTAGAGTTCTACAGGATCCATTGTAGCTTTTGTAGAACCTATTATATAAAAGTCCTGAATAATCTTCCCTTCAGATAAATTATATCATCTAATGGAAGGCTTCTACATACAAGGACACCACATCACCAGAAAAGAGTATGAATTGTCATCATAGAACCCTCAGGAACTCTTGAAACCAAGAAATCTCCATAAAATCCATTGCCAGTGGAAAGGATTAGCCTCTGAAATATATAAATTCTAGGTTTCATGGTATCTATTAGAGTGATTGTCCAGTAACGCAGGACCATGTGACAAGAACCCTTTAGGGTTAGCAACCGGGCAATTTGTCTGGAACCACTGAATCAAGCAAAATACTAGTAGGTCACCATGTCTGAAAGTAGAAGGAAAAACTCTAAGACTTGTCATTAAAATTAAATGAATATATACATCAACAGGACTAGGAATTCATCTGCCATCTTAAGTGCTTACTTAACTTTTAGGGCTTTTTCTTTCTCTTCTTTTTTTTTTTTTTTTCCCCAAAAAGTTAAAATTGTAGCTGGCATTTTCCACTAATTAGATTAAAAGTATGTTTATGGTATATACCACATGGCTGTCATGTACCATTACATTTCTGGATGGCTTGTATTGAACTTGATCTCCATGAATTATGTTGAAAAAATAAGTTTGGCCTAATTGTGGACTCCACTTGTTATCAATGTGTTCAAAAATGGCTCTATTGTTACTTCTAAACATATTCCAGATATTGAACAGAAGGGCAACTTTCACTTTATCTGAAGTAGTTGGCAGAAATATCACTTGCAGTCTTGTGAAAACATTGTTTGAAATTTCATAATGAAAAGGTCATAACATGTTATCAGACACTTTGCAGCGGGAACCAAAACAAATTAAATCCTAGTTTAAAAAAAAAGCTGAATTGAATAGTAACATTAGCATATCCAAGGAAATGCAGATTCATGATACTGACATTAAGGAGCAATCTTAATTCAAAATTAATATGTAGGCTGCTGTGTTTTTTTCCTCCAATCATAAAATTCTTTTTGATGTAGAATAAGAAAGAAACTAGAGAACATGAAATAATATCTGAATCTGAATATACCTTATCTGACATTGGGCAAACGCAGTCATATATCCCGCAGCTGCATGCTCAAAAACAACTGCCAAACCTTACCTGTACCCACTGATTTTAAAGATACCCACTGTTTAGATCAAATGAGTGATCCTGTTTACAAGGAATTGCATGTTTATATATGATGCTCCCACCTCTAACAAACTCATTCCACGGTTTTCACCCCAAAATAAAAGAAAAATTTAAGTATATGTCCTATTGTTTTGCCTGCTTTCCATCAGATTTTGAGGCAAAAAATTAAAAAGAAATGTTTCTTATTATTGTAGATTGACACCACTGTGAAGAATTCAAAATATCCACACAGAAAACACATAGTAGTGGAGTCACTATTTCTCTATTGACATTAATTAAAGTCTCCTATGCCGGTTGGGCATACCTCATGTTTATACATCAGTTTTGACAGGTGTATAACAGACAGCTGTATAACTGGTGTGTAATTATTGTATACACCAGTTTTCCCCCTTTTTTTTTTTTTAATACTCTTTTGGGAAAAAAAAAATCCCTCACCATGGACATTGGTTATGCAATACCAAAATCTAATATCAGAGTTCAAACCTGCACTGGAGGGCTGAAGTTTTTATATCAGCCCAGTCACAGAGGTTGATAGAACAGGCCTATTAATAAGTACACCAACAAGTCATTGATGAAGATAAATTAAAATATTGGTTTCTTTTTTTTTTTTCTTTTGTACATGGTGTGTTAATAAACTTAACTATGTATTTAGAAGCAGAGTCGATTTACTGGTGATCACTAGAGAGGTTTAAAGTACCATAAAAACCTCCCAACCTGACTGCTACAGGACAGTCCAATGTCTGCAGTCATAAGAATACATATCCACACTCCTTTTCTCTTTTCTAAGCAAATTGTGTTAAAGAATTTTCATTATTTGTTTTATTGCTTACTACACCAGTTGCTTTTGTAATACATGTTCAAATGCATATACATTCAGAATAAATCTAAAAATGTTTTCCAGAATTGAAAATCTGAGATTTTCCCGTTAGATGTAGACAAGGCTCTCCTCTCATATCAGAGCAGAGCTAGTTTTGAATTTACTTTTGACTCTCTCCCACTTCCTTCCTCTGTATGAACATAAAACTCTCGATGTGTGTGGAGATCAAAAAACATTGAATACATCTGTTCTAGGAAGAGGTCAGCAGCCTGAGGAGTGTTCCTGGAAATACAGAAGAAAAAATCTAACTTTGCAGATCCAGGGTTTCTGAAGAACAAATATGCTTGTCCTTTCATGACTGATCACAGAGGACTAGAATCCATTTGAAAACAGTACAGACAGCAATGTTTATATTTAGAGAACCCAGTGACACTTTTCTGCTCAAATGCCAGACAGCAAACAAAGAGCAAATGAAAATACTAATAACAACAAAAAATCCACATAGCAAACCAAAACTCATAACACCAGGACGCGCTCAACATTTAGATTTAAAGAAAGTCTGTAAAACATATATACAATATTCCTCTCAAATATTTTTTTTACAGTTGCATTGCCTCTATGTTGACTAATTTTATAACCTTTTTGTTTAGTGTTATTCCATAAACTAGTAATCTCAGCACCTATACAAGTACAAACCAAATAACACGTATTGCATTGTACATCAGTAGAACATAATGATGATCAGTAATACTTGTTTCATTGAAATAACTCCTTGAGAAGCTGGTTAATGTACTGAGATTTATTGGAGATATAACACCACATAGTGTTAAAAGAGATTCTGTGACTTTCCAGATGTTACTAGTATTTGTACACAGAGCCTTGTCAGTGCTTCTTTGAATCCTGCTTCTGTCTCCAGCATTAACTGTTTTTTAAAATTTACTTGACTTATCTTTTAACTTATGAACAGAAGCAAAACAATAATTGCATCTTTACTTATTACGGTTTATTTATTTTTTTATTTCTCTAGTGCTAGCTAGGACCATACTTACCTGCAGAACATAATTCAGTTTTAAAGACTATGGAACTCATTTCTTCTAACTGCAGAAATTTCTTGGCCAGAAATGGCCAAGCATGTTCGGCAGTTTATTTTTTTTCTAGTGATGTATTTCAATTTAATTTTCTGAAATAGTAAACCATTAAGATTGGTTTTCTTTAATTGTAAACTGCACATGTGGCCATTGTCATCTGAACTGGAAAAGCAGGAAGAACTTTTTCTGCAGACCTGTTACAGAGCTACATCTGGAGAATGGATAAGTTTAGTGGACATTGCAGAGAGCTATGCTCTGAGACAAAGAAATTTATGGTCAACTGGTATTTTGTGTAGTCACATTTCTTTGTTCATAAAATTACAGGTATTTTTTCTATGTTCCCAGTATTCAAAAGCATAAAGTGCATAGCTATGTCTTCTGTTTTCTTCCCTTGATTTTCAAAGACATGCCTTTCTGTGCAGAGCAAAACAGAATCTGACCATGGAAAGAAGCTCTCCCTTTTGGTCCTTCAAGCTACTCTCTAATTCCCTCACAAGAAAAGAAGTCTGTTCCTAAAGGATGTTCTCATGAGAATTTGCCTCTGAACTGTTAGACAAAGGCAAGGCCATGCAGATGACATAATTGCCAGTAACGAGTGGGAGCTGCTTTCAGGCTCCTCTGTTACAGTGAGCTGGCTGCACTTATTCTGCAGCCAAGGAGTATGTATGTGCAGCACAGCATAGGCATGTGCCTACTCGGGTTAATTGCTATGTGGATCACTGACTCGTAAATGTGTAATCGTCTCTAGGTCAGGATCACTATATTCTAGCCCTTGATCCACACACAATTTACCTTTCCCAAAGGTATATTATAAGTTACAGACTACTTTAATAACGTACAGGCTTCTCCAGCCCTAAATGTGAGCCTCAGTAGAGTAGACGTGGCCTGTCCAAGACCATGTACTGCTTGAGTACCGTATCTTCCACAATGGACAATTGTATTCCAAATCCACACTACCAGCTATCAAGATGTTTTGAGTACAAGATGAATATAGTGATTATCAATTATTTTCACACGTCATAGTATGTAGTAATTACTGATTTTATAACCATACTCCATAATTAGAAAAGGAAGCTTGTTAAATACATCCACTCAATAAAGGTAGTGTTCATAATAAATTGCATTTTTCTTTCCTTTTGGAGTCCCTCACTCAACTGTTCTCTAAACCAGTGCTTGAATCCATTGTGTTGGGGAAATGCTGTGGTTCAGTTTAATACAGAGACAGGTAAAGGTTTACTGGAAGTAAAGGTGGGGCAGCCTTTAGTGTGCTGCACAATGCAAGGTTCTCTACTTTGCAACAAAGGTCTACAATTTCTTCTGCTTTGTTACAGTGGAAGGTAAAAGTGAAAACTCAGAATGAAATGTCTGTGTCTTCTGATAGCATAGACGGTCATATTAAAAAGCATTTTCAGTACAGTACAGTGTACTGATCTGTCCTGAAATTTACAAGAATATGAAAAAAACTACATAAACTTTGTGCAAAATACAAAAAACATTTGCTTGTTATACATACTTGTCTCTGAATTATTTTAAATCCAAGTCTTCCATGCACACATACTTACAAAAACATATATATGAACACGCATATGTGTATTTATCACGTAACTTCCTAAATGTTCTCATACAATAATTTGGAAGCATTGTTATTCAGATAGTATTAGATGGCCCAAAAAAATGTATGTCCTTAATAAGATTGAACTGATGAATAACTGATCTTGTAATAAAGAATGTGTTACTTACCTGGATCATAAATGAAAGAGCATATAAACTCAATTAGGAAATTTTGGAAAATTCCCCATGGGTAGAAAAAGATGTGAAATGAGGGCTGACAATCCAAAATGGAAGTAACGAATCCTTGAGTTAATAGAAAAATTAGTTTTGTATATCACTTAGGAAAACAAAGACTTGATCTAATTTCATCAAGACATAGCAACAGAACCCAAGGAACACTACCAGAATCTCAGAATCCCCTACAGATATATGTAAGATTTGATAAAATCTCAGCTATTCATAGCTCTGCTTATCTAATGTAGAACAGAACCAACTTCATGTGTCCTGCAGGTACTGGTAATAAAGTCAGACCTTCAATGACATAGTATTATCAAATTATTTGGGCTTTGAAGGTGTGACATAGGCCCTAATACCTAGCTATATTCAGTGCAAGGATTCTTACCTACTTCCTTTATAAATCAATGGGTAAACAGATAAAAAATACGTTTTCAGTTTGCTGGCCCATCTGAGTTAACAGCAGTCCTCATCCACTGTCCTGAGGACCATGTGCTGCAGAAAAATGAACCCTGGGAAACCATCTGCACCTCTTTATACAATTATCTTCCATAATATACTGGGTTAAGCTGCACTCATTAGTTATCCACTTAAAGCTGTGGGACAATACACAGAATTCTTACACATCCATTAAAACTCCCACTAGACAGAAAGGCAGTTTTAGCACAAAGCAAATCTATACATGAAAATATGTCAAAGTTTACGAAAAATCTGGCCAGAGTCATTTCTGAAGCACTGAAATTCCAAATTTTTATCTTCTCTAAATCTTGGGCTTATAAGACTTCAAAGTTCTATAATATCCAGAGCAAGAATAATCCAGCTGAATGGAAGTATAAGATCTGAGAATTACAGCTGTAGAGAATCAGTATAGGTGATGCACGGTCATGCACACACATGACGATTTTTTGTTGGAAAAGAAGAAATAAATAAATTTGCAGTATGGATTTCTGTAAGTTATTTTAAAGAACTGATATGATAAGGACCAATTTTATTTGCACTGTGTTAATGAACTCAGGACAACACTGCACACAAAGCTTATTTTCCATTGCCTTTCTTTGATTAAAATGTAGAAAATAAAAGTGTTGTTGTAAAGACAGATTAGACTTCATCCATTTATTTTACAAACATGAAACAGAATTCCAGTAAAAAACATGGCAAAATCCAAGAGACTCACATATAAGAATACATTCATCTGAATGCATCTTCAAGGACAATACAGCACAATTATCCAGGACTTCTGTAATATATAGTGTTCAACTGTTATTCAATATTGTCTTTACTACTTCTGCTATCGCTATTATCGCTATTATGACTATACAAGTAAAGATTGCATTCTATTCTTAGTTCTCATCATTTATGCTTTGTGAGTCTGGATGAGGTGCCTGTCTTTATCTATTTCTCTTTTTTTTTTTAAGGGAAGAAACGTTGATGAGTAATGCCTTTCTTTGGAATGTACTTTAAACTCTGCAGGTGAAAGAGCTTCATGGCTTGATCTAAAGCCCAGCAAGTTCCGTAAGAAGCTTTTTACTGACTTCAGTGCATTTTGGGTCAGACCAACTATGTAAAAATAAATAGTACTGAGCAACCAACATTTTTATGTGAATGCATTTTACTGGAATATGTTACCAAATTTATCCTCAAAATGTAATTCATAACATTGTTTTACCCTGAATCCCTTCAAATTATAACATTTCAGGCTTTAGATATAACTGGCCACAGTGGGGGCAAAAGGAAAATTGATATATGTCTACTCTGCACGGACATTTGAAATATCAGTTGAATTTGGCTGTACCAAGCTGGTTCTCTTACTAAAAACATCATCTGAAAAAATCTTTTTTTTTTTTTTTTTTCTGGAGCAAATTAAATTTAAAAAGGCAAAAGAATGGAACATTTTGCAGTGTTGTGTTTTAGCACACACTGACACATTAACTTTTCTAAAGTCTAGGACATATTGGTCTCAATTGAAGAATTCTGTACTAGATCTGAAAGTGTCAAAATTGTGTTATTTTCCAAATAACCTTCTCTGGATTATACTCCAGCTAAAAGCTTGACATGATGAAACACAGAAAGAGAGCTGTTTCACTATCCATTTTACTAAAAAGATGTCAAAACCGATTTTGCTATTTTCTTCTTTAATTGAGCATTTTCTGTGGCTGAAAGTTTCAAACAGATAGTGTATATAAGTAAAATTTTAAAAAGTGACCAAGCTGGTTATAAAAGGAACAAGGAAAAGGATATGAAATGGATTGTATTAAAATGGTCTAAGTTGTGCGGAAGTTCAGTTTCGTCAACAACCAGAAAAAACCCAAAACCTAAAAAAACCCAGAAAGATCTAGCATGTCTAAAAAAGCCTCTTAATTTTTTGTCTTTGCCTTGGGAGTAATGTCTTTCAATGGGTAATCCAAGCGATGTATTTTAATTCACGATTTTTATAAATGTTTTAAACCAACAATTTTTATACTTTTTGAAAGGTAATTAGTGAATAAACATGGTATAAAATTATTGGAAAGAGATTTACTTCCTGAAGGAGATTACCAGAATTTGCCTCTGTTTCTCTCCGTTAGCTTTAACAGGGGTAACTAGACTTTTAGCACAGGAGATCAAATTAAGGTGGCATGAATTCACCCTTTCCATCTTCAAAATGGTTATGCAGTTCTAATCTGCTTTTATTTTAGTTAAATATCCAGTTATATTTTATTATCTATGTGAATTTCCAGCTGATATCAGCAACTGACATAAGCAATCAGTTTTAGCATCTGTAAAAGAACTGTGTGACACTATAAAATATCTGAACTGTATGAACGAAGCATTCTGTTCTATAAGGGAAAATTATTATTTAAAATCCTTACCTATTTCAAACACATTTTAATAAAATGAAATAGGTCACTGAAAATGGAAATTAATGTTTGATAGCAATCACTTTGAATAAAAGCAGCAGAGAGAACCTAAGCAAATATTTGCGTTGTCTGTGGTTGGGCTCTGCATTGACTCCAAATCGCAGTTTCCAGACAACTTCCAGAAGTGTTCCTGTGTGGGGCCAAACAGCTAGAGGCATCACTGGCACGTTTAAAAAGATTATCTGACTATCTTACTGAACAGAATAAATGCAGAAGAACCCATGGGGCATAATATCACGCTCAATAGAACTAAGTGGTAAAGGAAGGAAAATTTGCACCTCCTGGAGTGTCTTCACATTAAGAGCACACGATTCTGAGCTACAGAGGCAGAGGTACGCCAGTGATTTTAAGACAAAAATAAAATGAAAAAAAAAATGTTCTGGGATAAGTGGAGTAAGAGTTATTCTATGGCCTACTGCTGGAGATATCACAGACCCAAAAGAGATTAGAATCAGAAATCACAATGGAAAGTTAAGCTAAATTTTCATGCTGCTTCAGTTACTAACAGAACCTTTGCTTTATGGCAGACATAATTTATAAAACACATTAGGTTTTTCTTCTATGTTTATATAACAACAAAACCAGTGAAAATAACAAATAAACACGGTTTATTAGGGTAAGGAGGAAGCTAAAAAAAGAAATAACTCCTTAGTACGTCTGGATCATTTCCGCAGTAATGCCATATGGTAGAATCAGATAGTGTGCAGCAGAGCTGCAATAATTTGTGATTGTTTTAGGCAGATCTGGCAACTGTTTACTAAAGATAACAGCAACTAACCCTTCAGTGAACCCAGTTCTATACTCTCAGCATGTACCATCTTCAAATGGTCCCGAGTGTCACAAGGGTGGAGAGTAGATCAAGTGGGCTACAATGATCATAGCTATTTTTTTCCAAATGGCCACGGTCAAAGAATGACTGGAGGTTCCTTTCTAATTTGTTTGATATGAAGAAAGGGAGATAAAGGCTGTATGAGAGTAACTCCGCATACAAAACAGAGGAAAGAAGAGGTCTCTAAGATGTCAAATGCAATGAAATCACCAAAATGGCTCCTAGGCCTGTAAGTGTGCACTGTACTTTAAGAAATGTTAATATAAGAATAAATAAACAAACAGCTATAACTCATCAGTAGTTCTGCATAACAAAACAGCTCTGAAGTACTTACAACTTCTTATATAAAAAAGATTTATCCTGACACATGCTAACTAATTGCTTTATCAGACTCTAGTTCTGTTATAGTTCAAGCCTAAATCTATACTGTCCTGGTCTTGTGTTCTTTCTGGTGCTAGAACTAACACTCATCTGACCCAGCAAATGAGATAATTTGTGGAAGCAAACTGCTCATAAAACTGAACCAGGGCAAAAAAAACGCTCTCTCAAATGGTGGTAGTATTAGCACAAAGAAGGCAAGCAAAATCACGACATGAATCCATAATTCAGAGTTACCTATTTTCTGGGGATTATAAAATAACAAAATTCTTCCTGTACATTTCTGTGTCAGCCTTCTTAAAATGGCATAATCCAGCCGAGGTTCCAGATTTAACTGGTAGTAGGGATCAGATAAAAAAAAAAAAAGGTATTTTTTTCTTGATATTTGTGTTTTCCCATATTCAAGTTTTCATTTTAGATAATTTTTATGTTTTGTTTATCCTCACAATCTTCATGTGAATAAAAACTTTGTTTCCAGTAAGTATTGATACCTCATTATATAATGATGCGGTTGGTGAAGACAGTTCCTGCTATTAATTTAGGGCCTGTCAGCACAATATCAAGGGTCAGAGTTAGGATGCCTAGGAAGTGGGCTTCCAGTTTGAAAAGGTCATAACATACCTCAGCTATGACTTACTGTAGTTGAGGATCCCATGTACAAGAAACCTGATGCATACAGTATCAAGTTGTCCTGAGCACAGTCTGTTCACACGCTGCGTCCCAGTCCTGCAGACTATGAATCAAAGTCATTGAATACAATACCATTTTGCTAGATCAGTGGTTTTCAACCTTTTTCTATTTGCAGACTTCTAAAATATTTCCACTGGAGAAGCAGACCTCTGAATAGCAAATTTTCTCAGCCAACAATAGGCTAATTTTTCTCAGTCACCTTTCCCATTTCTCTTGGCATTAGCTGATTAACCCTGTAATCCAGAAAGTAAACACTTAAAACCACTGTGGCTGATGTTGTACAGAAGCTGAAGAAAAATCTACCCCTAACAAAGACACTGTACACTCTGTGTTAAGTTGAGCAAGGTGATAAAGACATGTGGAGAGCAGAGAATCAGAAAGCCACGAGGCAATAACAGAGGTCTGCCTGTGGGTCAGTGCATTCAGCATCAGGACAGTAGCTATTCTGAAGAACCTGTTTTCTAGTCAAAGAATGACTTTCAAGAGGGATTTCAAGCAGATCAGTGGTATGGCTTTGCAGATATTTGTGGGAAATCCTCCCAGACAGAGGAAGTAACAGGAATATAGTAAAAATTGTTTTCTTTATGTTTACAATATAAATGCACTGTCTGACAATGTAATTGCTTCAGCAGTGTATCTTGTAGCACCACTAATGGTTCTAGCACTTTCTATTGAATGTTTGGCATTTAAACATTAATTCAATTGCCTTTGCAAATATTTGTTTTCTAGCTGTTAGCAGGAAGCTCAGCACAGTGCACACTTTGAATTAAATCAGACAATCCCTATTATTTCAGTTGGTGCCTTCCACAAGATTACTTGAGGAAGTGGGTTTTAGGTGAGGAATTTAACAGCCTAGCGACTCTATCACTGAATAAAAATCCTTGTTTTGCTTTTGGCTAAAAAAATTAGTATCTGAGCTTCAGATTGAACTAAATAAAATCACTACATTTTGCTGTTTCTTTATATGTTGAGGCTATTATTTGATAATATGTTTCACCTGCTGCCTTGTCTTGACTATCACAGCTTCTATAATCAGGCATTTGTATGAGGTTAATAATCATCTGGGAACATGATAAGAGGTTCTCCTAATGCACATATTGGCAAAAGACAGTCCTTAATATGAGTACTTTGCAGCTCCTTTGTAGTTTCCTCAAGTCCAAGAGCTCCTCACAGATGAACCAAGACTCCAGGATTACGTGCCCTGCTGATCCTACTTATCTTTAACCAGACACAGGAGGTCGCAATAGCAACACCTTGATGTTTGGTTTCTTATTTTTACGTATAATAGCTTGCTTCTGTATTCATCAACTGTACAGTTTAGATTCAGGAGAGAGCAATAGCTTGTGTCTTCCTAAAAGACAACCTTCTTAACTGCAACAACATCAGGAAAGTCTTCCATTTTTTTCAGTAACTTTTTTCCCAGTCCTTATCCCTAACAATGAAGCCTAATTTCTCATGTGGATTTCTCTGTTTTCTGTCAAAACACTACATTTTATTTAGATTTTTCCTCCTGGACTAAAAGCCCTTTCTGTTCTCACCTTTGCTCCCCACTGAGAAAGATTTGCATTATAATTTAGTGGGAATATTCACAAGTATTATGTAACAGTCTTGATAACATTATAAATATATCATGAAATGTAGTGTTCTTGAAATGTATGTTCATAAGTTCACTGACTGACTTAAGCCTAGGTACAGTTCTTTTATCTTAAGTTCTTAACAGATCTGTGACATAAACAATGACATAAACAATGACATAAACCCATAGAAAAAGACTGGAAGCCATAAGTACAAAAATAATCTATTCAGTAACTTGTGTTCATTTGATCTTCAATGTGATATCTGATGCCTGACTTCTTGCTCTGTAATTAACTGAACAGATATACGTGCACCTCCATAGGGTTTTAAATACTCTTTTTCTCTGAGTGCTTCCATTGCAAAGATGTTTAAATCAAAAAAAGTTAGATCTTACTTAAATTATCTGTTTGAAGTCTGTAAAATTGATGTGCTTTTAAGCAGTTTTCATGAACAGTAGAATCCATTCAAATTTTTATTTTGTGCTCTAGGATTTTTCAAACTGTTTAAGAAATTAAAAAATGTCTTCTCTGGTATGTCTGAAGATGCGTATTATCTTCAGTATTTGCCTGTCATCAAAGGGAGAAAAGCCTTGGATTTTCTTATTTCCTTATGAGCTTACTAGAAAGTATTTCAACTAACAAGGCTAGGCAAGCCCATGAGCACTTGTACAAGATTTAACTGGCACAGTGCAGCAAATCACCTAGTTTAATTCAGAACTCAACGCTAATTCATGATGCCTTCATTGCTTTGTGTTTGGGACAATTAATTAATCAAACTCAGCTTAAGTTGTTGGAGTGAACTGCATAAATGGGATTTAAACTGATTATAAATTTTAAAATAGAATCTCATTACCTGGGTCAATCTTTCCAGAATGTTTATGTCTATGTTTGAATTGCTAATGTACAATTAAAGAAAATAAATAATGCAAAGTATTAAAACACTATGTGCTCTGAGAATTATTTATTACTCCTTGAGTAGCCTCACTGATATAGTTAAAATAATTATAATTTTCCACTAATAAAGGAAGAAAAATCAGAATCTTGGTATCACATTTACAACATCTCTTTATTCTTGAATATACAACACATTGAGCTTTGAAAAAACAATTGGCAAAATAGAAAAGAAATGGAAAAAGTACAAACAGCAAAGGAATTCAAACCATTATGCTAAGGCCTACTTTTGTTGCTAATGCGTTTGGAAAAAATAATTCCACATACATATGCATGATAAGGGTCCTCAGAATTATATGACCATGTTTTTAACTACTTACACACACACACACCCCCAACACACACACACAGAGATGCAGAAAGTTCGTGAGAGATGGAAATTCCACCTTGTGTTAAGAGAAGAAATGGGTCTAATCAAATCCAGTTTAGTAATTGTAGGTATTTAAGCTGTGATGTGCATGGAGAATGTGCCAGAATACTGAGCTAAAAATAGTTTCAGATGAATCTAAATTGGAAGATGTATCCCAGTAGTACACATAGCTGCAAACGGACACTCAGTCCATGCTACAAGAACATTCCATGGAGCGAATTCAACACAAAGCCCTTCATGAAACACTTGGATATCTAGCCCTCAGCACCAGCCATTAACTGTTTTGCTCTACAGATGGACAGTGATTGCCAATATAGACAAAACCACTCTTGTTCTGAAGTCAGTCAACAGACTTCACAGACACACATGAATGTGAGACTTCTCTTTGTGTCAGCAGCCCCGTTTTGCAGTGCACAGAGAGAACATCTAATGGCTAGGTCTGTATTGGTAAAACAGAATGCCATTTTCTGTATTATTAAATTGTAAGAAGAATCACCAGTATAGTTTTCTTGCAGATCAAAGAGCACTTTCCAAGGCTTTGTGAGCATGTTTCAGGATTTAGCTCATAAATTACTGATACATGGTTTGGAGGTGGGCATGCTGGTTAAGAGGACAAAGACAAAGAGACAAGAACATTCATAAGCATGAATATAGACAGTCCCCTTCCAAGTGACCTCAGTGCCAGCTACAGGCAGAATTTTTTTCCTAGTTAAGGCCCTCACAACCAGAGGGCCTGTCATAGCACTTGACATGAAAATTTTACTAAAGACATATTTATTCCAGATATACAACGTACAAATAAATCGTTGTAGTTTCTCCTCAATTTTCATGTTCATACATCTTTCCTCCTTTAGAATTTCTGACAACTTCACAGGAAAAAGCTATTTTTTAAGTATGGATGATGTGATTGTGAGAACCCACCTGGAGTACTGCGTCCGGCTCTGGAGTTGTCAGCACATGGACATGGACCTGTCGGAATAGCTCCAGCAGAGGGCCATGAAGATGATCAGAAGCCTGGAGCACCTATGTTATGAGGACAGACTGAGAGAGTTCAGGTTATTCAGCCTGGAGAAGAGAAGGCTCTGGCGTGACCTTATAGAAGCCTTCCAGTACCTAAAGGGGGCCTACAGGAAGGATGGGGAGAGACTCTTTAGCAGGGATAGTAATGATAGGACGAGGGGTAACGGTTTCAAACTGAAGGAGGGTAGATTTAGATTAGATATTAGGAAGAAATTCTTTACTGTGAGGGTGGTGAGGCACTGGAACAGGTTGCCCAGAGAAGCTGTGGATGCCCCATCCCTGGAAGTGTTCAAGGCCAGGCTGGATGGGGCTTTGAGCAGCCTGGTCTAGTGGGAAGTGTCCCTACCCAGGGCAGGGGGTTTGGAACTAGATGATCTTTAGGGTCCCTTCCAAAGCAAATCATTCTATGATTGCCAAAGTTTTTATTATATTTCTGGAGACAATTTGCTGGTAGATGCTACAGTGTTTTTCTTACAATCCAATTTAAAAAAAAAAAAAAAAGAAAAAATGAAAAAATAAAGAGATCAATGAATAGACACAATGTCCAAAAATGTCTTCCCATTCCTTCTCTGAATTCAACCATCCTGTTTCACATGTGCATGCAGTCCTTCATGTGGATTTGACAGAAATAAAGCTTTTAAGTGCAAACCATTTCCTCAAGCCCCTTGACCAGAGTTGTGACACTGGCATGATTAAGGAGACACAAGTTATCCAGCACCATTTGCAAAAAATACTACACATTTACATTTAAAAAAAAAAAAAAAAATGCCACCAAACCCTCTCTGGCCAAAGGTTATATAAAGACCAAATTCTAGGAAAAGTAACATTTTTTTTCCTCACATTTTAGAGGGACTAACTTTGTACAGTTAAATGATGAAGTGCATTTACAAGTTTAAACTGAAGTTCTTCATTGTGAAAAACATTTAAATGTTTTTTTGTTGGATACTCTACTAAAAATATAGTCCATAAAATTATTTTGGGAAACCTGACTCTGACGATAAATTTAACATAAGCTCCTAAAAAGAAACACAATGGCATGTCGATTTCTGACACAGTTAACCAGTCCCACACCACAAAACCAATACCATAATGATATATTAAAGTAAAGCCATGTCCACTTGAAACTTATTTAATTAAAATAATCCTCTTGCATCCCGAGATTTTAACATCCAAATCACTTATGGTTCACCTATTAAAAGGATGAAGGGATTTACCTAGTGGTAAATTGTTTATTTGCTTTTTGCCATGTTTTTTCTTTTTGCTTTTATTTTCTGCTCTCTCCCATGAGTCAAACTATAGAAACATTCAATAAAAGTCTATATGTGAACTGTTCTTTACATTTCAGTTTTGTAGAGAACTTAATATTCTTCTGTCTTTGGCAGATAGCGGAGACAAGATATTAAACTGTAAAGACTATGTATATTCCAAATATACTTGGCCTATGCATACAAAACAGTGTCCTCAAAAAGATTTGGTTTCATGTAATAGCACTCTTTTATTTCCAATCTGAAATCTCTGTTACAAAATTTAACCTTATAGAACCATAGAACATTGTGATCATGATTTTAGAAACTTATTTCCAATTAATAATTAAGAGACAATATGTAAATACTAATTCTAAGGATTATATTGACAGCAGCTAGCAAAGAAACAATAGAAGTCCAAGGATCCCCAAACATAGAAAAAAAGCTTTTTGAAGTCAGAAGGCCTTTTGGTTTGTTTTGTTTGTAATATAATAATAATAATAACAATAATAATAATACTCTATATTCATTTATTCAAGGCCTCCTGAGTTTCAGCAATTCTTAGTTTGCTTTGAGATATAAAGATTAAGTGCTTTGATTATGAAATAAGAATTTTAGTCCTGGTTTTCTATTTCAAGTAAACCTTTAATTTCTAATGTATTCTTGCTTCTCCTCATCAATTTACATAACACAGAAGGATAATTTCCTGATGTTACATTGACTATAAACAATGCATTTAGGTATCATTATTTTCATCAACTAAACATGAATGACATAATGATGAAACTAAGTCAAGGTACAAAATAATGACCAGGAAAAAAAAAAAAAAAGAAAAAAAAAAGAAAAAAAAAAGAAATCAAACTCTCCAGTACAGATTGTTAAATACCTTTCTTCTAGTAGATAATGAGAACTGTCATTGACCTTATTCAAGTCGCTTCTCACTTTTAAGGTACTTTCTCATTTAACAAGTCAGGTCAATTCACAAGATCTAATATTGACTAAGATGTCTGTTCTTATTGGCAAATGAAAGAGCTCTTCACTGCTAAAGCTGATAATAGAACTGCTTGTATTCCTCCAATTTCAGGTTTAGGACCCTTCAATCACCATTTTCTACTGCATTTATTAAGACTGAATTGTGATATCTGTTTAAAACATTAATTTCATTTGAAAATGCATCTGTCCATTACTGCTGTTCTTAAACTGCTAAAATATTGAAGTAAAAATATAATGTAATACATGAAAACTGGTAATGCATAAGCATGGCCTTCATACCATCAACTTACTTTCTTTTTCCTAACATGACAGAAGTCCTCTTAACTGAACAAAAAAATGGTTAGCACTGAAGCACCATTTACTGATGAATTCTGGAAAGATGAATCAAAAACTTGCTGGAAAAATGCAAATTTGTATCCCTTTTCTACATTTTCCAGTCAACCACCACAATCACTGGTCAATTAGTGACATATGTATTTGGAGACAAAGGCAGATGCATACATGCCCATCCTGTCCATAATCCCAGAGTCTTGCAGCCCAATTTTTTTAACATTTACATAATAGTTTCCAAGACTAATAAAATTACCAATTGAGTAATACAGCATTGTGTGTATTTTTTTTGTTTAAAAAAAAATATATTGTGCAAAAGATAGGATAAGAGAAAATTGCACCTTAAGTGCAGTATTTTTCAGAAAGCGTCACTGAATAGTTTTTCTGTGCTTTAAGAAAAGTCACAATTGTGGCAATATGGCAATACCATAGTGACAATGGGCAAATGATTCAAATTTGATGCCTGACTATAAAGGCAAATGTCAAGCACATCTTGACGCAATATTCAGTGCATGAGCTGTTCATGTACCAGTTCCTTTTTGCATCTAACTTAAAAGCAATTCTGAGCTCCTAAAATTAGAAGCTAATGTTTCTTATTTGGTCAATAGGAAAAAAAATAAAACAAACAAACAAAAAAAAAGATGCTGTGTCCATCACATTTTATTATTGAGTTTAAATTAGTTTTTTGAGTCTAGTCACCTGTATACCTACGAGAAAAAAATCTGCTGGCAGTTTAACAAACCATAAGCAGTCTGAATTATATAGTCAAAAGACTTCATTCTTAATTGAGAGGGGTTATTTCAGAAATCTTTAGCTTAACTCTTCTGTCACCTATTCTTTTTAACCTCTCCCACAAATACTTTAATGTTAGTTGTTCTAGTACTTCGGAACATACGTCCTTTGTGTTACAGTTATGCGGTAATACTATCAACCTTCAGTTGCAGTAATAAGAAAAGCAAGAAAAGATGCATTTTGCGTTTACTTTTTAAACGAACTATCATTACTACTCTTCTATTTTTGTAGGTATTTTGCTATTTCAGTGTAGGCAGTATGGATATTTTCTATTGCACAGAACATGGTGTTAGAATGATAGAATCATCATAGAACCATAGGGTTGGAAGGGACCTCTGGAGATCATCTAGTCCAACCCCCCTGCCACAGCAGGGTCACCTACAGCAGGTTGCACAGGAACGCGTCCAGGTGCGTTTTGAATGTCTCCAGATTTGGAGACTCCACCACCTCTCTAGGCAGCCTGTGCCAGTGCTCTGCCACCCTCACAGTAAAGAAGTTCCTCCTCATGTTTAGGTGGAAGTTCCTATGCTCAAGTTTGTGCCCATTACCTCTTGTCCTGTCACTGGGCACCACTGAAAAAAGACCGGCCCTATCCGCCTGACACCCACCCTGACATCCTTTAAGTATTTATGAGCATTGATAAGATCCCTCCTCACTCTTCTTTTCCCAGACTGAAGAGACCCAAATCCCTCAGCCTTTCTTCATAGGAGAGGTGTTCCAGTCCCCTCATCATCTTGGTAGCCCTTTGCTGCACCCTCTCCAGCAGTTCCCTGTCCTTCTTGAACCAGGGAGCCCAGAACTGGACACAGTACTCCAGATGCGGCCATACCAGGGCAGGGTAGAGGGGGAGGATGACCTTCCTCGATCTTCTTCTATTAACTTCTGGTGGTTGTGGAGCTCGTGGATGCCACGGTCTTCTTGCTAGTAGTTACCATCACGACCTGTCTGGATTGGCACTCTTTCAGCGCTATCCTGTGCGAACTGCCATGACTAGACTATTGTGTTGCGCCCTGTTTGGCCACCCTCTTTGCCAGCCCAGGAAGTACACCCTTGTGGCACTCCCCAGTGGTCCCAGTGGTCCCACAGGTGACACCCAGGCAACACCCACTCACTGCTTGTTTGCTCAGTACCCAGCACTCCCGAAGGGCTTCTTTTATGAGGGGGGAGTGGTCCCACCCCCTGCTCATTCACACCTGTCACCAGGGGGGTGGTGGCTCCGCCCTCAGCTCCTCAGCTGCCTCCGCCCCCTGGAAGTGCTGGATACCGGGCTCCTGCTGGAGACTTTTCCTGGCTTTAAAAAGCCTCGAAAACAAGTCTCTAGCTTACCCTTTTTTGTTGTGATTCTCTTCCCCAGTGTGGAGTTACCAGCACTGGAGCTGGTCTCCTTGGTGTAATTTCTTTAAGTGCAGTTGAGGAAGGGAATATACCAGAGAATAGAAGGTCATAAGGAATTAGATCTTTACTTTAGCAATCTGGTATGTTGGACAGTAAAATAAGTAAAATGGCCTGATGCTATTAAATGTGAAGTTCTATTGGGCTGAAATCATAATATCATACACTCACAAAAGGGAAAAATCTGAAGTATCTTCAATGAACAAAAAAAACCTCAGGAATTTTTTAATATTTAACCCCAAATTTCTTATATAGGTGATTATGAAAATGAACTAAAAAGGAAATTGGTGTGCTGAGTGTTTTAGGTTCTGTTTTTGTTTTTGTTCCTGGTGTTAAAGAAAATAAATAATTTTGAGAAAAACAGTGCTGTTATTGCATAACTTGTTTAAAAATACGATGAAAATTTTTTTATTAGCTAAAGTCATTACTCATTCACTGCTACTTATTATTTCTGTGGGTAAGAATATTTTATATAAATAAGTTTGAAAGATTCATTTGATTGTCAATATAAATAACATAAAATTAGTGTATTACTGTTCTGCAACAGTCAGATGATAGTTTTCCGTAAGCAGTTTGTCTAGGTAGTAGACAAACCATGGCTGAGATATCCTTAAACCACACCTGTGGGGTGAAAAAACCTCACCGTCCTGCTCTGCCTCCTGGAAACCTGTCCAGGTTAGACTTCCCACCATATAATCTCATGGGTTGTTTTTTATTGAAACCACAGGTGCAGAGTCGAGGATAGGAAATGGTGCCTCCTCTCTCTTGTTCTAGATGAATGGGAGACAAGGAACAGGGAGGGCACCCGCCTCGGATTACACACATATCCAAGAAAAAGTTGTTCTAAACCGGCTCCCTTTCAAGATTATTTTGGGCAGCATTAAATAAATGAGGGTTCGCTTTCATGAGAACATGAGCAAGAGAACAGATGTTTCATGGTGACTTGGAGTTGGTTCTCTGCTCTTCTTGTAGCACAGTGAATATGATTTTACCATTACCAATGAAAGGCCACAGACTTTGTATCAATGTAATAATGCAGGATTTGGCTCAGGACTTGCCTGTACAGGTCTTAGCCTGAGCTGATTTTAGGTTGTTTTAGCTCTGATGCTAATTTAGTTGGGTGATAACAGTCTAAATTTGTTTTAGCTTTAGTTTAGCTTTGTGCTACTTCATGGTTGTACGTACCTGTTGTAAGTAATAGATCACAAAAATGACACAGCTATTCATTGCAGAGTTAACTATCTATGACTCTACCTTATTAGAGTGCCAATGTCTCAGATAAAGAAAAACTGATCATAGGAAGGACCTCAAAGCCAAGGTCTGGTTTTGGCTACATAAAACAACTACATTTAAATATTATTGCTACTGCATCAAATCTTGCCATTACAAATAGAATATGCAGGGTATTTTCAGGAAGTTTTATGTTTCAATAGGTCAAAATTGAATATCTTATTGGAAATTTCTGTTTCCAATATGAAGGCATTCCAAAAATGCTTATGTGTGTGTATGTGTAGAATTTAAGTTTTGGGTTTTTTTAGAAAAAGATAAGTCTCACTGGCATTGATTTATTCTTCTTGTGTCAACTAGCGCAGTGATAAGAACATTTTAAAAGTAAGGTAGCAGAGAATACGACTGGGAGATACTTACATAATGCCTGATTGCAAAATAAATGCCAAAGCAATTATTTAAATAATTGAAAATAAGGATGGAAAGAACATATGGTGGTCTTCAAACCTATACTCCTGGCACAAATGGTATTGAATTATAGTCAGGGCAAGTAAAAATGGGAACTGAAAGATAAAGAAATAAAAAAAAAAGATAGAAAATGAAATACAAAAATAAACCAGCAAAATTAGTCAACTTTTGAAAGAAAAAGCTCTGAAATTTGGCTCCTTCACTTTACTTTTTTGGATTTTCTAATTTCAAAAACTACGCTTAATAATTGATTAATTACAATATTAATGAATGTGTAAAACTTCTGGGTACTAGAATGGTGACAAATGGAGTAAATCTATTTTCATAACTCCTTGGTAAACATGAGAAAGACATGAAATCAGGGAATCGGTGGAATATTTTGAACTGCAATGGAATGAGGCAAAGATATTACTGAAGTAGTGGCATGTGATTGTTATCATAGACAGCTATAACTGAAGGCAGACCGGGCATAATTCAAGCATGTTGAATGGTTGTAACTTCATGTAATACAGGGACATTTACAGTACCTAATGGCACTGTTCCTGAGCATGAATGCTCAAAAAAAAAAGGACAATGAAGTTCACATATTCAAGCCTTAGAAGTCAATTTTAACACGGTTTTCATTCTTTTTCCTGTCCTCTGAGGAGTGT
Organism: Chroicocephalus ridibundus; assembly: GCF_963924245.1. Classification (NCBI taxonomy): domain Eukaryota; kingdom Metazoa; phylum Chordata; class Aves; order Charadriiformes; family Laridae; genus Chroicocephalus; species Chroicocephalus ridibundus. Next base: position 79,427,183 of record NC_086284.1, read on the forward strand.
TCCATTTTAGGCTAGCATTTTATTATCCTATGTGTTTTTTACTGTGTTATTAAATTAATTAGCTGATCTTATTCATTGAGGTTGATCTTTTATTTATTTTTGGATTCAGTTTTGAATTCTGTAGAAGAAACTCTGATTGTAATTTCAAAGTGAATTTGCCTCTTCTTAAAAGTAGTTCATTACACTTGTCCTGGTTCCGGCGGGGATAGGGTTAATTTTTCCTGGTATTCCATGCCATGTGAGCCATGCCCACCCTGAGCTGCCGGGGGAGGGGGAGGAAGTCGCCGCCGCTTGGAGCGGGCTGGGGCGTCCCGGGTCCAGTTGGTGAGCGGCGGGAAGCGGCGGTTCCGTAATCGTGTTCGTATATTCCCCTGTCCGTGTTATTGTTGTTGTTTGCCTGTTCCCTTTGCTGTCCTGTTAAACTGCCTTTGTCTCAACCCAAGAGTCTTGCCTTTTCTTCTGATTCTTCCTGTATCGGGAAGGCCCGAGCGAGCGGCACGTGGTTATTCGTTGCCGTTTGAGGCTAAACCACGACAACACTATATTTAATCTATAACTACTGTATTTCTTACTTGAGTCATACATTCTTCTAATGGGTTATTTTTCATGGTCTAGAGCTGTGGTTACCAAAGCAGCTTCCTCCCTAGTCAAGTGGAAAACCAAATTAAAATTTCATAGTTCACATTTATGAGATTCGCATTCTTTTAACATAGTTTCTATTAGCAATTCAGAAACTTTATTTTCTTCCCACCATTAATCAGTGTTCCATTGTTCCATGCTGTTTTAGAGACAATTAAGTACAAAAAACTTAAAGCTACATCAGTAACACTACTTGCACTTCCACTGTGGATGGATTAAAATAGATATCCTAATGAGTTACCATTCTATGATAGTTGTAATCTTCATTTTCCCTGAGAAATCACATGTAATAATAGTATTATTGCAATTTTTTTCTGACAGAAGAGGTGGACAACCAATGACAGAGGATTAAAGACAAGGTAAGAAGCATTAGAACTGGCTGACAGCACATCCACTCACTCATCAAGTAGCAGGAGCACTGGGGACATAATTTTGATCTCATTGGATGGGAGCTCCCCTCTCTTAAAATGCCAGAGTACTTCCACTCCATAAAACATTCCTGACTTTCTTCAGCAGAATGTATGTTTTTTCCTTTAAAATAGGAGCCTTGAAATGCAGCTTTTACTGAGTCTATTTTTAGAGAGGATCATTGTTTAAGAGCATTAACATGGAAGGAAATTCCCGGTATGACATGAAGGATGTAAAGGTTCCTTAACTACATAGTGTGAGTGTGCATCCCAAGACATCTATTTTATTTGCTACAAGACTGTTCCTTCTGTCTTTCCTATGAGCCTTTAAAAATTAAATTGTTGTGTTGTTTTGGGTTTTTTTGTGTAGTTATTTTCACTATTTTCATAAGCCTAAAATAAAGACTTAGACTGTAGCTGGCACCACTAGGTAAGTTAGACATCATTTTATAACCATGCATACTAGCACACAAAAAAACCCCACCAAATTAATTTACTGTACATATTGCTTTGGTAACAAAACCAACCACGACTGTTGAAGATTTTGTGGTTTTTGCTCTCTGAGAACACTACTGGCTGAAAAAAAAACTGTTTTTAATTGCTATAGCAAACTCTGGAGATGGCCATATGGTAACAAGTTTGTGCAATCAAATTATAAATCAAGTACCTTATTTGGAAGATAATGTAATTGATCTCTGGAAGAACGTAGAAATTTAAGTATATTTTTTTCAGAAAATAAAAAGTATATTGGAGTTGCCTTTTGTTCAACCCATTATTGTCTGGACTCAATAATATAGGAGGAATTCTACCTAATAGCTGACACCAAAAGATGTTTTGCAAGGTGCCAACAGCCCTATACTTCATTGAAGATTACAGAATTGGAAAGTTCAGAAGAGTTCTAAACCAACAAAGATTCTTCTGCTTTTTTCCCCCTCTTTTTCAAAGGATAATGTTGAATATAAGAGGAAGAAGAAGAAGCGGATGATACAAAATAGAAAAAGATAAATAGTTTTATTCATTTTAAAAAGTACAAATAAGCATTATGGAGTTTTTTTCCGTTTAAGAAGCTTATTTAGGTTAATCTCTTACCTTCAGTCTCTGGGAAGTAATACCTTTTGGTAGTTTCATTCTTGTCTCATAGTGATAACGTATCATCAAGGAATCACTCTTAACTTTTATTGAGTTTGTAGCCATGATTTTTTTTTTTGGTATAGCCTTACTGGGTCTGCTACTTGAGGGGAAGGGGAAGAACAAAAAAACCCCTTGTTCTGTTCTGATGATTGGACTGTACTTTTAGGAGGTTAGAAGTGAGAATTGCACAGTTGCTTCTTTTTCTATAACTGCTACATTATCGAATAATAATACCCCCTCTAAAAAAAGCAAAAAGAAAAAGAAAAACTAAAGGTTAAGGCTTGTTAATTTCCATATGCAGACTTACATTTTCATAGTCATGATATCTAGCTGCCCACATGTAAGACTCATCTCAACGGAGAGAGTATTCGACAAATCAGCTATGAACTACTAACTCTGATCTGCTTCAGACTACTGTATTTATGTCTTTATCTGCAATCTTGATGAAAGGAAAAAGAAGGAAAATATCAGAAGTTGTTCCAGACATTCCTGATTTTGTTATCACTTACTAGACTGTTTCATTTTTTTATTTTTTTAACTCAAATGTAATTTGCTTTTTAGAAGCCTTTTATACAAGACACCAGGTAAATTTAAAATCATTAACTTCCAGGGCACTAAGCTTCCATTTAAAACAATCCATATGCAGAAGATCTTTTGCATCATAAGTAGGCTTAAGATCGAATTCTGCAGAGAAAAAAAAAAGTGAAAAATAAATGTATTTCCAGTATGGCATCAATTTGCTTTAGCTCAGTATTGGTTTCAGTCTATTAAACTGTTCTTCAGCACCAAGCCTACCTTATTTCTAAAGCATGCTGGTAACGATAGACAGCTTTACCTGTATTAGTTTTTTACCTTGCAGACATGAACAGTTTCTGAGATGCTTTTGCTGCCTGATTCTTCAAGCAGAGCAAGAACTGATGTGGAACTCCAGAAGAACCAGAAGAAATGGTATGGAAGTTGCACCCAATGCATTTAGACTTTCAGTTAGGATAGAGTAGATAATTTCCATCATTAATTAAAATTCTGTCTAATGTCTTGCAAATATTTTGGCTAAACTTACAGATGGAAGTCTTTGCATCCTGACCAAAACATTACCTTTGGCTAGTGAATATTTTAAGGTGTAACGTTACAAAATGTTACCAAATACATGCCATTTTTCTCTTCATTAACGTTTTTTGTGATTTTTGTTTATCATCTCAGAAAATGTGCAGTATTTTCCAATTTATGGAAATTCCCTGTTTAAAGAATGAATGGATAAAAAAAAAAAGTTTTCTTGAAAACTAGAAAAACACTTTTACTAGGAAAAAAGAATGATCAAGCTTCTGAGAATTTTCTGGTAAGATATACTCAACACATAAACTACAGTTTTCTTTTCACTATTGATGATGTAAATAATACTCTCAGGTTTTTGGTTTGTTTGTTTTTGGTTTTTTTTTTTCCCCTCCCTTCATTTCCTCTAAATGTGAATGACTCAGGAAAAAAGGTGATAAAGTAATTTTATAAAATATAAAGTTTTATGTGTCCTAATGCATTTGGTCAAATATCTTCTGGTTAATCCAAAATAGCCCCCCTAAATAATGCTAAACATTGTAGTTCAAAGACCTCATTTTGTATCATATTATTTCAATGGATTTTGATTGTTTGTTTGTTTTGTTTGTTTGAATGAATGAAACACTGCAATTTTTATTAATATTTTCTTCATCTATAAGAGAGAATGAATACTCAGTTTATTCATAAAAAGTTTGATCTGATTTTTATCTAAGTTACCTTTTTCTGAGTTGGAGCTCTAGCCAACGGGTTCTGACAATGCTAATTTCTTTCTTTGTTAATCATGCCACTGCTCCATTTTATATATAATATCCAAGTTCATAATTACAGCTACTTGTTTGAAGTACTCCATTAAGAACTTGAGGGGTGGGTGTAGAAAGAGGTGTGGTTTGAACCTATGAGTAACATTTATACTTACTTGACCTATTTATGTCTATGTGAAACAGGACTTCGAAGAACCTGGAGGATACTCAATGATTTAGAAACTGCGATACTGATATTCTCTTTGCTGGTATCTCAAAACAGAAAGGGAAAAAAAAGAAACAAAAACTAGAATAGAAGGGTACAATTCAGAATGGTGATTTTGGATAATACATAACAATTTTGGAGAGAGAAAGATGTTATTCAGTATCCCTCAGAATTGTATGCATGCATTTCAACATGAAGAAGTTCAACACTTCTTTACTTTGAAAGTGACAGAGCACTGGAACAGGCTGCCCAGAGAGGTTGTGGAGTCTCTGTCCCTGGAGATATTCAAAACCCGCCTGGATGCATTTCTGTCCAGCCTGCTCTAGGTGAACTTACTTTGGCAGGGGGGTTGGACTAGATGATTTCCAAAGCTCCCTTCCAACCCCTACAATTCTGTGATTCTGTGACAGTGGAAGCATAAAATCATAGAATTACAGAATACCAGGTTGGAAGGGACCTCAAGGATCATCTGGTTCAACCTTTCTTGGCAAAAGCAGGATCTAGACACGATGCACCAGTACCCTGTCCAGCTGAGTCTTAAAAGTGTTCAATGATGGGGAATCCACCACTTCCATGGGAAGATAATTCCAATAGCTGATTGTTCTCATTGTGAAAAATTTTCCTCTTGCATCCAATCAGAATCTCCCCAGTAGTAACTTGTACCCATTACCCCTCACCTTTCCCATGTGACTCCTTTAAAAAAGGGAGTCTCCGTCTTCTTTGTAGCCACCCTTTAAATACTGGAACGTGGTGATAAGGTCTCCCCTAAGCCTTCTTTTCTCAAGACTGAAGAAACCTAATTCTCTCAGCCTTTCCTCATGTGGCAGGGTTCTCATCACCAAGAAGTGATCATCTTGGTGGCCCCTCTCTGGGCCCTCTCCAGCCTGTCGACATCTTTTTTGTATAACTGGGACCAAAACTGAGCACAGTATTCCAGGTGTGGCCTGACAAGCACTGAGTAGAGTGAGAATAAGCACTGAGTAGGATAGATACTTACTGAAGATATTTTAGTTATCAGTACTGTTAAAAGGATAATTTCAGTGTTAAAGAAGGAATACATACAATTAAAATAGATTGTATATCATTTTGCTACCAAGACTTTTTTTTTTTTTTCTATAAAAAGGGGAAAAAAGGGAAAAAGGTAAAGGAAAAAAAAGTGAGTGGGGGAAAAGAAAAATATAAAAAATAAGGGAGAGGGAGGAGATGAGAGGAGATGGGAGAGGGAAAGAGGAGAAGAAAGAGGAGGGGAGGAAAAAAATATGTTTATAAATCATGGCAGAAAAAACAGATGCATTCAAATTTGGCAAAGACATAACTAAGCACCATGAATGTTCCTGCATTGAACACTTCCCGTGAACTTGATCTCTTTTTTGCAACTTCTGTGAATTGTTCCCGTGAGCAGATTTAGAAGAGGCAGTTGTTATATTTTTCCTCCTACTGCTCTAGACCTTTACAGCCTGATGCTTGGTGCCAGCTATCTGAGGAGAATGGTGGGCAGTGCTCGCTGCTGTGACAGCAAATTCACTAAATAATGAAAAATTATGGCGATAATAACAGAGTTCTGAAAAACATTTTCTCCAAAAAACACATGACTAAACTCCAAACAAAGGCAAAGGACCTCTTTTAACATTAACACCAGGATGACTCTATCATCATAAACTGTCACTCCTGCTATGTACAGGTAATGGTAAGCTGCTGCACATATCTGTTTTATGTTATTTTTCACAATGAGAACAATCAGCTATTGGAATTATCTTCCCATGGAAGTGGTGGATTCCCCATCATTGAACACTTTTAAGACTCAGCTGGACAGGGTACTGGTGCATCGTGTCTAGATCCTGCTTTTGCCAAGAAAGGTTGAACCAGATGATCCTTGAGGTCCCTTCCAACCTGGTATTCTGTAATTCTATGATTTTATGCTTCCACTGCCACAGAATCACAGAATTGTAGGGGTTGGAAGGGAGCTTCGGAGATCACATGTCTGGTTTACCCAGTTTGCCCAGGAAAAGAAAACAGGGATTTGCTTTTGATTACCTAGGCCCCATTTGATAAATTTATAAGGGAGATCCCAACTGCATGCTTGCCTAACATAGTCAAATTGATCAACAGTTCAAGGGTAGGGCTAAAAAAACCACTGTCTTTACTGAGAGAAACATGATTTTGATATAAATGAGGATATTCCCAAGAAACTCTTCAATACTTGTAGGACAGAAGGTGAGGAGGAAGCAGTAGAAAATAAAGGCAGTATACTTTAAATGAAATTATTCTTACATTTGTGTACTCCTAGTCCAGTCTGCTTGTGTCATAAGCATTGTTTCTATCTCACGTCTTGTTTTTTGAGTAAATGTGACAATAGCCATGGAAAGCTATGCAATAATTATTACACATCAGTGAAAGCCCAGATCAGCACCATGTATTTAATAGTAACATCCAAAGAGTAGTGTGAAGCATTAATTAATAACAATAATTGAGAAATATAATTTTTTCCATTAAATAGAACAAGTAACTTGTAGAAATCTTGTAGTCTTTTGCTCACCCCTCAGTTAAGATCACTGTGCCTGACAAGGAAGGAATGGCTGCTAAAGAAAGATCTGAAAGTCTTAATCATTTCAGATAACACTGATGATTGCAGGTATACAGTATATTAGTTAAATTATTTTTTTTTATAGGAAATGAAACTAATGTATAGGAGGATGTCAATAAAGACACCTATCTTACTCAAATAGGTGCAATTTGAGGAACGCAAATTCCTCAAATCAAAGTATTGATGGATCCAATATTCAAAATGATGGGAGATCTTGCATCTCAAGGTGAAAAAAAACCAACATAAAGAACAACTTGCTGATTTTCAGCCTTCCCTTTTTCCCCTAGTTTCCCAAGAGAAGCAAAAAAAAATAAATGCTGTTCATACAGCTGTTCATGCTGCTAACTGTTCATAGCAAACTAGTCACAACTATCAGAAACAAACCCAAAAAAAATGAAGTGGCAAAAGAGCAAAGAAGGTGAGAAGATGAAAGAAACATCAATATAACAGCTTCCATGCAGTGCAGAGATCGTATTGTGATACCTGTTGCCATAACTTGCTGAGAACATGCTAGGACCAAGACTGTGACCAGCTGTCATTAAACTGGAGCATATCACCAGATAAACAAGAAGGAAAATCCAGTGCTGATATAGGCATCGGATCAATATCTGTGAAATCTGACAGAAAAACACAGTATGGAATTCAGGTTAATTTAATACCCAATTATATGGTCTCAGGTTGTAGTGACAGTGAAGAGAATATCCATCTTGCAATTTGGTAGTACAAAGTATTTTTCTAAATGCCTTTGAATGGTAGAACCACCATACTGCTTGGTATTTCTGGGTCAGCAGCAGGATTCTGAATTCACCTCTTGTGTTCTAACAGTGAATTTATACTTTTGGTGAAAAATGGCAACAGCTAAAAAGTCTTCTTGACCTTCAATGCACCCTGCGAAACCCTTCTGAAATACTCTGAATTGTAATATGTTACACAGCCTTGTCAAAAGAGCTGGATATTAATTGTACTTTATAGGATGAATAACCAAGTGGGAGATCCCCATGAGATCCCCCAACACTTGAACCGCAGTGTTGGGTTGTTTCTTTTTTGTTTGCGTGTGGTTTTAGGGAGGCAGAGGAGTGGAAATCATGTTTATTGTTTAACCATGCCTGAATTTCATTAAAGTTTTGTTTTGTTTTGTTTTGTTTTTTAATTCCCCTGGTTTTACTAATTTGCCTACTATGCAGTAATTCTGTTGACCTTCTGTATCTATTAGTGAAGAGGCCAAGTTTTACGCCCCACCCAACATCCTCTTTTTTATTACCCCAGGAATTTAGAAAGCTGTAAAAGATCTGTACACAAGTTCAGTTAAATGTAGCCTGGTGTGAAAGTGCTCAATTTTCATAAACATGTGGTGAGCCCAGTGTTTCTTTTTCTCATTTCAGAGAGTGATTTTAGATATTATCCTTTGCTTGTTTTCTGAAAGTGCAGGTAAAAATAAAAGCTTCCAACAAGCATGGTAAGAGTTTGCTCTTTTATGCAATACTTTCTTAGATTCAGTAGCAGATTTTTTTCTCCCTCTTTAGCTCAGTACTCACACAAGACAGAAAATAAAGATAGGGAAGTGCCATGTTGAAATGCCGTGATCCAGTCTCTAAGTTACTAATATGTGTAGTTTCTTTAGGTAGCAGTACAAGTCTCAAAAAACAGCAAACTGAAACACTTACTCACACTATCAATTTTTTTTGTATACTAATCTTTGGACTGAACACATCCCAAAATGTTTCCTTAATGTTAAAAATAACAAGAGAGAAAACAAGAGAGAGTCTTAAGAAATCAATGCACAAAGTAATAATATATAGGTTCATCCAGTGACATAGTTTGCTGCTGTGTAGGGAATATATCTGTTTCTGGGTGTCAATGCATTAATTCAGTGTCTGTGGGTGTGTGTTCATAGGTAAATCAGTTTCTTATTTTGCTTTTGGTCTTTAAAAATCACTTTTCCCAGATAATGAAGTATTCCTAACAACATGCACATGTCAACAACTTGCTATGACTGGTCTAATGGTTTGATTTATAGTTAACTTTATTTGATATACTCAGTGGTTCAAGTTACTGATATCTACATACAGCACTGACTTTTTTTTTCCATCGTATTATGTAAATATATGTAAACATCAATTTAATTTACTTCATTTTTTTTTGCTTCAAATCTAAGCTGTTTCTAAAGAAAACAAACTTTGTCCTTTCTATAAAGGACTGGATTTATAAATCTCAGAATGGTTTGGGTTGGAAGGGACCTTAAAGGTCATGTAGTTCCAACCCCCCTGCCATGGTCAGGGACATCTCCCAGTAGACCAGCCTGGCCTTGAACACTTCCGGTGATGGGGCTTCCACAACTTCCCTGGGCAACCTGTTCCAGTGCCTCACCATCCGCCCTCTGCAGGACCCATTCCAACGGGTCCACGTCCTTCTTGGGCTGGGGTCTCACCAGACTGGAGTGGAGGGGCAGAATCACCTCCCTCAACCTGCTGGCCATGCTTCTTTTGATGCAACCCAGCATGTGGTTGGTTTTCTGGGCTGCACATTACCAGCTCTTTATAGTTATAGCATACCTAATGAATCAGAACAGGCACTTTAACGTCATGTTTGCACTAAGTTTTTAGGAAGTTGAATAATTTTTTTTCTGAAAAACACAATGTTATTAATCCATTTGTGAAATCCGCTTGTGTTTTTCAGCACCTGTCACAGTCTGGCTCTGGCGCAACACACAGGTAGTTATTAAAACTCTTCCTCACTCACAAATTTCTGTTCTTCATGGCCTGCCTCTGTTCACCTCATGTACTTCTAGTTCAGGCTTTGAGTTATAAATGGAGAGTAATTTGGAAACAACAAGAACTGGATAAAGCAGACATGAACACATGGGAATGAGTAGGCATGCAATGTGACTGTATGTACTACAGCATACCCAGCTTTTCGTAGTTCCATCCCTCTCCACCTATGAACAGCTCTTTTATAGTACTTGAGTACCTATGAAAGCCAAGAGCGAAATAGAACTAAATTTCTTGTCTCAGGAGGTGAAACTGCGAGATAAGAACAGTTCAGTAGCCTGCCATCCAAGCTGTATCTCTCTCAAAATTATTTCAGTCATTTCATTCTTCAGTTTTGCAAATGAAAATTCCATAAGCGTCGTGTTATTGAAGAAATACCAAATGTTGTTTAATATTAATATTCAGTTCACCACTGGCTGAATTTTACCCCATGCTCTTCAAATTCAGAGGGGTCCAGATGTCCAGCTGCATTGTCTTCCCATTAAAACAATCAGCAGGAAGTCCTAAACTCCTGGTTAAAGAATTTTTCTGTTTAAGTATTGATGTAAAAATGTTACAGTTTTTTCCTTTTATTTGTCATGAGGGGAAGAGTGAGCTGACTTTCCCTGTGAAGGAAAAGAAAAAGTAATTAAAAAAAAAAAAAAACTAAACAAAGAAAAAAAAGCTCCTGTTAGCTTCCTTTAGGGGGTACCCCAGCCTTATTTTCACTGTCATCTCCTGAAGGCCTTCAGCAATTTTCCCCAAAGGCTATTTAGAAAAGTAGCAAAAGGTAGTCTTGGCTGATTCTGTCACATTTATGACTTTACTTGTTATTTGATTTCTTTTTTAACCTTTTGTATTATGGCTTTTGTTTCAGCTTGTGACAAGGGAGAGGGAAAAAGAAGAGATAAGAGGTTTGGCTGCAAGTCTCCTGAGTATTGTGAGTCTTGAATTCAATGCATGAAGGTGTCTTTAAGAGTATATCTGGGTTGATTAATTTTTTTCTGTTTGTATATCGGAAGTATACCGGAAGAACTCAGCAGGAAATTAAGTAAAACTGGTGATTTTTCACTCAGAGTTTTCAGGTGTGAACTAAAGCACAAGATAAAATTGGAAATGACAATTCACCTGACCCTAACAAAGCCACAGTAATCTAAATACGGATTACAAATAGAAACCAGAAATGTTCACTGTATATGTATATATATGTATATTTAAATGTCATTTGGATTATAACATGAAAGAATGTTAGAAATGTGATTTCAGTTTCTCTTTGCGAGGTATTTGATAGCAAAATTACTAGTTCTGTTCTTCATATAGATATCCATTCAGCAAATCATTTGTGTGCATTAAAATTTACCTTCTTAAGGACAAGACAAAGGCTTAAATTTGACCTCCCTTCAATCAGGGACACAAAGGTAAAGTCAAATTCTGATGAAAATACACACAGATATTATTCCTGGAGGTAATAAAAGGTTTATACTACAGATGATTCCATCACACTGCTACTGAATGATTATTTAGCATGTTGAGAGTTTATAATGATAAAGTTAATTGCCCCAAAATTTAGCCACTTCAAAGTCAACTTTAAGTTATTCACCTCTAGTCATTGCAGAGGTGATCATCCCATCCTAAAATATGAGTTTGACTCATATGCAGACACCTAGAGCCACCTAAGATCCTGCTGAGTGTGATGTCAGAGAGTGGCTGGCTGTGGTATAGAACTCTGGGCACCTTCTCGAATAGTATCTGGAGGTCAGGCCAGATACTTGAAGGTATCTCAGTGAACTAGATGCCTATTTGTAGGCAGCTGAACTAAAGCCTACCTACCTCAAAAAGTTTGTATTAACTGCCTTCAGGGAGTCTGTCTATGTTTTGCATTGTCTATAGCAAAATGATAGATAATTCGCTTACCTTGAATATTGTACGATAATACTAAAGTTAGGTGAAATAAATCCTTGTGAATTCTAAATCTAATTATTGAATTGTATTTTTAAGTACAGTTTATGTCTAATGTGAATAAGCTAGTAGCAGTCAACAAGGCAGAATGAGTCTTGATTCTCTTTCTATCCAGGTTCTGAATTAGAGACTAAACAGAATAATACCTTAAATCAGAGATTTTAACCTTATACATAGTCTTTCAATGCATAGTTTCAACACGTTCTAAGAATATTACTTTAAACAAGCACAAATACCAAAAGAGTTGTTCTGGCTAGTTTCCAAATCCAACTAAGTGCACATATGAACTACTTTTTACTTCCTCACTGTGTAGCAAACAATGCACTTCAGTGCATTCCTAACATAAATTGACTTCTACTGTGTGATATGCTATATCTGTTATTTCTTTCCAAAATAAAGGAAAATAATTACATCGTTCTAAATTTTAAAGCTTTAGGCAAACAGAAACTCTCACAAACCTTTATTTCATCATAATGTTTGATGGGGTTTCTTGATAACATCAGTTTTTTCCTCAGAGTCATAAAATATGGTACTTTCCAACAGCGAGGTTCAGAATACATTTTAAAGGGCAAAATTATCAAAAAGAAATATAATCACACATACATAAATTTCATTTCAAACAGGAACTTTCCTTAAATGTTCTCCATACGTAAAAACTGAAGTAAAAATACATTTTGTTATAGCTTACAACAAAAAGATAAAATTCAGGAAAATTAAAACTTCTATATAACTGAAAATATTCAACTTTAAAAACCCAAAAAATGAATTTACAGGAAATCACTATTTTTTGTAAATCAAATACTAATCTCAAAATCCCTATGATGATATTTTGTATAAAATGTAAAAGTTATTATAGTGGAAAAGGAGTTAATTTTACAATGCAAATGAATTACAGTGCAATGCTAAGTGGAGAACAGCTGCAGAAAAACTACAAGGAGCAGAACTACAGAAAAATAAAATCTAGAATCACACATTGTTAGAAGTTAATAGGATATTCCTACAAAAAGCAGCATGTGCTTAGAAAATAAAAACTAGATGAATTATATAAAAATTCCAGGGGAAATGATTCTATTTTACTTGTCATTAAATACAGTATACAGTTCAATGGAGAAAATAAAAGATATTTCTGTAATATCTCTTGTACCTTGGAGGCACACTTACCATATTTGATAGAATGATCTTTTACATTCCCAGTTAATCAATTGTCCTGTGAGAAAACTTCTGTTTTTTCCCCTGAGAAACTATGCAGTTAATGCAGCTTTGGGGACTTTCATCAACTGTGATATACTCTTCCTCTCACAAGTTGTACTTCTGGTCTCTTTCAGGAGGACTGAATCTGTTAACCAAGGGTAGAAATTACTACCCACATTCAGAGTCTACTGTGCCTCAGTGGAGTATGAGGATATAGGTGGCTATGAGTAATTTCGGTGAGAAAGAATTTCAAGACTGAAAGAGCCAGAATAAAACAATGAAGAAGGAATGTTGAGAAAACAATCTGCTAGTTCATGTTCTGAGCTAGCCATAATGTGCACTATAACCTAGTCTTTTTTCCTAGGACTGATACATACCATCCTACACAGTCTTAAGCACGTAAAAGAAATAAATGAAAAACAAAACAAGACCAGCGAAAAAAAAAAAATCCAAAAGAACAACAAACCTAAAACCAAACAAAAAGCAACTTAGAAGGTAGGCATTGCAATTCAGAAGGCCTTGTTTGTAGATGAATACATTGCCAAAAAAATGAAAGCATAATTAGTTGTATCCATTCTCTTTCTGGATCCATGATGCTCGTACAGCTTCAGTAGAGCAATCCATAAAATGCCTTAATTTCTATCTATAAAAATTAGATTATGACCTATTCTGATTTCCTAATGATACAGGGACCACAAAACAGCCTTTTACTTTTTTCTAGTTATACAATTATTGTAACATCCTATGAAAAGTAAAAGCTGAGTTAAAACACTATCCTTTCAAGGCTTTGAGTCTATTCATAATTCTCAGTAAAGTCCTTCTGCTTCTCAGACCTTTAGAAGTACCTGTATTTTTATTGTTCTTTGTTGGTAACTCTATGCTATGGATCTCTTATGCTCAGCATGCGTAAATTATGGTTCATTGTTACGTGCTGTCAAAGCTTCAGCAACTTGTTTGCCTGAGACCACTCTGGGGGATCAGTAGCTAAGAGGAGTTGGAGCAATGTAGTTTATTTATAGGAGCTTGTTCTGAAATATTGATGTAGCAAACAAAATGAGTAATAACATGCAGATTGAAACTTTAGGTTTTTAGATTTTGTAATTTTTTCAGAACGTCCTCACAGAATGAAATTCCTTGTTTTTACAGATTGCAAATTATGGGCATGTGCCATGCCATCATGAACAAAAAAAAAAAGGGATAAAACTCCTCTTTTACCAGTGATCAGGAAAATAGCTACAATATGTTTGGGTTTTGTTTTTTTTTTCTTTTTCTTTCAGCATTATCTTAAAGTTCATGTTAGTAGACAGCAAACAGAGTAAAGAATCTGAATTCTACAGGTGAGTTAATTAGGATTTGTTAGCTAGTAGTCTGGAACAGCTGCTATTTGTGCAATTCACTCTGATAGGTACAGGTGTGAAAAGAGTAGTTGCAGATTTCAGGTATTCATTTTCTGTAACTACGTGAGATACATGCTGTGTTCTATTTCTGCCCTATCCTGTCATCTTACTCCAGTAATTTGCATTCCTGACTACATTTTGTGCTAAAAATAACAAGTCCCAGGACAGACAAAGCCTGTAGAGAGACTTGACAATTGGTTAGATCTGATTATTATATTAAAGTGTTAAAATTCACCTCATTAACCAATGCATTTGCCTCAATTATTTATCCCATTAACCTGAGGCAAAAGATGCTGCATATGATACCAGTTTCTCTAGAGGTTAATCTCAATGGATCTTTGTCAAGGTTAAAGGTTTGTTACAGGATAGACCGCAGAAAAGCCACTTTTAGTAACAGCCTGTCACATTTTTTTTCTTTTTTTTTTTTAGTGCAATTTAAGCTTCAGAATATACTATTAAAAATAAATGTCTCCATAATGTGTTCTGTTATAATTTTAAGTATTTTTAACTGTTTGATAGTATGAAGTAACCACAGAGGAAAATTTAATCAGTGAAGCTGGAAAACCAGTGAGAACATACTGAGGGTTTGTTGTGATGCGCTGATGTTACCCTGTTGCCATTTTGTCAAAATTTTGTTTGGCTGCTCACAAGAGAACTTCGGCTCATCAAAATGCCAATATTTTCTTGTCCAAGAATTCCCAGTATTGGCTAACATAACTTATCTTTCATAAATTATAGATTGTTACTAAAAGAAATACTGGTTACTATTTGATGCATGCAACTTGAAGTGCTAATGCAGCAGCCGACCCTAACACCGGAAAAAAGCTGGAGGACCTCACCTAGAAAAAAAAGAAAGTTGTTCTGTACTCCAGAATCTATACATTTAAGAAATGGCAGCTATGTTAGAAGTGGTGGGTATTTGCCGACTGCCATCTGGTCAGGAGTCGGCTCCTAAACAGTGATAATACGATGCTCAATCTGTCTGTCTGTTAGCCCATTGAGTCTGAGGAAAGCAACCTTATTTCTCCCCTGCACCACCCTCCAGACCACAAACGCGTTATAGTTAGAACAAGTTTTGCTGTCCTACTTTAGGGTGCACTGACCAAGTACGTGCAGGGTAGCTCAACAGGTACCCCCTGATAACACCAAGCACATGATTCACATACCCCATTACGCACTTTTTCCATTTCTCAACCCTACACTCACCCTCCTACTACCTTCCTTTCCTTGCACTTGTCTCCACCCAGATAAACATCCCACCCCAATGACTTTTTCCTCACTGGGTGCACATTTGCTACGTTTGCACACAAATTCATTATATTGGGTGCAAAGGGTGTTGATATTGTTACCTGGGGAATTTCTGCCTTTTATTTTATTACTGACAAGGTGACCAGGGCATGTTGGCCTTGCAAGGCTCTGCTCCCCGAGTCTCCTTCCCAGCTATCTGTGATTTTTGACCATTTCTCACTTAAATCCTCCCCTCTGCCTGCCTCTGCAGTCCATTCCTAACGGTGCTCTCTGTAATTTTTGGCAGCTTCTCACACTGTGTTTTTCTCTTCCAGTAGTTTTCCATGACTTATTTAGTTAACTTCAACCCCAAGTTAGGGCCTAGCTGATTGATTAGCCTTTTGCCTGCAGTACTAGTAAACTCTAAATTAAAATTTCATTGAGTAGGAGAAGCATACAGAGCAGCTTTTGTGACCAAAAGTCACTTTAATCTTTAGAAAGCAATGTAAAATTAATAAATATCTTTTACCTGTTGGTTTAGATGTGAGGAGACATTGAAAAAAATTTCTACACACAATTAGAATCAAATTCATCATTTCCTTTCAAAATAGCAGAGAAATAGAAGCAGAAGAGGAAGAAGTAGAAGAAAGCAGAAAGGCAAATAGAAGACAGAAGAAAGCTAAGAAGACTTAGAAAAGACAGGAATGAGAATGTTTCTGCTGAGGAGTTAGGAAAGACACATCCTAGTTTGTCTCTAGTTCTATAATAAATCATCTTAGTCCACTTTTCTGCCTATTTGCTCTGCCTGCAAGTAACAAATCAAGGCTCTTATAACTACATTTCTTCCATGGCTCTCTTTTCTTGCTAAATAACTCAGGTCCCTTATTTAACAAAGCTTTTCTTGTAGTGAAGTATAGAAACTGTTCCAGTAAGTCGTGACCTGACTAAATTATCCTCTGCTAATTTGTTAACAACGGGGGAAATAAAAAAAAAAAAAAAAAGGTGGCTGTTACGCTATGGTGACAAAAGCTGATCCCCATGCACCCTGACGATGGTAGGGGGAGCTCCAGCAGCACCCCCCAGGGCAGTGGAGCCTCCCCCTCCTCAGTGCCACAGAAGAAGCCGTGGGAACCTTCCCGTGAGAGGCTCCACGGGTTGGGCCACCCCAAGGGAATGAGGGACAGAAGGGGCCAGTGGGGTGTGAGCAAGGGCTGGCCAGTCCCTTTGCACAGCTGCGCCTGCGCCAGCCAGTGCAGATGCTCCTGTCTGCTCTAATTAAGCTTCTTTTCAGGTGGTTTTCCCGGGTGAGGGACAGGGAAGCAAATATGCACACAGAGAGGGGAACTATTCTTCATTCCAGTTGGAAACAACCAGTCTGTTCAGATCTTCCAAAATAATGGACTTACTTTCCTTCTAAGGATTTAAGGATATTTTTAACTGAAAAAGCATTTGCTTTATACAAAAATCACAGATAGAATATTGCTCTTGCATCGTAATAAACATAGTACTATCTTACATGCTACCTGCTTTATTCATGTTCTAACAGCTTAGAGATACAATAAAAATGGATTTTTAATGTCATTATGAAATAAAATTCACTATTAAATAATTACAAATAAACAACACCATAAGAATCTCTTTAAATAATGCTAATGTTTTATATGAAAGTTAATTCTAAACCATTCAAGTACTTAAAATAATATTTACTTGCCCAGTTCCATGTTAATTATTAAATAATTGGATCCATTATCTTGTATTTTCCAACCAGCATGAAGTGCTTGCTAATTAATCAAATTAAGGCTACCGAGTCCATTTTGAAAGCAACAGATAATTTCTTATTTTTTAATACAAAATGAGATGATTTATAGTTTTTATTCAAAGGCAGTCAGAGCTTTGTCCAAAAGCTGATGAAGGCAAATGACTGTATCAGTTGATTTCAGGAGGTTTTCAATCAGGCCTCCAAGAACAAGAAATGATTAGAAGTGTCTGACTGAAATATTAGTCAGGCATCCCTGAAAGATTTATTATAGAGTCTGAATAGGACTTGAAAAACTTACAATATTTTAAATAGAGCCTTTTTCTATGAAAAGTTAATTTGGGACTGAATTCAAAGGCATTGCAAAGTGTCCAAATCAAAGAAGTAATTGCTAGAGCTAAGAAAGAGACTTAAGTATCTACAAGATAACTGTTGGAAATTGCAGTTCTGCATTCAGACATGTAAATGTGAACTTGGATCTAGGAGAGGTGAATGACCCTGTTACAGTGAGCAGAGGAGGTCTCACTGCTGTCAGTAAGGTGGAATCCCCTTTCCTTAATGTAATCATATGCCTGGCCTCCTTCTCCTTCTACAAAACAGTATGGGTATCACTGTGGGTTGTGTATTACATCTGCCAATGTTCACTTCATTTACCATTTTTCTGGCACATCCCCTGTACTTATGCAGCAGCATCACACTCTGATTAGAGCTTAAGGGTCTTGCAAGACACCCAAATGCAGGTGTCAGTGAGAATATGAGTTGAATAGGGCTCTGGATTCCATAGACTGTATTGACTATGTTGTTGTTTGAGATCTACATGGGAGCTTAGACAACTTTTTACAAGCTATCTCATGCCCTTAAAGAAAAGCTAATACTGGGCAGTGTGTTCTGTGTTGATGTGGTTTTATGGCTGTATCACTAATGAGTGCCTCACTACGGAGTGATGCTCGTGCCCATTTCCCTTTGACAACATAGATCCTTCTATGACAAGGTGACTCAATTCATGGATGAGGGAAAGGCTTGGATGCTGTCTACCTAGACTTCAGTAAAGCCTTTGACACTGTTTCCCACAGCCAGGAGAACCTGGCTGCTCATGGCTTGGACAGGTGTACTCTTTGCTGGGTAAAAAACTGGCTGGAGGGCCGGGCCCAAAGACTGGTGGTGAATGGGGTTAAGTCTAGCTTTAAACTGGTGTTCCTCAGGGCTCAGTATTGAGGCCAGTTCTGTTGAATATCTTTATCAATGATCTGGAGTATACTCTCAGTAAGTTTGCAGATGACACCAAGCTGGGCATGAGTGTCAACCCATTTGAGGGTAGGAAGGTGTTGCAGAAGGATCTGGACAGGCCGGATCAATGGGCTGAGGCCAATGGTATGAGGTTCAACAAGGCAAAGTGTTGGGTCCTGCACTTGGGTCACAACAACACCATGCAGTGCTATAGTCTTGGGGAAGAGTGGCTGGAAGGCCGCCTGTCAGAAAAGGACTTGGGAGTGTTGGTAGACTGCCAGATGCATATGAGCCAGCAGTGTGCCCAGGTGGCCAAGAAGGCCAACAGCATTCTGGCCTGTATCAGGAACAGTGTGGTGAGTAGGACTAGGATCATCCCCCTGTACTCAGCACTGGTGAGGCCCCACATCGAATCTGTGTCCAGTTTGGGCCCCTCACTACAAGAAAGACATTGAGGTGCTGGAGCAGGTCCAAATAAGGGTCGCAAAGCTGGTGAAGGGTCTAGAGCATAAGTCTTATGAGGAGCATCTGATGGAACTGGGGTTGTTTAGCCTGTAGGAAAGGAAGCTCGGGGGAGACCTTACTGCTCTCTTCAACTACCTGAAAGGAGATTGCAGGGAGGTAGGGGTCGATGACTTCTCCCAAGTAACAACTGATAGAAAAAGAGGAAACAGTCTCAAGTTGCACCAGAGGAGGTTTAGATTGGATATTCTGAAAAATTTTTTAATTGAAAACATTGTCAAGCATTGGAACAGGCTGCTCAGGGAAGTAGTTGAGTCGCCATCTCTGGAGGTATTTAAAAGACGTGTAGATATGGCACTTAGGGACATAGTTTAGTGGTGGAGTTGTCAGTGTTACGTTTATGGTTAGACTCAATGATCTTAAAGGTCTTTTCCATCCTAAATGATTCTATGATCTGGCACTCCTGTCTATTCAAGGGCTAAGCATCGAACGGGAGGAAGGGATACAAACCTCATGATAAGATTAATATAACATATTTCTACTTTGTAGAAGTTTCACTTAGGTTAGTGTCATAATGAATAAAAATTATCACTATCAAGGCTTAAGCAACCAAAAAAATGGCAAAACCTAATTTTTTTTAAAGGTGTATATGATTCATTGCACCAAAGATAAATGGTGCAATGATCAAAATGTGATGTCAAGATACTTGTCCAGACAACTGTACATAAAGTAGATGTTAAAGTATTTAATTAAGTGTGTAAAGTTTTCTGAAAAGGAAAATATAACACATGGGGAAATTCCCATGTACTAAAACTTCATATACAAAGTTCTTTTTTTCAGGTCTGTATTTATTATTCCAGATAGACACTCTACTACAACTGGAAAGATGCTGAAGCTGGAAGCTCATTAATATGTGATCTGAATCCAAACTGCCATTCTTAAATAAGGAATTGAGTCTGTCTGCCTACTGGTAGTCCCTGAGAATAGATATAGCTGATTAACCTAGCTTGCAATGTAGCCTTACTGTGCCATTGCACTTAATGAAGTTGGCTGAAAAAGCAGTATTTTTCATCCTGGGAAACCTAATACTTACAAAACAGTGAAATTCAGGCTCCAGGAGGTTCCTGTAGTACAGCACACTTCAGTTAAAAATCTGGCAAAAGAAATGGGGTGTCTCTAAAATTTGGAGACTGCATTGATTTGTAAATTGTAATCTACACAGATCATCTAAGTGGAAGAAAATGATAGAATTTCAAAACTAGCTTCTTTTATACTCCTAAAAATTATGTTAGATACCATAGTTTAAAAATTAAAATGGTTCAGAGGGTTACTAAAAATCCTGGGCCATTTATTTCCTTTTATATTGTTTTAGTGGCTGGTATATAGTATATTCTAGTAGGAAATTACAGCAAAATATTATTCAAATTTTAAGTTTGACTATCAAAATCCTTAATATTACTGTTGTCCTAAGGGTTAGGAAATGTGCCTAAGTACAGCACACCTAAGTATGGAATGAAAACCGAGCCACTGTTGAAATTTCCATATACAAAATATCTGCTTTCAGATATTATGTTATTGATGTATTTAAAACCTTTGCCCCTGTTATTAACATTTTAAGTATTAGTTTTTAATTGCTTGTATGACAGAAAAAGGGGGAGAAATTACTACTGACCATTATTATGCAATGCAATGATGATGGCCCCTTCTTTTAAACATGTCCAAAACATTGTTCAGTTGTGTTCATCAGGACTGAATCACAGTTTTGTAGTAAATCTTACACATTTTATACTGAAAAGGTGGACCATGTTCTAAAGAGATTTTGGCGAGCTTCTGCAGAAGTAGAAACTCCTCAGTTTCATCTTTATGGAGGTGTTAGATATGGTATCTACACCCACACGTTCAATTATCGGTTCTTGATTAAATATGAATAAAATTATTTTTCAGAAGATTGTCTTGCCCCTTTCTAACTCTTACCATCTTGGCCTGTATTTTTGAGCTTTATATCTTATATGTCTCAATTGCATGGAAAGTTTACATCAAAAAAAGTTATTAGATCATTCCAGAAAAACAGAATATTTGTGAGGTTTCATTGTTTCAGTTCCAAACCTCCCACAAGAGATTATTATTTTACGTAACTTAATTTTATTTTTATTTTAATATTACAAAATCTTTCTTTTTTATTATTTTCAGTTATAAAGAGATTTCTTGTTTATTTATTTAAATAATTTTCCTTTAGCCAAAGTTTTATTTTTACCAAGAAGATCCATGCTTAAAAATTTTTTCTGTTTTAATGCCCTAGGCCTTAGTATCATTTGGTTTTGACTAACACAACTTCCAAATACGTTTGTAAGTAAATTTGCCTTGTATATTTTAACCAAACTCATCTGTTGGCATTCTGAACACAAGAAGAAAGCTAAAATTGTTTAGTCTGTCACTTCCGAGGTGCCAAGATTTCTGTCACTAAGCTATTTTCTGGATGAATTCTTTCAAGATACTATGATTAAGACCTGCTTATTCTTCCAGCTTCTGTCCAACTAGCGTTAATTTGACACAATTCTTTACTGATGGAAAATACCCTGTCCCTTGGTCCTCTTCTAAAACACCTTTTGTGTTTAGGCACCAGTAAACACACCTCTACAGCTCACGTTGAACTAGAAAGACAAGCACACTTAAGCCCTCTTAGTGTTTAGACTAGAACAGTTACTTCCAGTGCTATCTTTCACTTGAAATGGTACTTATAAAAAAAAAAAAAAAAAAAAAAGAAAAAAAAAGAAAAAAAAGGAAGAAATAATTCCAAAACAAAGAAAACATAATGGCTAACATGAGAGCAGGAGTGCGAGGAAGAAAAGTATGTTTGTTTTGGGTGTTATTCTAACGTTAGTATCAGAAGCAGGGAAGAAAAGAATATGAAGGATAAAATTATTTGTGACTCTGATCAAGATCTTCTGTTCCATGTGTCCTGTGTAACAAAACTCATCTGAGGTCCACAGGCCAGTTTATATAGCTGGGATTCACATGATTTAGGCAAATCCATTTAGATTTCTTTTAACTTCTATTTTCTCTTAATTTCCTGACTTTCTAATGCTTGCTTTGGGGATTAGTTTAACATTCCCGTAGTTTTCACATGTAGCTACCACTAACCCTACCACAATACTTAAATATTTTCTTATCAAAGACAGTATACCAGGTTTACATGTAAAAACATACGATGGGTACAGTATATATACTCACATTTGTCTGGCAATATTTTCCAGTGCTCTTAGTGGCATCAGAAAAGCAGGAAAACAGTACTAGCAAATTGGCTGGATGATATCTATGGTAAGAAACTCAATAAAATGCTAACCATTTTGACAATTAATTCTAACATGGACATAACTGGTGTTTAATTTATGCTTATATTTAGTTTATGCTTATATTTAGTTTATGCTATGTTACAGAAATAATTAAAAGTTATTTTTAACACCAGGATTTCAAATGCCTCTTACTTCACTGATCAAACTTCCTTCCAACAAAAGCTGATGCCTGGAGGAAACTACACGACCAAGACAAACATACTCCTCTAAGTATTCTCACATGTCTAGCCTTTTGCAGACAAACTGCTGTGGATTTAGCAGAAGCAAACACTGGCTCTCCATGTTTATTTTTATTTCAATTGCAAAAACTGGGCTATGTTATGGTTGACACATTCATATCTCTACAAGCTTCAGGAAGGAGATAATACAGGTAGTGGAAGTGGAATGCAGTTTTTCAAAGACATTTGTATATATTCTCAAAGCCTTTTTCACTGAATCATGTTTTTAGCTATGTCATTATGATATGTAATGTTTAAAAATCCTTATAGAAAATCATAACTAGGGCTATAGAAACAAGACAAAAAGTAGAAATCAAACAAACATATATATGTGACAAATATAGTGAACTCAAGATAAATTTCACTATTAATTGTAAGGCTGGTTTTTTTTCTCCTTTTTCTTCTTGTATGGCTTTAGCAACTGAAATCAATGCATTCTACTAAAATCTTACATTCTGTACTAATGTTTAAAACTTGTAGAAAACTTGTCTATGAAATATGAGTATGATTGAGACTATCTTAATTAAAATTGAAAAAAAAAGTTTTATACTGTATGCTTATTGTTTTTATTTTTTATCTAGCTTCAGAAAATTTGGAGCCTCCCTCCTGATTGTTGTGTGTATCTGAACACAGTCCATTATGCAATATGTACTAATGAAGAAGTATTTCTTAAACAAAGATGTAATCCTCTTTGCTGCACTGGTGCCTACGACACAATCTTTTCTTTTTGTCAGAATTTCCAAGCTCAGAGTTGTCATCTGTTCAGAAATTCCTAAAATAGATTTGAGAATTCCTCTGTCACCCTGAAATCTGGGGTCAATCACTCAGCTGTCAGACCCTGAGTGATCTGTATTACAAATATTTCACTTTCTATAATATTAGCTCTGTCACAAAAAAAGAACATTCTTTACTGAAAAGACAGAAAAAAATTATCCATCAAAGGAGCAGTTATGATGATGTCATCCTCACATAGGAAAGATAGCATAAACAGTTTCACTATCCAGCTTTTGAGATTTTAAATATAGTGACTGCTATGATAATTTTAAGCTTACGCATCTCCCCTCCAACATAGACAGATTCATCAATAACGACTAATTTGCATTAATTTTTCTTCAGTATTCTATTAAAAATTAAAAATTTGTACTGAAACATTTTATTTCCATATTATTTGAATGAATTTGTGTTGTGAAAATTAATTTCATCTAGAAATATTAAAGTTCAAGAATCAAATGCAGCATTTGGTTCCCACCTAAATTACTGTTGATGCTGCTAGTATCCATTTGTCACTTCCAAGACATTATGGTGAGGCAGCAATTGCTAAGGCACTAGCTCTAAAAATTAACCATTTAAAGAGTTCTTGTTTAATTTCACTTGCAACTTCTTAGTCTGACACAGATTTAGACATATCTCTCCACTGTGTTTTCTGTTTCTTAAAATCATCTGTAGTTTTCAATAGTTAGGAAATTATATGCACTAGTGAGTAAAATGAAGATCCATCAACATATTCTCATTATCTTAAAATTAGCTTTAGACAAATGGTTACAAAAGAAAAAAACAGTCAAATGGTTTCATCAGGCTGTTTTACATCTTGGTATTAATTTCTAATTGCAAGGCTTTGTAAACAAAAGTGCATAGAAGTGGCCATTTTAGATGTGATATTTCTTATTTTGTCACTTATTTCTTTGCCGTTAAATATGCTAACACTGCAGAATAAAAAGTAATGTTTTGCACAACATTTTTATTTAAACTTTTTAACATTGATTTTTCCATCTGGAATTAAACATATCTCACAATTAATTACACATAAATTTATTGATTAAACATTATTTTATATTTCAGAATTTTTTTTCTTTTGCTTCAATAAATAAATGTACTAAAATCACTAACTATATTTCGAAGTTAACTTTCTTTTATTTTGAGAATCTGTACCATTACTGTACTATGTGACACATTTTAGATTAGGGATACTTATTTATCAACTCTATTGAGATAAAACTTTAAATGACAGTCATCCTTATAGTAAGTGATGTGGTAGCCTACTTAGAAGATGCCCTCTGCTGTAAACTGTTTATAATATATAAACCTTTAAATAGTGCTATAGATACATAGGCTAGAGCATTCTGATGTTCCCCTTACACATTATGAGAGCTTTGGGCAGAGAACTATGAAAGGTGCTAATAAATCAGAAAATAAACATCAGGAAGGTCACAAAAGTACATTTTACAATTGTGTTTGCTAAAATATATGAGGCATTAAAATTCAGATTCTGCATTCTTATGACAATGCTTGGAATGAGAACAGAAAATACTATGAGCCTAATCTATTCTCCTGACAATTTAAATATAACTGTAACCCAGTTGTTATCTTGTATTTCTTCTCCAATTCCTTAAACAGGGAAGGTCATAAAGATAGTGAAAATACATTACAGAATTTAAACTCCTGACATTTTCCTTAACTCGAGGACTAAGAGAATATGTGGATAACATGATATGACTTTCTTTGGAGGAAGGAATGTGGAGTAATAGTTAACTTCTCCGTCAGTTATTTTTGTGAGTTTTTTCTTCCTTGATTCATTTCAGATCATGTTACCAAAACATGTTGTTCGTTTAGCATTTGTAAATTAAAACATAAAAATAAAGATAACTTTTCTGTGATGGTTCCTTTCACATCCTAAGGCCAGAATTCTAAGAGTTTTGTTGTTGTTTTAATAAAGGACACATCTTGCTTATCCAGGCTTTAAAATATTGCAAAAGTAGCAGTTAAATGTAGGCTTCTAAATTTTGAATGAATTGGGTTAAGCTCCCCAGGTTAACACTTTTAAAGTAATATTTAGTATCAACATCATGGATTCATGCATTCAATCAATGACACTAAGTAAAGGGATATAAATGACAGTCCATACAGATCATATGGTAAAGACCCATTTTTTTCCAATTTATACAAGTTCAGCAAAAAACATTTCTCCAAGGTCTGATCTTGTCCATCACCACTGCTCTTGGGTTTGCCTCTCAGTTATATGGGCTTTTTCTGAACAGGGTTGTTGCTGCATATTTATGCATAATGAAACGTGTGCAGAGAGCAGTTGTTGCTATCCAGCTGTTTGCGAGACAGGGTCTGACTTGCAGAAGTTGCTGGGTTCTGATCATTGCTATTGTGGAGCTATGGATAGTTTTAAATTAAATATAAATGAATTATAAAGCTATATATAGCCAAGCAGAATTGTTGCTTCCCTCTAAGCCATGTTCTTTAGACCTCATGGAGAAGGTTAACACACTATCAAGACCTTATTTTTAATGACACTTTAACTACAGCTACAGTCTCTGAAGCAATCACATGGCTGAATTATCTTTTGTGACCTAAATTCTCAACTATTCTGACCTGGGACTGTTCTGCATATTTTCTTGGATTTTCTCTCATTTTTACGGAATATTTTTGTTGTGGTGGCTGTTTTAGATGTATTTATTAATTTTATTTCTAAATTAATCGGGGGTGAAAGTATAGCAGACCTGTAACAAGAGGTACTCTGAAGCAAAAAGACAAATTTCCTCACTATTACTGTGATACCATTATTTGTCTGCATGTCCTTGTTGTACAAATCTAACTTGCTGAGCAAGTGGGAGAGAACAGCGATCACCTTGAACTGTAATATTAGTACTAATTAATTTATTCCCAGAATACCTAAAACTGAAGCTGTAATAAATTTCTTCATTTAGCCGTATGGGTTTTTTCGTTATATGGAATACTAGTTAGAGCTGAAATTCCTTGTAAATTATAACTGTGTGTTTTATTTTCTTTGAATTTGGATACCAATCCCACAAAGACTTACAAAAAGGAAAAAGATTAAGTACATTAGCATACAGCTTCCCTTATACCATTTAGTTTTCAGGCTTAGAAACATAAAGTATAATTTCATATAGAACTACTATTTTAAAAAAACATACAAAACACCCTAATATACTTGCAGAGTTTCTTTCGCATGTATTACTATCAGTATTTTTTTCATACTCATTACAGAATAAGAAGTTTATTCTTTAGACATACTAAAGTTTAGGACTTTGCTGCAAATTTTATTTTGAAAATATAGACTGGTGCAGACAAATGTCTTTGCACTTTAAAAACGACTGGTCTTATCCTCACTTAACTCAAAACTTTGATTTTGTTCTTAAAACTCCCTTTGGGATACAACCAACAAAAGTAGTACCGACGATGTGATGGAATTTTAAGTGCACAATGGAATTGCTTAGTGTAAATGTATTCTAAACTATTATTTGAAGACAGCTTAAAGTCTATGTTTCATTGCCCACAGGGGATGGATAGAGCAAAATCCAATCAAATACCTGGGAAAATCTGTTCTTCAGAAGATCTGAGTGATAGAAGTTGGATTCACAGTAAATCCATCTTTGTCATAAATATCCAGGTTTCGTTTCCAATTACAGTGACTTTGCAATCCCATCTACAGAAGTTTTACTTTTATTTCAGCTTTATTGCTTTGCACATGGAACTGTGGGTAGAAGAGTATCATATGACAGTAGATTATTAAATTGGCCTTGCTAATAATACACAGTTCTTGCCTAAGGCTTTGAAAACTTTTAAATGTTGGACCGTCATGTCAAGATACCACCATGTATTGGAACATTATGCTCATATGAGTTTTTTCTTTTCTTTTAAAAGGCTAACTTTTTCCTGTCCCACCTGTAAATCATGGTTTCACAACAATTACTTTGAAAATCTGAAAGATGAAACCAAAATGACAATGTATTTCTTAAGAACTCCCTGAAATATTCATATTTCATTTTGCTGTAAAATCTGTATCACATACAGGAATACAGTAAGTGATTGGGATCAAAGGTTTTGTAGGTAGTCATTTGGGCTAACCTCAGTAGTTTCACTAAGCAGTATTACCTGTGAATAATATGGTCATTTAATATTCATTTCAATAAAATCCTCCATTCAGTGAATATGATGTGTAGGAAACTTAGAGAACAGAGCTTAGATATGAATATTGTAATTTCTTTGGTATCTCCATGTAAACTCACCCAGATTAGTTTTCTGAGGTATTCATCACTTTTGTGTCTGTGTAGTCATTAGGACTTTCATGCCATTATATGAAATGTTTTTAGATCTGTTAGGCAATTGCTTGCTGAAAGTTTGGGCTGATATATTAAAAACTCAATATGTTGTCAGTTAATAAGATACTCATCAAACAGCATATTTATAACACTTTTTGCTTCAGTGGTCAATAAGCAGAACAAGAAATAAAACAAAAGATTATGTAAAAGTGACACTTGCTCTTGTGAAAATTTGTTTTTAATTTGTTATTTAATTATTGTAACAAAAATGAAGAAGTTACAGAAATATTCAATGCATTTTATTTTCCTGCAACATTCTCTCAAACTCTTCTATTTTCCTGTAAGACCCAGCAGAGGATAATCAGCCTACTTCTGAAGTACAGTTTCCATGTACTGAAACACATTAAGCAACTACAAAGTATTAAGATAAGTACAAAAGTTCAGAAGTGCCTATGAGAGATTCACATAGGACTGTTTCCCAGTAAGCTACCCCATCTAGCTGCCCGTCATTATAACTTTTGCCTTGTTTCATATTCAGATCATAAGCTCTCTGGGAGAACAAGTATTTTCAAAGTTGTATGTATATGATATGAAGCAAAACAGTCTGTGAGCATCACGAAAAACTGGAATTCATTAGCTATTTCCACAGATGGTTATTTTTTTTTTTTTAATTATGTTTCCCCACATAATATAAAATGACACAGGTGAACCAAACAGCAAAAAAGAATGTTAATTGAAATAGGTAAATTTTTCTATTACATTCAAGAATACTGTTGTTTTGGAAGCAAATGGGCATCTATATTTAGATTCTTATTACACTACTTCATATGGATTGCATATGTTTATAATAAAGTATGGATTTGTTTAAACACTTTCCTGCCTGAAAACTTATTGAGCTTCACCATGGCCCACAGGGATGTCTATACTCTTATCACTGTCAGCACGTACGAAGGATCAGAAAATCCCTTCCTAAATCAAAGGATGGAAAAATATAGGACCAAATGCAATGGTACAATTTTAACTCATCGTTTTAACTCATCCTCCTTACAGATGTAAAATTTTATGTTTTGTAGTCCTTGTCAGTATGCTTCCTTTTGTTTTAGATGCTCTCTTTCTAAATACAGAAGTTTATCTTTCTCTCTCTTCCTTTCCTTTTTATTTTTTTTTTTTTGTACAATAAGTTACTTTTCAGATCACAAAAATCATTGAAAAATAATGAGGTGATACCTCAAAGGATGATATTTTGATGTTTTGTGAGGCGGACAGATTGTTCATTAGCTTCATATTCAATGTTATCCTTCCTTTTCTTTCAAAGTGTACCCATGCTGT
Organism: Chroicocephalus ridibundus; assembly: GCF_963924245.1. Lineage (NCBI taxonomy): Eukaryota > Metazoa > Chordata > Aves > Charadriiformes > Laridae > Chroicocephalus > Chroicocephalus ridibundus. The sequence continues at coordinate 79,455,895 of NC_086284.1, forward strand.
TCATAGCAATCAGTGCTGGAATGAACTTCAGTCTCCTGGTCACAAGTTGAGACAGGCACTGCATAGAAAGATGTGTACTTTCCTTTTTTTCTCTTGTTTTAGATTTTCCAAATTATTTAAATTATTTGAAAGAATAGTTGATGCTCATCATACAATGTGATAATAGCATTACTTGCAGTGCTAGATGATGAATAAATAAATTCTTACTAAATAAATATTATTATGTAAAAGGATGATATTGGGGAGAAAGTAAAAGCTATTTATAGTCATCCTGAACCTAATTTTCAAGTACATTTTTGTATCTGGTCAGGACCAAATGTTGTTTCAGTTAATAAGTTCATTATCTTCACTGAATTCTGGGTCCAGTCCTAATCATTGACCATTTTTCCTTCAGCAGTTTGATGATTATCATTGCTAAAATTAGTTGTTCTTACTGAATGTATGACTTAGTTGTCATCTGGTGCTTATACAGTTGGTCCCTCATGAATGTAACCTTTTCCAGAGGAGACAACGTAAATGTCTTATCCAGTCACTCTTTTTTCCTAACACCTCCAAAATTTCTCTGATCCGTTGCAGCCCACAAGGAGTACAGAATTTGGAATTCTAGATAGACACAATGAAACACAGTTTCAAAATATTGATAGGAAAAAAAAGATCCCTTCACTGTGAAATTTCTAAGTTAGATTTTTAGGATAGTAGTAGCGCAGTTATAATCATGACTGTGTGATAGAAGGTATTTCTCTCTGAAGATTCAATTTCATTTTCTGAATGAAATCTAAGAAGTGTGCAGATTTGATCAAGTTTAAAGTGAGATATTTTGAACACTTGAAAATTAATATTTGAAATTCACTTTCTTTAAGCTTAAACAGAAAAGAAATTTCACATTTCTTGTAGGCAGTTAGCCAACACATCTGCTCAGTTCATCTGTCTAACAGTTCTTGTTCAAATCTATTAGTAGTGAGATGTTTAAAGAAAAAAATAAAAAAAATTCCCTTCCCCCTCCACCAGAAGAAACCCCCAACAATCATGGAAAGTTTATTCAGTGGCAAGTTTGCTGCAGTGTCCTAGACGTTCCCTAAATAACCAAAAGTTTTAACTGTTTTATCCCCTTAGAAAAACTCTAGTGACCAATCTTACCACTGAAAAATTTACAAAGTCCTAAGGGTTTGAGAGAGAAAAACCTCAGTAGTGGTAATGTCAAATACCTGCTTTTAGAGTTGTAGGTCAGTAAGATCCACTATATTGAATTTCTTTAATCCATCTTTGTATTCCTCTGTGATAAGATCACCTTTACCAGAATCTTGCTGTTGGCTACAATAGTCTGGGAGAGGAACAGGAGAACAGGAAAGCTGTCTGGGGTAGGAAATTCATCTCGGTGAATATGCATACTTATATCAGAGCTGCATACACTAGCATTTTTTTCTGGATAATGAAGAAAAGAAAGTACTTCGAAAGCTCCATTCATCCTACCCTGAAGCAGATGTCTAAAATAGGTCAGATTAATACCTGGTAGGTGCCTGTTGAGCATAAGAGCAAAGGGAGCAGTTTTGATGCAGCTTCTGTACTTAGACAATGAGGATGTTCTTAAAACAAACAAACAAAAATGACCATGAAACAGCTTAAGCTGAGCTACCAGTATACTTTTACTCTCATCTTGCTAACATGAGTACTGCTTTACTGTAGCCTAATTTAATCCCTAAATGTATTTTTTTTTCCAGCAGGTATATTTTGAGTGAGTTTTGCCTAGAAGTCTCAGCTTTGATTTCGCTTATGTTATGCCTGCTCAGATTCTATTTACAAATCATTTTTATGTTTGCTGGTTCTCCATTCCCCATTCACTGTTTCTCCTTTGTTAGAGAGTGAATTGCAGTTGCACTAAATGTTGCTAGCTGTCTATTTCCCTTTTCTTTCTTTCCCTGGGTGTGTACTGTGAACAAATGTAACACATTCTGCCAGCAGCATTGGGGAGAACATGAGCTGAACAAGATCCTGTGAAGTATTCTCTTTGGAGCAGATTGCAGCTCTGAAGTCAATATACTATATGAAGCAATAATACTGAAAAGAATTCCCTCCACAACTAAGCTCTGGCTTCTTTTAAACCTGAAAAAGTGGCTCTTTTTTTTTCCCCCCATATGGAATGTTATATTCCTGCAGTGTTCTGTATGAAAACATTCTCTTGAGAACAGGACAAGTGCAAGGTAACAAGGATCTATGAAGCAAAATGAGACTTTTCACTGCAAAACAAAAGTTCATTTTAATTTCTTGTGGAAATAGAGTGAAAAGAACATCAGCCGTTTGTCACCATTGCAGTTTTGGAAAAAGCGTTTACAAGAAATTCACAAAAGGTTAATTAGCTGGAGTGGGAGTGGTTTTGACACTTACCTGATGTAAATCAGCAACACTATATGAATGTGGGCAATTCATTCTTGATCTAGAAATCTTAACCAGAGATGGGCCAGATTTTTATGAGTTTTAAGTTGTAAAATGTTCATGATGTTCAAACTATAACATTTTACATTAACATGCATGTTAGTTTTGACAAAGTCATTTGTGTCTGAAAAACAAAGAAAGGTCTTTCCACCTGCCTAAAATAGCCCAGGACCAAGAGATTAGAGAGATCGTTCACTAGCTATGAAAGGTCTAAACCCACTAAACATGCTTTTATTCATTTATAGGAAGAAGAGGGACTGAGAGTAGTCATAATGGTCTGATCTGAATTATTAAAGTCTTTCTTTGAATTTCAGGTTCCTATGTTGCAGCTGAGTTCTCTAGCTAACAAATTTCAATGCACTGGATAACGGCGGCGGGGGCAGGGTAGTTGTTTGGGGTTTTTTGGGGTGATGGGTTTTTTTTTACCACTTTGAAAGTTCCTCTTTCATACAAAACAGGCAATAGTACAATAGATGCAATCTATTTCCTAGGACAGGACAGTTTTTCTCCTTCTATGTAGTACTACCTCTCTTTATGAACTCCAAGCCTACAAGAAGGGTAAATATGACTATGGTTTCGTTAAAATGTGAAAATACCTCCAATTTTTCCAACTCCAATATAAACTCTTTGGAGCACAGACTGTCTATTGGTTATTTTTATTAAAATGCAGAAAAGACCTTGAACCCTAATTGTTGGCTTCTGAAGACTCAAATAATAAAAAATAATTTAATACAAATCACTCTGAATAGTTATCTTAATATATAATTATATATTATATTAATAATATATATTATTAATATAATATCTTAGAAGAGTTATAATAATGTGTGAAACTGATAACTGTTAGAGGGAATTTTACATAATAAAGGTTATTACTTTTAAAGAACACAGAAACTGAAATTATATTGTTCTAACATGAAAATGAGATTAATACAAATAGACATGAATTGTATAAATATATATAAAATACTTCTGTGCTCCTAAAACAATAGAAAAGCAATTTGTTTCATTAGCAGCAGACCAAACAGAAGCAGACAACTTAGGGTTCTGCCTAGTTTGCTACCTGTCACCCTTCCCTCATAACAAGGGTAACACTAATTCTCCCTGCTGCTCTGTGTTGTCACCAGTGATTCTTTCCACGATACAAGACACAACAGACGATAGAACTTGGCCAGAGTTATGTGCGTTTGGCTGGCCAGGAAAAGAAGCTGTCCTTTAGACACTGCCAGAAAAAAACTACATATAAATTTCATTCCTTTTGTTTTTTTTTTTCTTCAGTGAAGGCACTAATCTGAGTCTCTCCTCCAGGCTGCCACAAATTTTCATTAAGATTACAGGGAATTAATTGCCTTTGAAACATCATTACATCTTATTAAATACATTTTGATTTGTCTACAGTCTATCACAAGCTACCAAGGGGGACCTAGAGACAAAATGGATAGACACGCAATGCTATTGGATATGCCCACTATTCTTAAAAACCTTGCTAAAATTAATTTTAATATTAAAATTAATACATAAACATCTATGATTGAAGCTTTTGCTAAAACTGTCGTTTAACTCAGTGTCATTAGTTTGTCAGGCAATAATTATTTATCGTGCAGATCAGTTCTGACTGAGGTCAGAACATTTTACAATTTTGCCAATGATGCAACAGAGCCTTTGGCAAAGCTTCTTGGAACTTATGTCAGGCAGGTTTCCAAGCCTGTGTGATTTTGGCCTGCTCCCCTACTTTGCTCTTTTGACATGAGAGGTTTGCATGAGAGGTTTCTAGTCCCCACACTAGAGTTTGTCATTGCTGAAGGAGCACTTTTGCACAACAGCCATGAAACTCTGTTTCCATTCCCATTCTTGGATTTGTTCTTTTTCTTTCTTTCTTTCTTTTTTCTTCTTTCAAATTGCAAAGCATCAGCATTCTCTGTACAAATTGTTATTATACCTTCCCTGAAGCATCTCCCGTTCCATATTAATTCATAGATTGACCTTGGATCTGGTCCATTTCCTATGTTCCAATTTTTTTTCTTGATGAACCAACAGGACTGAATAGTTCATTCTCACAGGAAAAAAAAAAAAAAAAGAGGTAAAAAAAAAAGTCCTCATATAGCAATTGGTCTTTGACATGAGAGGAATGCCAAAAGACAGAGATTATAGTGATACATCCCAAAGGATTACTCTAGAGAAAAGAACCTCATTCATGTAACAACAGAAGAGGTCACATTCATTCTGGCAGACCAGCTTCAGTGACTGAGACCAACTTTTTGTACTGTTTTTTAGCTAAAAACTAGTATGCTTTTCTGAAGACAGTAGGTTAGTGTTTGCATTCTCATATAGGAGAAAGTCAACATTTGAACTTCTAGGCAAGCAATGGCACACACACACACAAATATATGTATATTTATAAGAACAAATAATTATATATGGGAGCTGTTGAAATCACACAGTGTAGTTTCAACAAACTGAGTGGTTTATGGATCATTAGCAAAATACAACTTGAAAGGTTCATTGACTGAATTGCCTGGAAAAATCCGAGCACTCAAAATCATCTCTCTATTGCTTTGAGAGGACCTTATTCCTAAAAGCATTGATATCAATGAACAATCACCATCCTCACCCCACCCCCAAAATAGAATATTGCTGGAGTAGCAGTCCTAAAATAAAATAGGAGTAAATAAAAGATAAGTCTTTCATGCCAAGGACTCCAAGAGCTACAGCATTACCTTGGCTAATGTCTACACTAACTTCATAACTAACCTCTAAGTTGCCTTAGATCAATTTAGGACAAGTAGTTCAAACAAGAACCAAGGAGAGAGTTAATGCTAAAGCAGCATCGATGATCCATGCAATGCTTAAGATTTTTCATTCTCCAGCCCTCTATTTCCCTTATAAAGACTCATGCAAGGAAAAAGCGGAATGTGCTCTTTTGGATAAAAATAATGGAAAAGTATAACTAAGTACATGCTACTGAGTACTGAAAAAACAGGAAAGTATGCTGACAAAAACTTTCTGTATCCATGAGAATCACAGCATGGCTGGAGTCATCATGGGAACATAGGTTTGCACAACATACCATCTTGGCATTGTTGGGCTAGTCCTCTTTCCCCAGCATAACTTCGGGGGAAACCCTAACAGAGTATGAGTAAAACTGAATGTGAAGTGATTTTTTTTTTTTTCACATCCTGTACCTCTTTGATTTCAAAAACATTTATCGAGGCAGACACCATAGAAAAAGTACATATAAACACTGAAGATAATTTTGGCTCTAATGAATGGAAATACATCAATTAGACAGCACTGAAACATTTCTATTTCATCTTGACCTTTTTACTTAATAGTTTTTTTTCCTGACCATCCTGTAATTTAATTTATTTCATGCCAATAAAATATAATAACATTTCACCAATTTTACATAAGGCCACGTAAAAAGACTGTCATTTTCATCCCTCATCCCATCCTACCACCTGTCTATCTGCTTTTTTTTGGAATAAAGCCAAACTCAAAATATATTTGTTAGACTGGAATGTCTGTATTAGTCAAATTATACAACTGAGTTATAATTATGGCAATATTTACTAGTTGAATTATACCTCTAATTCTCATAATTATTATTCAGTCTTCGCTACACCAAATGTACAGAAGAAATATGGCATGTTTGATTGATTCCATGTGCTTCAGAATACGGTTTTCCCGATGAAACTCTGAGCAATAATTAAATAGGAATGGGCTGAGCAATCCTGCCTGAAAAAGTTTGTAAATGTGCAGAGCAGAGGTTTGTGATTCCCACACACATTGCACATCACTGAAATAAAATAGACAACTATCAAAATGTCATACTGTCAGCACTTGACGTGTCAAGCCAGAAGAATATAAACTGCAATGCACTTTAGGGGCTAAGTTATGGTTCATAAAACTGGGGGGAAAATTCATATAGACAATCACTTTCCAAATCCAAGCACTGTTAAAGGAAACGTGTTCCATCTTCATGCTAGGGAAAGTGTTCTGCCTTACCTCTTGTTATATTCACAAGCTTGAATTGTGTGAATCTGACTACTTCCAGTGAGTAGTGGAAGACAGAAGTAGTCTTCCACTACAGAAGTAGCGGAAGATCTAAGAAGACAAACCCCATGGATGTCAATGATACTCATGTGAACAGCTGTTCATTGATACTAATAACTTGTGCTTTAAATAAATAACTTGTGTTTAAAAAAAAACAACAAAACAAAAACAAAACCAAAAACCTCATTCACTTGTAACTTTTTATAAGACCTTATTAATGGTACACAAATATTTTTTTCCACATTATTTTTTTTTCTTTTTCTGAACGATTTAACTGATCACACATCTCCATAATTTCTTCTGATTTTTCTTTTTCAGTAATGAGCACTTTTGTTGGACACAAAGAAGAGTTTGACCTGTTCCACATACTCACAAGATATGAACTTAGCATTTGTGAAGAATTTATTTGAGAAGCTGTGTGCAAGAGGTGAGACCACTTCAGCTCCCTGCCCCTGTTCCAACCAGTATTGAAGCTGAAGATGTATTTCTAATAGTCACACATACACATACACATAGAGCATACATATACACCACATATGTACATGACCAGCCACACAAAGAACACAGACAGAACCAACTGCCTCAATCTGCTCCCCTCTCTGGATGAGCCAGATGGAGATCCACCTGTGGGAATATGTATATAGTCTTGTACAATGTGGAACCCTCCAGCACACTTGCATACCCAAAGCTGTCCAGGACTCCCCTGGTGCCCAGTAGCCAGCTATCCTGTGGTCTTGCCCTTGGAGACATGCCTAGCTCCTAGGTCACCTCACCAACTAGTGCAGTTTCAACTTCACAAGTGATCATACCCTCACTCATTCCAGCCGTTGGAAACATAGACACATGGGCCCTCCACCCCACAGTCTGATTCCAGTTGCTGGCACTCAGATCCCCACGCACACGGAATAGATGTCCCTCAACCAGGAAAAGAGTTATAAAGGAATTTAATCAGAAGATACGACAGAGTGTGCTATCAGATGCAGGGCATGGCCAGACAAGAATATCAGCCAGGTAACTATTTACACATGACCAGCCCATTTCAGGCCTTTATTCCTGTATTTTCCCATTCTTGTCCTGTCCCAAATCACTGAAATCCAACCCTTTTCCCACTCTTGTTTCCTCCTCTAAACATCCGATAATAAAACTTGTGCAATCTCAAAATGCTCTTCCATTGCATCCTGCCTCCCACACCTTTAGACAGCAATGCCCCTCAGTCCAAAAGGCGGCTTCATTGTTCAGTCATCTTGATGGGTTTCAGGCACGGACACTGGGGCTGAGGTTGTCCTAGGACAACCCTGGAAGGGTCTTCACAGGGGGTCCCTTCTGAGTTCCTGTCTGTCTTTAGAATCTACTTTCCCACCTGCCTTTGGGACTCTCTACTCCTCTGGATTTGTGGATGTGAAATAAATACTAAATTGGCTACAAATACAAAAGTACAGCATTGTTCACACATTAAGGAAAAGTATAAAATCAAGAGGCTTCTGAGGCAGAAAATAGCTGCAGCTGGCATGAAGGACACAACATCTGTGGTTCCCTGATAAGCTACATGAGGTACAAGACAGGATGCAATTATTCTGTGGCTTTACCTTAAGATGTATAGCGGATACGGGAACGGGATGATACCATGAAACAGATAAGCTGCCAATTAGCTGCCCGCTCGATGCTCAGAGCCAACATTTTGTCAAATTTTGATGAAATGCTGTCCTTTGTGCGAACTTTGCTCATTATAATGTCATTATAATACCAAAACACACCTCCATCCCGAAGGCTACCCGCCTCCAAGGTGCGACCACTCCTCCTTGAGTCTGCACCCTGAATTTCTTGTAAACTATACCTTTAATTGTGAAGCGAGAGAAATTTACACCAATCATGATAAAAGTATGTATGACTAAAGTCACTCAAACTCCACCCTGAAGATAACAAATAGTATAAAAATAGCCTGAGAGAGGGGGGATACCCAGGGAAGACACCATCGCAAAGAATTACATCACTGACTTCCGGGATCAGTCGACGGGCTGAGCCTCTCTTCCCCCCCATAGGGACGCCTTTGGGTAAGACTTCGATTATACTGAGTGCTTCCTCGGGAAACTTAGAAATTTCTCTAGAGACTCTCTTTTCTACTTTTATAGCCAGGCTGTATCATTTATAACTTTGTCGCGTGTTTTGCATATGTAACAATACTTTCATTTGCACGTGCTTTGCAGACAGTGTATTTATCACTGGCAATCATAAGAACCTATATATCTGTTCTTTAAATAAACTGCACTTTTTTTAAGTAGCTAGTTGTTTTGGTTTCTCACTGAACGCGAACAAAGACTCGAGAGTGGCCGTGCTAGTTCATGAGCATGACTAGACTGAAGGTGCAGTCCACTATTAGTGTATCCAAATCGTAATAGTTTAATACATATTAAACGCAATTGGACTGATAGTGCTGAATTAGGCATCACTCAGAATTTAAACCTAGCTGCACGTAGCCTCCCACCTCGGTGAGGAGTGTTAGAACGCAAGGGCATTTATTTTCTGCCAAAACCGCTCTGCTGCTTTTCACGCAACAGTGGAGAACCACCTTTAATGGGCTGATGGGCTTTTGGTGGACCTGGGAGCAGCTGGAACAGGGTACTAGTTGTGATCTCCCACCTGCTACTTTCTGGACTATGGGGGGGAAGATGAGCTTTTATCACATAACGTAATAGTAAAATATTTTCCACAACAGAGTTGGGCTGCAGTAATGCCTGTAAAGATACTGGCAACAAAATTCTGCTTATTTTACCTTGCAGTAGAACATGACAGATGAAAAAAAAAAAATCACTTGTAATTTTCAGTACAGGGACATTTCCTTGATTTGACCTATCATTCCTAAAAGACACATTGTCTATAAGTAGCTTTTTGCTTTGGAAATATATGAATATTTACATGTAAGCACACATATGCTTGCATATACACACACATATAAGTTCACTGACACATATGTATCAGTATGATCAGGCCCTGGAAGAGCTGTATCTGATTTCACCAGTCAGTGTCACTTTTACATCTTTCACTTGTTTCAAAGCTGTTTGGCTTAGTATTCAGCTTTGCCAGAGAGCTGGAGTAGTGGGGAATTTGCTAACATATATGTTGGAACAAGGTTCCTAGAGAGGTGGTTGATGTCCCAAGCCTGCCAGTGTTTAAGAGACATTTGGACAATGTCCTTAATAACCTGCTGTAACTTTTTGTCAGTCCTGAATTGGTCA